>NC_053163.1:13679125-13991625 GCF_016835505.1 Polypterus senegalus
CCCCTCCTTTGCCCCTCTTGCTGATCGGGTGTTATTTAATCATGATATTTGAAACTCAAAAGGGGGTCCCTACCCACTTGTTGATCAGGTATTGATGTATTACGGTGCTCTAAATGTGGTCTTAAATGGAAAGTAGCAGCATGTAGGTTAGTAGCATATCCGCTCAGCAGATAAAAAAGGTATTGGGGACATTGACCATGTCTAGACACTTATACCACAATTAAAAAAGCTAAACAAGCAACATCTAAGAGGTCTTCACTGCGTTCTGCACTTTGACATTATTTGAAAGTGCAGAATGCTTAGCTAGGTGTTCTTATTTTATGTGTGAATTGCATTTGAGTTTCTCTGATGGGATGAGCCTCTGGTTCCATTGTCTACCAGGAACTGATAAGTAAATGCTGGGAATAGCACTATGAAAATATTGTTCTTTCTACAGTACCGTTTCCAAGCCACAGTGGTGACAAACGTTACCACCACAGCAACAAACAGCAATCAGAACACACCTAATAATTTTATACTTAGCTTATATTAAAGAATCTTTCATCATACAAATCCAGACTTAAGCCTTAGGAGAAACATCATACAATGCAGAAGAGGTGAACACACCAGTCAGATGATGTGCTCTCTGAACTTCTTGTTATCTTGTCCAGATGTTGTAGGAATGTGCAGAAGTTTGAAGGTGGAAGGTTACGGAGGTCCACAGTTCCAAAATCCTGGGTCAGATGCTGTTCTGCCCCACCTTGTCCAGTGGTTGTGGTATCTCAAACGCCAGTGTGTGGTGACACTTTTTGTATCTTTAAAATAGTATTTATTTTCTTAGAAGAATAAACCAAAGACTGTCTAATAAGCTGTCCCTGTCAAACTTTTTTAGCATTTCTCCAAGTAGTGTGGTGACTTCAAGGACTTTCAACACCTGACTTGATGTTATTTAGAAGTGGATTAGACTGGTGAGGGTTGTTAGGCTGAATGGTCAGTTCTCGAACAGATTGCTCTAATGTGTTTTTCATAACTTATTAGTTGAAAAAACCCTATGGACTATGAAAAGGTCACTAAATAAAAAAGGGTCACTATATAAACCACTATAAAAAGGTCAAGTCTATCTAACTATTGAAGTGTGCAACAGTTATTTTGGAAAAAAGTAGATAGGGCTGGCGAGGTTTGTTGGGCTGGTTGGCTTTTTCGCATTTAGCTTGTTCTAATGTTCTAATGAATTCGATTTTTAGTCAAAAGTGAGTACTACTGAGTCAGAGACAGTCGCAGTGCACACATTCGATGTCCAGTCTCAGTCAGACCAGTGTATGACTCCCACTGATAATATCAAACCAGCTCGATTTTGTTTTAAATTTTAGGGACGAGCTCTGCAAATGCAAGAACTGACCAATAATGAGCACTCACCTGGAATCGTAACGCAATATATGCAATGCGGTCGAAAGGAAATAGGAAATGGGAAAAATTAGTGTTTTTGACTTTATAAATAGAAGAGAGGTTTATCAGTGAGACGTCTTGTGTTTGTCATACCATAACAGAATTGAAAAAGGAAAATAAAGGGATGTGATTGAGAGTAAAATCACTGAACAAGGATAGAATTTCACATAAAAACCGTCCCTTTCAGCCAGAATGTGGCCAGCTATGTAGACATGAATCTATGCTGAGAAGCCTGCATGGAATCTTGCAATTGGTTCAATCATGTAGTCTCAAAATGACAAAATCCAACAACTTAAATTGTCATGTTTGACATCTCCTCTGACTAGATGTTGTGTGATCTGCTACTGGTTTGAGCCAACCAATTAACACACAGATGGCATCGAACACTTACGTTCAACAGATAGTACAGAAGCAGGTTTTCATGAGCCTCACTAAAGTTATGGAACAGTTAATGGATAGGTTTTGGAAATATTATGATCTCATTACCAAATGGCATATAACAGAAACATATGCATTGCTTTTTTTTCATTTCAGAGAGGATGGTGTTTCTGAGAAATAACTTTTATCAAGAAATGAAATGGCCTTATATGTACTCAACAAAAGAAAATTCCTTCTGACCAGTAAATGAAATAGAAAACTGAGTAAAAACGCAGTGAAATCACTAATGTGGTGCGTTTCATTTTGTGGAACAGAGACTGGATGTTAAGGTATGAGGGAAATTTTTAGTCCCCTTACTGTGTAATCAAGACTTCAAATGCCCATCACTTCCAGTACATCTACCATGGAGACGATAAGATCATGTAACTCATTCGTTAACTGTTGTATTTACATATAAGAAATTCCTATTCAATGATTAGAAGTGCTGCGGTGGGTTGGCACCCTGCCCGGGATTGGTTCCTGCCTTGCGCCCTGTGTTGGCTGGGATTGGCTCCAGCAGACCCCCGTGACCCTGTGTTCAGATTCAACGGGTTGGAAAATGGATGAATGGATGATTAGATGTGTGGCCAAAGATTTTAATCTATACAAATATTTTATATATACAAAAATATAAGATGTAAAATGGATTATACTATTGTCTTTGTTTTGGTTGGTGTAAAGTATCTTTTTTAACAGCCATGTTATGCAAATTATTTTAGCCATCATACACCCAAGTAATCCCATATCTGTTAGCATTTGCTATTGTGAACCCATGCTGTCCATATGTCAGATGCTCCTACAGATTCATTGTAATAAAGGATTGTTGTTGGGTCCATTGCAGTGGTGATCTCAGTTGTTATTTGAAGGAAATTTCCAAAATACAGTAATCCCTCCTCGATCGCGGTGGTTGCGTTCCAGAACCCCCCGCGATAGACGAAAATCCGCGAAGTAGAAACCGTATAAACTGCTCAAAAAAATTAAAGGAACACTTTGAAAACACATCAGATCTCAATGGGAAAAAGAAATCCTCCTGGATATCTATACTGACATAGACTGGGTAATGTGTTAGGAACGAAAGGATGCCACATCGTTTGATGGAAATGAAAATGATCAACCTACAGAGCCCTGAATTCAAAGACGCCCTAAAAATCAGAGTGAAAACATTATGTGGCAGGCTAGTCCATTTTGCCCAAATTTAATTGCAGCAACTCCAAATTGTACGCAGCACTTTGTATGGCCCCTGTGTTCTTGTATAAATGCCTGACAACATGGGTGCATGCTTCTAATGAGATGACAGATGATGTTGTGGGAGATCTCCTCCCAGATCTGGACCAGGGCATCACTGAGCTCCTGGACAGTCTGAGGTGCAACTTGGTGGCATTGGATGGACCAAAACATAATGTCCCAGAGGTGTTCTATTGGATTTAGGTCAGGAAAGTGTGGTGGCCAGTCAATGGTATCAATTCCTTCATCCTCCAGGAACTGCCTGCATACTCTCACCACATGAGGCCAGGAATTGTCGTGCACCAGGAGCCACTGTACCAGCATAGGGTCTGACAATGGGTCCAAGGATTTCATCCTGATACCTAATGGCAGCCAAGGTGCCTTTGTCAAGCCTGTAGCGGTCTGTGTGACCCTCCATGGATATGCCTCCCCAGACAATCATTAACCCACCACCAAACTGCTCCTGCTGAATGATGTTACAGGCAGCATAATGTTTTCCATGGCTTCTCCAGACCCTTTCACTTCTGTCACGTGCTCAGGGTCAACCTGCTCTCATCTGTAAAAAGCACAGGGCACCAGTGGTGCATCTGCCAATTCTGGTATTCTATGGCGAATGCCAATCGAGCTGCATGCTGCTGGGCAGTGAGCTCAGGGCCCATTAGAGGACATGAGGCCCTTGGGTCACCCTCATGAAGTCTTTCTGGTTGTTTGGTCAGAGACATTCACACCAGTGGCCTGCTGAAGGTCATTTTGTACGGCTCTGGCAGTGCTCATCCTGTTCCTCCTTGCCCAAAGGAGCAGATACTGGTCCTGCTGATGGGTTATGGACCTTCTATGGCCCTCTCCAGCTCTCCTAGAGTAACTGCTTGTCTCCTAGAATCTCCTCCATGCCCTTGAGACTGTGCAGGGAGACACAGCAAACCTTCTGGCAATGACACGTATTGATGTGCCATCCTGGAGAAGTTGGACTACCTGTGCAACCTCTGTAGGGTCCAGGTATCGCCTCATGCTACCAGTAGTGACACTGACTGTAGCCAAATGCAAAACTAGTGAAGAAACAGTCAGAAAAGATGAGGAGGGAAAAATGTCAGTGGCCTCCACCTGTTAAACCATTCCTGTTTTGGGGGTCATCTCATTGTTGCCCCTCTAGTGCATCTGTTGTTAATTTCATTAACACCACAGCAGCTGAAACTGATTAACAACCCCCTCTGCTACTTAACTGACCAGATTAATATCCCATAAGTTTCATTGACTTTATGCTTTACTCTGATTAAAAAGTGTTCCTTTAATTCTTTTGAGCAGTATATTTGTATGGTTATTTTTATATATTTTAAGCCCTTATAAACTCTCCCACACTGTTAACATTATTAGAGCCCCCTAGACATGAAATTACACTCATTAGTTAAAAGTTTAAACTGTGCTCCATGACAAGACAGAGATGACATTTCTTTCTCACAATTAAAAGAATGCAAACATATCTTCCTCTTCAAAGAAGTAAACGTCAGGGACAGAGAATGTCAGAGAGGGAGCGCGAGAGTAAAGCAAACAATCAAAAAATCAATATGTGCTTTTGTGCTTTTAAGTATGCCGCGTGATAAAGTGGCATTTTTTAGAGGAGCGTCCGCATCCTCTAGGCAAACAGCCCCTCTGCTCACACCCCCTCCGTCAGGCAGAGAGAGTGAGAGAGACAGAGAAAAGCAAACAATCAAACACCACGCGGGAAGCACATCATATATCATTGAGGAGTTTTACTTAATATGTAATACATGCTCTGATTGGGTAGCTTCTAAGCCATCCACCAATAGCGTCCCTTGTATGAAATCAACTGGGCAAACAAACTGAGGAAGCATGTACCATAAATTAAAAGACCCATTGTCCGCAGAAATCCGTGAACCAGCGAAAAATCTGTGATATATATTTAGATATGCTTACATTTAAAATCCGCAATGGAGTGAATTTGCGAAAGTCGAAGCGCAATATAGCGAGGGATTACTGTAAAAGAAAGCAAGATATTAAAAATTTGGGAGCATGTCAGAGATGCTTGTGGAGAATGGAGGGAATAAGCTTGTGTTTGAGATAATGAGTCTGTGGCATGTGCATTTTAAATAAATAAATGCATTTGCATTTTTTGGTGTGGCGTAGGCAGCATTGTGGAGGACCTCCGGCTATGGGGCGGAGTTCTCACTTCCACATGCACACGTATGAGATTTACCTCATTAATGCTGGAGCCATGATGAGAGGACCAAGAGTGAGTGTGGTATCAGGTACCAGAGAGAGAAAGAGAATAAAAAAAATTGAATACGTTCATTTAATCAAGTTGAGAGAAATCATTAAGTTTACATACTGTAGCAGATAAAAGGAAACCAGTAAGAGAGCAACTGGAATGGCAAAGCTGATGGATTATGGTTACCCGATCCATAAAGCTTTTGGAGATGCCAATGTTCCTAATCAGCAGCAACAGCAGCTTTTCAGGGTTTCTTGGTTCTCAGATCAGCTTTCTTTCCTTTTCCACTACTTGTTCTGCGTCAGGTCTTTATACGCTGTTATACTACATTTTTCTTTATGTCACTATATCTGGACAATACTGTTATGAGTTTTATTCACATGTGCATGTTAAATTTGGCACACAGGGGCTCAGCAGTTAGAATTGCTAGCCAAGCATTGGATTAGATAGCCAAAGACAACTGGAGGCTTGTATAGTCAGCTTAAACATAGAATAGGGTATTTCTGTCCTCTGTCAGCAAAAAATCTTTGTTCCTTATTGGGAGAATGAGAACCGGCATATAAGCACTATGATATTTCTGCATTTTGTGGAGGAGGAATTCAGCCCTTGTTTGGAGACGGAGAAGACCAGCAAGTTAAGGAAGAACAGTATAAAGGCTTGGACAGCAGCCAGACCCTTCGAGGCTGTGTCGACAAAGTTTGAAAAACCTCCCAGTGTGGGGACGGAAAATGGCAGGCTGTGTTGATCCAGATTCCCACCTGGATAAAAAGTCTGTACATTTGCCTCCCGTCTGTAACCACGTTAACCGTCAGTAAATGTAAGCTAAAAGATATTTTTTCTCATGTGATTCTTGTACCGCCGTAATCACGATGGGAGGGATATCGCCTTTTCTGGTATATTACGATATTGTTTAGTTATTTAATATGCCACAATTTCAAAAGAACACATTTCCAAGAGAGCTAATGCCTCTTCAGGAAACATACGCCTTAATCCATTTACACAATCTATTTTACATTTATGATTTGGTCTTCTGTTGGTTTTATCTTCAGCAGCTCACATATCACAAGCGTGCAGATCTCTTCATGACTAAACATTTACCGCACCCACAGGTTAGCCAGTTTACAGAAGGATGTATTCTCAATAAGTGGTGAGATTCAACTTGTGGTTTATGGTTCAATAGGTCAACCACCAGGCCACATTTCTATCCAAGGTAACAATACATTATAAGAAATGTTTTAGGTTTCATTATATTGTGTATTTTTAGTTTTCATTTTCTTACATTTTCACTGAGTATTGATGGTCATCAGAGTGAAACTACATGCCTAAAATAACTTTTGACACATTCATGTGGTTTTCACGATAATTTAGCTTCGGTGCACACTTTTTCCATTCCACAGTGCATATTTTCAGAGAGAATATTTTATAGTAAAAAGAAAGTACAAACTTGTAATTTGAGTAAATTAAGAAAAGATTCTTTGCTGTGAAAGAAATTCAAAATATTGCAGACATTTAGTGATTATTTACTTGTTTTTTAAAAATGAAGGCATCATGTCAGCATCACCTCATCTTTACTTACCATTTGTCATAAGTACAAGAGAATTCTTATACAGCACACTTTTTGCATTAAAATAAAATAACATTACATTAAATTAAGATCCACATTATGTATGATGACTATAAAGAAATATTATGTGTAATAACAATACGACACAGGTATCTAGCCAGCAGATCTGTTATAAAGGTGATCTTCACACTTATTATGGTGGTTGAGATGTTTTGAGCAAAGATTTATGAGAATATGAAACTGAAGGAAAGTAAAACAGTCAATGTTCATTGTTCATTTTGAAGTTTCACTTGTGAAGTGTGGGGCCTGCCATGGACCACACATATGACCATTAAGGTTTTAATATTGTGGGGGGGCTGCTAAAGTCTATAAGCATGCAAAATATTTCCCTAATGCTATTTCTTTGGTTCAGAACCTTAATTTGATTTAATGCTTTATGCAACAAAGACACAGCAATTCCAAGAAGTTGTGCTGAGGATTTCAACCCTGGGCTGAAAGTTACACCCTGCTCTACCAGGTTAAGGTAATTAAATGTCTTGAATGGGGGAAGAGTTGTGAGAACTTCATCAAGGTCTCCAAAATCTTTATAGGCCTCGAGGATGTTGGTGCAGAAAAATTCTCTGCTCAGTTAATAGTGAATCATGCACCCGAGGACACCTACTGCATCAGGACACTCCTATGTATCAGGAGTGGGCAGGAGGAGGAGTATAGGAACCTAATCTTGGACTTTGTTAAATGGTGCGACTCAAATCACCAACAACTGAACACCAGCAAAACCAAGGAGCTGGTGGTGGATTTTAGGAGGCCCAGGCCTCTCATGGACCCCCTGATCATCAGAGGTGGCTGTGCAGAGGGTGCAGACCTATAAATACCTGGGAGTGCAGCTGGATGATAAATTAGACTGAACTGCCAATACTGATGCTCTGTGTAAGAGAGGACAGAGCCGACTATACTTCATTAGAATGCTGGCATCTTTCAACATCTGCAATAAGATGCTGCAGATGTTCTATCAGACGGTTGTGGCGAGCGCCCTCTTCTATGCGGTGATGTCCTGGGGAGATAGCATAAAGAAGAAGGACGCCTCCTACCTGGACAAACTGGTGAGGAAGGCAGGCTCTGTTGTAGGAATGAAGCTGGACAGTTTAACATCCGTGGCAGAGCGACGGGCGCTGAGCAGGCTCCTGTCAATCATGGAGAATCCACTGCTTTCACTGCATCCACTGAACAGGATCATCTCCAGACAGAGGAGCAGCTTCAGCAACAGACTGCTGTCACCGTCCTGCTCCACTGACAGACTGAGGAGATCGTTCCTCCACCACACTATGTGACTCTTCAATTCCACCCGGGATGTGTAAACGTTAACATTATACAAAGTTATTGTCTGTTTTTACCTGCATTTTTATTACTCTTTAATTTAATATTGTTTTTATCAGTATGCTGCTGCTGGAGTATGTGAATTTCCCCTTGGGGATTAATAAAGTATCTATCTATCTATCTATCTATCTATCTATCTATCTATCTATCTATCTATCTATCTATCTATCTATCTATCTATCTATCTATCTATCTATCTATCTATCTATCTATCTATCTATCTATCTATCTATCTATTGGAAACTAAGGGGAAAATGTTTTTTAAGACAGAATCCAGAAAGCATTTCTTAGCACTAAGGGTGAATCTTGAAGAAACTGTCTAATCATGAAGTTATAATAGAAGCAATGATGGGTTTTAAAATAAATTCTGGCAGAGATACTGGGACAAGTTATTAGCTAACCTGATAAGGGAATGTAGTGGGTGTCTGAAGATGCCCGATGAAGGGGCTTCAGTTGCCTCGAAAGCTTGCATATTGTAATCTTTTTAGTTAGCCAATAAAAGGTGTCATTTTGCTTGACTTCTCACTACATTCATAATGGCTAACCCAGTGCAGCACCCTAGTACTACTGATAAGGGAAGAAACTCAATGTTCTCTTCTAATCTGTAAAAGCTACAGTATATATCCATATACATAACTGATAAACTGACTCCATCAATAAAATGTAGTTCAGGAATACAAGTCATACAAATAAGAATCCCAGAATTCTATGTACAATACATTAGCCCAACATGCTTTTGGTACTGATCATTGAGTACATCAACATGAATGGACCTTAACTGTGCCAATTGAGAAATCTTCCACTTTAGTCACATCCAGAAAAAATGTTAACTTTACTTCACTTCTATTGGACTTCACTCTTTTCTGAAATCTCTTTCTTGATCTTCACAGCAGAGTACACATATTCTTTATGAATGGGCAATTGTTCATTTATAACCCTCCTTGATTTTTCATTATGGTTAATTGAAGCATAATGCAATTGCTCCTCATCCTAGAAAGGGAAAAAAAAAACAATGTTAATCTCAGAAAAACCATCAATCACATAGCGGAAAGGCACAAATGTCAAACATGGTGCAAGATATTCAAAGTTTGTAAATTTATTCCATCATCTGCCTTTGGCAGGTTACATGGCTACTACTCTATGAATAATATTAGCCTGTAATTTAGTACATGGTACTACTCTTTGTCCAGTTACAAAATCAACTCAATAGGAAAAGAACATTTTCAGATTCAGGCCCAAACACTTGTGACTATCCTCTTTATGTTCAGTCGTGGCCAAAAGTTTCGAGAATGACACAAGTATTGGTTTACATAAAGTTTTTTTTAAGCATTTTATTCAGTCCAAACAAGCAGGTCAAGTTTAACAAAACTAGGTTAGAAACAAATCAACACCCACCGATGAGAAAATGAGCTAGGCCAGTAGAGTAAAACTTCAAACTAGTAAAAATAAGTAAATTAGATCAATTAATAAATGAATAAAAATAACTAGAATAGAAAAGACGGGAGAGAATCCGCATTCCTCAATTTTTAAGCTTATTCTAAAATGTTATTGATCAGATCCTGCCAGGTTTGAAAACATTTTGCACAGATCCTCTAAGTGAGAATTTGACTTTTTCAATTTCAGATAGCACAGGTATGTAACACCAGTTACCCATAAAGTCCGCTGCTTCAGTGTTTTTAGATCTTTTTGTTGGATATCTCTATGGTGTACCGAAGTAGAATTACAAGCATTTTGTAAGTTTCAAAGGCTTATCTTGACAATTACATTAAGTTTATGTGCAGAGTCAATATTTGCAGTGTTGGCCCTTCTTTCTTTTTCAAGAACTCTGCCATTCGCCCTGACATGCTGGCAATCAACTTCTGGGTCAAATCCTGACTGATGGCAGCCCATTCTTGCATATTCAATGCTTGGAGTTTGTCAGAATTTGGGTTTTTTTTGTCTGTCCACCCACCTCTTGAGGATTGACCACAAGTTCTCAATGAGATTAAAGGTCTGGGGAGTTTCCTGGCCATGGACCCAACATTTTGATGTTTTGTTCCCCTTTTGCCTTATTGCCTGGTGCTCCATCATGCTGGAAAAGGCATTGTTGGTCACCTAACTGTTCTTGGATGGTTGGGAGAAGTTGTTCTCGGGTAATGTTTTGGTCAGGATTTGGCCCAGAAGTTGATTGACAGTCAGCATGCCAGGGTGAACTGCAGAGACCTTGAAAAAGAAAGAATATGGACTCTTTGCATAAACTTAATGTAACTGACAATAAAAGCCTTTGAAACGTATGAAATGCTTCTAATTCTACTTCAGTATTTCATAGAAACATCTGACAAAAAGATCTAAAAACACTGAAGCAGCAAACTTTGTGAAAACCAACACTTAGGTCATTCTCAAACTTTTGGCCACGACTGCACACATGCATGAATGCATGTCTTTATTTTTAGTTTGACACTGGTTTGCATTTATTGCTATTTATTGCTTTTGGTATTTTCATGATTTTGTCTTATTGGCAGGTCTCTGTCTGCTGCACTGTTTTGTCACTGAGTGTCTGCTGTCTCTACACCACTTAGACTACAATGAATGGTTTTCACTCATCTTTAAGGTATTATGACAAGCCCTTTAATTAAACATGCTGTGTTTATAATGTCTGACCTACTCAGGCTTACAAAGACAAAATAATTTGGTAAAAGCACAAGCAAAAATATGAGCATTTTAAAATCAGCAGTACCACTCGAGAAGTGAAGAAAAATCTTTGGTATTTGTTACTCACAAGGTTGAGTTTGCAATCTGACATTTCTTTGCTCATCTTGTTAGAAGTGCCTGCATTAAAAAAGTATATTCATTATCTAGTTTCACACTTGTAATACATAATCTATTCAATTTTGTAATGAAATCATCAAACTGAAACTGCTACATACAGGTCAGTGTATGTTTTGTCATAAACAGAATGAAGAATAAACAAAAAAATTTAAATCTGAACCACTCTGAGAACATTTTACAGGAATTTTGATATATTTGCATCTACAGTGTAAACAGCATTTCTTTTATTTTAGTGGCATGTACAGATTGATAAATATTTGAATTTTACCAAAAGTTATATAAATATTGCAAACAACTTTCTCCACCGATTTTTCAGGTTGTTACCATTAATTCATGTATTCTGTAAAGTGTTATTCATCTGCCAAGAAGTTATTATGGGCATGAGAAGCAATAGGGTGATATAAGAGAGTAGAATCTCCTGCAGGAATCCCCAAATAGACTGAGACACACTGGTAATCAGAGAGCCCCTTTGCTGATTAATGTGGTATGACTAAGGCAGTTGTTGGGTGACGGACCTTCTTAGTGTGTGTGGTAACCCTCAAATAAAACCTTTGGGGCCAGTAGATTGAGAAAGGGGGAACTGGAATTGCTTATGACCATGACAGAGGGAAGCCCATTAGTCTCGATTGATTGTGCAATAGAGGATAAGATGTCCATGCTTACTGATGCCTAACCATGAAGGAAATTATTTTGATGCATTTTCTGTATTTATGTACTGTGTATATACTGGACATGTTCTCCCCGTGTCTCCTGGTACTCCGGTTTCCTCCCACAGTCCAAAGACATGCAGGTTAGGTGCATTGGCGATTCTAAATTGTCACTAGTGTGTGTGCTTGGTGTGTGTGTGTGCCCTGCAGTGGACTGGCAACATACCAGGGGTTTGTTTCCTGCCTTGCTCCCTGTGTTGGCTGGGATTGGCTCCAGCAGACCCCCGTGACCCTGTAGTTAGGATATAGCGGATTGGATAATGGATGGATGGATGGTATATACTGGATTGGTATTATCGAAAATGGCCCCCACCCACAGAACATGGCAAAGGTTTGGCCATGTGATAAGTCATTTCCTTGATTTTCTTACTTTTCATAGTTTGTAGGATGATTAATTGCTGTTTAGTTGTGATTTCTTATCTACTGTATGTCTATTCAGGCTTAGGAATATCATTGTTTAGTCCAAGGGGTTCAAGAAGAATGAGAGTTTACTTGCCGTCCTCTGTTAAATTAATATAACTATACTGCTCACAAAAATTAAAGGAACACTTTTAAATGAGAGTATAGCATCAAGTCAATAAAATTTCTGGGATACTGATCTGGTCAGATAAGTAGCAGAGGAGGTTGTTAATCAGTTTCAGCTGCTGTGGTGTTAATGAAAATAACAACAGATGCACTAGAGGGGCAACAATGAGATGACCCCCAAAACAGGAATGGTTTAACAGGTGGAGGCCACTGACATTTTCCCCTCCTCATCTTTTCTGACTGTTTCTTCACTAGTTTTGCATTTGGCTACAGTCAGTGTCACTACTGGTAGCACGAGGCGATACCTGGACCCTACAGAGGTTGCACAGGTAGTCCAACTTCTCCAGGATGGCACATCAATACGTGTCATTGCCAGAAGGTTTGCTGTGTCTCCCTGCACAGTCTCAAGGGCATGGAGGAGATTCTAGAAGACAAGCAGTTACTCTAGGAGAGCTGGAGAGGGCCATAGAAGGTCCATAACCCATCAGCAGGACCAGTATCTGCTCCTTTGGGCAAGGAGGAACAGGATGAGCACTGCCAGAGCCCTACAAAATGACCTCCAGCAGGCCACTGGTGTGAATGTCTCTGACCAAACAATCAGAAACAGACTTCATGAGGGTTGCCTGAGGGCCCAAATGTCTACTGCGCCCTGTGCTCACTGCACAGCACCGGGGAGCTCAATTGGCATTTGCCATAGAATACCAGAATTGGCAGGTCCACCACTGGCGTCCTGTGCTTTTCACAGATGAGAGCAGGTTCACCCTGAGTATATGTGAAAGACGTGAAAGGGTCAGGAGAAGCCGTGGAGAATATTATGCTGCCTGTAACATCGTTTAGCATGACTGGTTTGGTGGTGGGTCAGTGATGATCTTGGAGGCATATCCATGGAGCGACTCACAGACCTCTACAGGCTAGACAACGGCATCTTGACTGCCATTAGGTATCAGGATGAAATCCTTGGACCCATTGTCAGACCCTACGCTGGTGCAGTAGGTCCTGGTTTCCTCCTAATGCACGACAATGCCCGGCCTCATGTGGCAAGAGTATGCAGGCAGTACCTGGAGGATGAAGGAATTGAAACAATTGAATGGCCTTCACGATCCCCTGACTTAAACCCAATAGAACATCTGTGGGACATTATGTTTCGGTCCATTAGGCACCGCCAGGTTGCTCCTCAGACTGTACAACAGCTCAGGGATGCCCTCATACAGATCTGGGAGGAAATGCCACAAGACACCATCCGTCGTCTCATTAGGAGCATGCCCCGACGTTGTCAAGCATGCATACAAGCTCGTGGGGCCACACAAGATACTGAAAAGCATTTTGAGTAGCAGAAATTAAGTTTTTGAAAAAATGGACTAGCCTGCCACATCTTCATTTCACTCTGATTTTAGGGTGTCTACACAATTGAGCCCTCTGTAGGCAGAAAACTTTTATTTCCATTAAAAGACTTGGCATCCTTTTGTTCCTAAGACATTGCCCTGTCATTATTTGTATAGATATCCAACTTCATATTGAGATCTGATGTATCTAATGTGTTTCTTTAAAGTGTTCCTTTAATTTTTGTGAGCAGTGTATTTACACAGTATGTACCTTTTGCAGAACCTTCACAATTTTTATTTAAAATATATCCATGACACTAATCCTCCACATGAGAGGAAAAGGTATTCTAGAGGGACAGCAAGAGGGCAAAAGCTCAATAGATTCTTAGATGGCATTAATGAGTTTCTTGTGATGTAAGTATTGACTAAGATGATCCAGGGTGAAAGCAAGTTACAGGATTTCAGTTTGATAGGCAGCAGGACAAATTCCATATTTGGGAGGTCATGAAGTATTTTCATACTCAGATGAAGCAATACAGTACTGTTACAGTAACCCAGTGTGGTGGAGTGATATGTTGCATATAAGATAATAAATAATGTGTATGTCTTTACATATAGAATTAGCATTTTACTTGTTAAACTGTTTGAAGAGCAAGAAAAACGGACAAACCATTTTTTTTTCTACCCCCAAAGATTTAGGAATGCTGTTTCTCATGAATAAACTGCTGGCCGCCGGTGACATAGAGGGCTAGTGCTATTGCTTAATGACTTGCATTTCCTTTCTTGGGTGTTTGTATCAAGGATGCTGGTAAGAAACAAAATGAAATGATGGGGGGCACTCTGCCTGAGCTATTCCATAGATGACTGTCCCAGGACGGTAGGTATTTGTCAGGAGCTACACAAGGACAACAAAGAATGAGGCATGAAAAGTCATCATCTCTCTCTACCATGTCATGTTGCATCCTGATGAAAGCAAACGAGATGATGATCTGACCAGAAAGAATCGAATGTAACAGTAAGTTGTCCATCCATCTACTGTATTATCCAACCCGCTATATCCTAACCTCAGGGCCACGGGGGTCTGCTGGAGCCAATCCCAGCCAACACACGGTGCAAGGCAGGAAACAAACCCCGGGCATGGCGCCAGCCCACCACAACAGTACGTTGTGACACCTGAAATTATTATCATGCTGTATGATCTTGTTTTACAAGTTTGCTTTCTATTTGCTTGTGTGACACTAGTTATAAAACTGTTTACCTATAGTGCATACTTAAAAGTGCAGCTCATTCTCCTGTCCATTTTTTTCACTCTTTCTAATTGCCTGAGCTTATAGATAAAGTAGGGAAGGGGCAGGAAGTGCTGAACTGAAGAAGTATATCTGAGCACGGACAGTAAATGTATGTGATTTGAGGTATTTTGGTGAAGTCTACGCAATAAAGAATATAAAAGGGAAAATAGTGTCCTAAAATAGCGTCACCAAAGGACCCTACAGAACACCCAACAATAATGACCATGTCTCTGGAAGTAATTGCAGGATTTAGGCTAGAAGGGGCCCTTAAAGAATATTCAAAAAGCTATCCTTAATCAAAGGGTACAAACTTTCTAACCACAGTTTACTGGCAATAGAATGTTACCAAGTTTGTGAAAAAGAGAAGCTGGAGATGAGAAAGTAAAAATCTTTCAAGGAGTTTAAACAGTGCTGCCCCTGGATACTTTGGCCACAGTTTTTCTCTTATTGATGGGGTATTGGTGCAGTGTTTGTATGCACTTTATATATTCTTGTGACTGCTTTGTTAAAGATGTAAAAAAAAACATACTGTTACATTGATTGTCTACCGTAAATTAGTAAATCGGTTCTGTCTCAATATCTTGTGTGTCTTGGAATGGACTGGGATCAAATCTGGGACAGCTTTTAACCTAACTGAATGGCTCTCTCCCTCTGGGCCATAAAGGGATTTATTTCAGTAGATGGATATATTTTATGCTGCTGCCTCGTATTTAGAAGACCCGGGTTCGCTTCCCGGGTCCTCCCTGTGTGGAGTTTGCATGTTCTCCCCGTGCAAAGACATAGTCCAAAGACATGCAGGTTAGGTGCATTGGTGAGTCTAAATTGTACCTAGTGTGTGCTTTGTGCCCTGTGGTGGGTTGGCACTCCTGCCCGGGATTTGTTTCCTGCCTTGCGCCCTGTGTCGGCTGGGATTGACTCCGGCAGACCCCCCGTGACCCTGTAGTTAGAATTTAGCAGGTTGGATAATGGATGGATGGATGGATATATTTTATTGAGAATGCCTAGTAAATGTGAAGATGTCAAAAGTTCAAAGTTTCACCTCGAACAAAATAAGTAAATCTTTTCTTTACTTTATATATATATATATATATATATATATATATATATATATATATATATATATATATATATATATATATATATATATATATATATATATATATACATACTGCATGTACATTGTTGCAATCTGTGAATGTTATTCAAAGCCAAGTACAACTTTCATTCTGTAGCAGTTTCCTAGAAGTAACAAAGTTTCTCAAAAAGAGACTTTTTGTTTAATAGTGAACTTGTTAAAAGGATCACCTTAAACACACACACACCCACACACACACACCCACACACACACACCTACACACACACACCTACACACACACAATGGTTATTTTGTGAATCTTCTCTTACCAGTAAAATGCCTGCTGAGTTGACACCAGCAAGCTAGAAATAATGCAAGCACAATTGTCAGAAGAAATGTAACCAGCAAAAGAGAGTGCCATTTTGATGTGTGTAAATCAGCTGTAGAGGAAATTAAAAGTAAGAAAATAAAATTAGTTTAAATTACTTTCTGAATTAATAGATAGATAGATAGATAGATAGATAGATAGATAGATAGATAGATAGATAGATAGATAGATAGATAGATAGATAGATTTTTAGTATAGTAGGCAGGATAAGATAGATAGATAGATAGATAGATAGATAGATAGATAGATAGATAGATAGATAGATAGATAGATAGATAGATAGATAGATAGATAGATTTTAGTATAGTAGGCAGGATAAGATAGATAGATAGATAGATAGATAGATAGATAGATAGATAGATAGATAGATAGATAGATAGATAGATAGATAGATAGATAGATAGATAGATAGCCATTGAGACATGTATCTGAGGCATGCACATCTTCAGATGCTGAGAGAAAAGGGAGTCAAAGCTGCCTACCCAAACAAAACCATTCCAAGTGCAACATTGACTGCAAAGTGGACATCAATATGGCACAGATTTTCCCCTGTAAAGTTGCTAATCCAACATACACAGAACATAAAAGAAAATCCACCAAAGCATGAGAAGTTTAGAAAATCAGTGGGCTGAATTAAGGACCAGGTTTTAAGAACTGACATAGCACCACTCAGTACCTGAAATGGAGCCACGTACAGTAAGTGCCGGTACTCTCTGTTTAAGTCTGGGTTCTTAATAGAACAGGTCAAAGATTTGGGAGCCACTGATCCTCTCTGAATTTCCACAGAAGAGATATACTTATATTAGACTGGAAACCTCTGGATGGTTCTGATGCGTTACGCGTGCTGGTACACTGACCAGAGTACTAGTATTCAGCAAATGGTGCTGGTATGCAACTTTAAACCCTGGTGTCACCTCAAAATCAGAAATATACCCTAATGTTAATTTAAGTTAAGATTTAATACAATTTTGATCTTAATTTATTTGAAATTTAGTGTTTAAGTAAACAGTTATTCCAGGTACAAATTTGGGACAAAATCTTTTAACTTTTCCAAAAATTGCAAAATTCAGAGGTACCATTTAAGGCAAAATAATGCTAACCACCCCATTGTATAATGAGGAACTGGAAATATAGGTTCCATGATTGCAATGAAGTTGTAAAATTACAATTAAGAACATAAGAAAAGATCAAAGGTCAGTAGCACCAGTTCCTCACCTCTTCTCCAGATGCCTTCCCTCAGTGGTTGTGTTACAGAACTGTGGTTTACCACACATGCTATCTCAGTCCCAGGAGTCCACTGTGAGGTTCTGACTTGCAGGCTGGAGTTGCTGCTGTAGGTGCCCTGCTGGAGGAGAGTAGGCTCTGTCTGCTCGGAGCCATTGAGCACCCCAGGGAGAGAATGGTCCCAGATAAAGATTATACTGGGGGGATAGAAATCCACAGCAGAGCAGATCAAGGTCACAATGCTGGGATCATCAGCAGATATCTGAGTGTGGAGGTGCAGTTTGGGTAAGGCTGTGACAATATATAAACATATATAACACATTTGTAAAAGGTCTTTACTTATTATTGTAATTTAAAGAAAAGAAAAAAAAACTAGAACTAATAAATATATTATTTGATAAAAATTGTCAGCACCCCTTTAGCACCCTGCCTAACAGCTACAAAACAAGTCATAGACACAAGTGTTATAACAAATACATGAATGCCAGTTGCAAAGCTTCTGAAAATGAATGTCATATCTGTCATAATATATCATATTATTATTGCATAAGTTTTTTTTTTCAAAGTTTCAATTAAGCGTGTAATTAAAGGATTTTTTAATCACTATTCCAAGACCCATACATCCATATATACAATATTATACAAGTCTTACTTGCTCATCAGATGGCAAGCAAAATAAGGCATTAAACAAAACTCAGATGTGATGGACACCTATACTACTTTGCTATTTCTGAGATAAATCCTAGCCTGGTTATTCTATGTATGGAGTCTGAATGTTTTCCTAGTGTTCATGAATATTTTTCTCTTGGTTTCTTGCCACTTGTCAAAGACATGCCTATAAGTTTTCACTAAAAAATAACATTTGTAACAAAAACAATATCTGTCCACACAAGTGGTTTCACATCACTTACAAAAGTATCTCCACCCTTACTAAAATAATCAATAAATGCACGATGTAGACATTTGCCTACGCTGAGCATGTGTGCATTGGCAGGGAAAGTGTTCTTTGCGCTAAACATTCATTTGCAATTTGTGTTTAAGCATTGATAACAGCAATGGCAGTTATGAAAAACAAAAAAAGATTGTTTTGTTTGGATTGACGATGAGAAGGAATTATTATTGAAAGTAACACAAGTTGAGGGTTCAAATCCCACTACTGACACCACTGTGTGACCACAAGAAAGTCATCTCATCTGTCTGTGCTCCAATTATAAAAAACTAAAGAAGTGTTACCAATTCTACCTGAAATGATAATAGCCACTTTGAAGAGGGGTGTCAGTCTAATTATAAGTTGACAATATGAAGACTTGAAAGAAATATAAACAAGACTAGAAGGAGATCTCACAAAATATGTCATGCTTTTCATACCAAATTCTCAATTTTGACTCTTTTTACCTCAGTTGTCTCCTTCTTGGAGAGGAATTTTAGGAGAAACATCTGCCTCAAATGAAACATACAGTCATATGAAAAAGTTTATGAACCCCTCTCAGCCTGCAAAATAATCAACTCTACTTTCAACAAAAAAGATAACAGTTGTATGTCTTTCATTTCTTAGTAACATCTGAGTTTTGCGGTGTTTTCCGACCAAAGATTTTTAGCGAAGCAGTATTTAGTTGTATGAAATTAAATCACATGTGAAAAACTGGCTGTGTAAAAATGTGGGTCCCCTTGTAATTTTGCTAATTTGAATGCCTGTCACTGCTCAGTGCTGATTACTTGCAACACCAAATTGGTTGGATTAGATCATTAAGCCTTGAACTTCATAGACAGGTGTGTCCAATCATGAGTGCTAAAAGGTATATAAGGTGGTCAATTGCAAGTTGTGCTTCCCTTTGACTCTCCTCTGAAGAGTGACAGACAGCATGGTATCCTCAAAGCAACTCTCAAAAGATCTGAAAACAAAGATTGTTCAGTCTCATGGTTTATGGAAAGGCTACAAAAAGCTATCTCAGAGTTTTCAGCTGTCAGTTTCAATTATAAGGAATGGAATCAGGAAATGGAAGGCCACAGGCACAGTTGCTGTTAAATCCAGCAGGTCTGGCAGGCCAAGAAAAATACAGGAGCGGCATATGCGCAGGATTGTGAGAATGGTTAAAGACGACCCACAGATCACCTCCAAAGACCTGCAAGAACATCTCGCTGCAGATGGTGTATCTGTACATCGTTCTACAATTCAGTGCAGTTTGCACAAAGAACATCTGTATGGCAGGGTGATGAGAGAGAAGCCTTTTCTGCACTCACGCCACAAACAGAGTCGCTTGTTGTATGCAAATGCTCATTTAGACAAGCCCGATTAATTTTGGAACAAAGTGCTTTGGACTGATGAGACAAAAATTGAGTTATTTTGTCATCACAAAAAGCACCTTGCATGGCAGAAGGAGAACACTGCAGTCCAAGAAAAACACCGGCTACCTACTGTCAAATTTGGTGGAGGTTCCATCATGCTGTGAATCTGTGTGGCCAGTTCAGGGACTGGGGCCCTTGTTAAAGTCGAGGGTCAGATGAATTGAACCCAATATCAACAAATTCTTCTAATGTTCAAGCATCAGTCACAAAGTTGAAGTTACACAAGGGATGGATATTCCAACAAGACAATCACCCAAAACACAGTTTGAAATCTACAAAGGCATTCATGCAGAGGAAGAAGTACAATGTTCTGGAATGGCCGTCTATGGGATGATTTGAAGCAGGCTGTACATGCTCGGCAACCATCAAATTTAACTGAACTGGAGTTGGAAGAATGGTCAAAAATACCTCCATCCAGAATCCAGACACTCATCACAGGCTATAGGAGGACAGCGTCTGGAGGCTCAAAGGAGCAAAAGGAGGCTCAACTAACTACTGATGTCATATCTCTGTTGAGTTGCTCAAATTTATGCACCTGTCTAATTTTGTTATGATGCATATTGCATATTTTCTGTTAATCCAATAAACTTAATTCCACTGCTGAAATCCTACTGTTTCCATAAGGCATGTCAGATATTAAAAGGAAGTTGCTACTTTGAAAGCTCAGCCAATGAGAAACAAAAATCTAAAGAATTAAGAGGGGTTCCAAAACTTTTTCATAGGACTGGAAATGAGAATCTCATGAGCCATCAAAGACCAACCTTTGAGCCGTACTTTTATCCCCATAGGTAAGACTGTGTAAGTGAAGTCTGAAAATCACCTGATGAAACAAGGGTTTAATATGTTGCCAGATTTATGAGGAAGCCATGCTAATCCTGGCACCACATTATGTAGTTATAATTATGATTTATTATGATTATACAATAATATGAAAGTTTTTTTTTATAATTCAAAGTAGATTAAAGGTCACAAAAGACAAGACAGACTTATTTAAATCTAAGGCATTTGTTCATTAAGTGTAATATTTATCCGTTTAATTAACTCATTTTTCCGTCACAAGGTGGTGGGAAACTAACATTAGTCAGGAATCTTGCTTATCACCAGGCCCACATTCAGTTACTGATTCATCCATTATCAAACCTAGAAAATCCAGTTCAAAGCATTGGAAAGCTTAAGATTACCCCAGCAACTTTAGATAAAAGTGAAGGAGTGACCCTAGATGGCGTGCCAGTTCATCCCAGTGCACAATGAGGAACTCACTCACACTTCTGCCCTCGCCTAAACAGGACAAATTCAGAATTGTGATCAATCAGGCATGCATGTCTTTGGGCTGTGGATGGAAAACTGGAGTGCCTCAAGAAATATCCAGAATATTCCACACCAGTAGGGCATCAGATTTGAACTCAGGAGCTAAGAGGCAGCTACACTAGCCACTGTGCCAACATGCCTTCCCACAGAAATATATGGGACCAATCTAGTGCCACTAATGAATTTAACACACAGGGTCTTGGAAGTGGGAGTATATGGTGACGGTCGAGTCAAGAGAGTGTGTAAACTCCATACAGATACTGGTTCAAGCACAAATCAGACCCAATTTCCACTGTGTTTCAAAGTGTTTTCAAAATACTGTATTTAAAACACCCAGACATATTTCAAGCATATCAAGCCTAATTAAGTCAAGTTTAATGTTTGCTTATGTTGGGCATCTAGTTAGCATATTGAATAAGCATGTCTCTGTCCTTTAACATCCCTCATTAAAAATGGCTTTATTCAAGGTTCAGTTTTTTCTTATCATTTGTCATACCTTTCACCACCAGCAGGGACGTCTTGTTTGCGTACACCATCTTTTTTTGAAAGCAAAGCACTTTACAGATGAAGGGACCGGCATCAGCAATCTCCACGGCTTCTATGACTAAAGTGCTAGCAAGCTTGGTTTTGTTAACAGAAAATTTTCTTCCTATATTAATTGACTTCAGCTCTCCTTCAGTGCCATTTCCAAAGATGTGTTTTTGATACCAGAAAAATGAAGCATTGTCGAAGCAGTCATCAATAGTGCATTTAAACTGAGCTGTCTGTCCAACATCACAAGTGAGAGAAGGAGGAGACACGTGCAAACGGATGGCCAAGACCAGCCTTATACCTAAAGGGAAATCAGGTTCTCATTAGTGGCCATAAATCTCAATAATCATAACATTTTATTTAAGTATTATTAATTTAATTGTAATCATTCCATACAAATCAATCAGTTTTTACAAAAAGTAGGATTGAGAACAAGTCGCCCCCCATCCCTGTATAACATTTTATTTTAAAAAATAGTATTCTCTTATGCTAATGTAACCCAGAACTGGGTTAAATGTATTTCATAAATGATAAGGGTTTGAATCATGACCATGATACTACCAACTGAACACATCATCCATCCATCAATGTCCTGAATCAGCCCTTCCAGCGCAGAATCATGGATGCAACCCATAATTTCACTTACAAATCAAAAGGATTTTTTTCCATTATCAGCAAATAAATAATAATAATAATAATAATAATAATAATAATAATAATAATAATAATAATAATAATCATTAGTATGCTTTGAGTAAAGTTGAATGTTTATGCAATGATCAATCTTTACTTTTTTATATTATGTCTTTCATAACAAATATGAATGTAGAGAAAAGCCAAGCAAAATGACACCTTTTATTGGCTAACTAAAAAGATTACAATATGCAAGCTTTCGAGGCAACTCAGGCCCCTTCTTCAGGCAAGATTGCTTGGCTTTTCTCTACATTCATAATGGCTAACACGGTACAACAACCTAGTACTACATAACAAATATGAGTAATTGATATAAAGGCAGTCCCCGGGTTACGTACGAGATAGGGACTGTAGATTTGTACTTAAGTTGAATTTGTGTGTAAGTCGGAACAGGTACATTATTTTAATAAATGCTATTGTTGAGTGACTGTAACCAAGTGCTCTGCAAATGAATGATGGAGCTTCGCCTCTCTTTCTGACCTTTTTATTATTTCTACTTTATTTTCAATGGTGATGGTTTTTCTAATCTTTACTGTATCAGCACCCCTTGCATCAGATTTGTGTTTCAGAGACATTGTTGAAGGGTGAAGACAAAAGGTTAAGATGAGCTCTTCTGCACAGCACTGTACAAGCTATCACAGCAGGAAGGCACCCGTCCTCAGCACGTCTGATGTATAGGGTGGGCCAGATATAATTATGCAATTTTCATTACGCTATAACTTATTCAGATTATTACATTGAAATTCACCCGAAAAATCCCGGACCATCGAGAAGTGTGCGAACTGACGACATGAAGAATCGTCTTCACGCCGAACTGGAATCGTCCCCGTCATAAATCAAAGTCATCCAGACGATCTGGATCTGCTTAATTGGACCTGGACCACCCTGTACTGACAAGAGACAACTTCCTGCTCTGTGCGTAACAGTACAAGCAGGCTTGCTATTGAGAATGAATGGGGGCAGCGACGGGCGGTTCATCACCAGCCCTCCTCACAGTCACCTCCACCGCCCCCATTCAACACGCAGCCATCCGAGGCACACTACAATGCTACCCCCCACCCGCCGCCCTGTTCACCCTCAATGGCCTCTGTTCAGCCACAATCGGGTCACCACTTGCAGCATTACCAGCCGCCCACCTAGAACGAATGGGGCAGCCGTGTGTGGTGGGCAGGCAGTGAAAACGTTTGCCGCCGGGAGCAGGCCGAGGGACACTATACTGCGCGAGCAGCGAAATCACCTCTGTCCATCCACCGCTTGCAGCGTCCCCAGACCGAAGATGACGGAGTGGCAGTTACTGAGGCGCATGCGTCGTAGCTCCGTTCGTATGTCCTAGCTCGAATGTCCGTAACCTGGGGACTACCTGTAATCCAAAAAAGCATTCACAATTCACAGAGGTGGACAAATGTTTTGGTCCTCTTACAGCTCATTGAAAAATTACGGTATGCCTCCTGAAAAGTGAAGACATGAGAAGCAGTTGTGCCATGTATACCTGCATGTCTTTCATATGTCATCGAGTAAAGCTAAGCAAGTGTGAAAAGTATCAAGTGTTGCTTATCTTAGAAAGACATTCTAAAATGACATGGACACATTTGTTGGTACCGCTAAAACAGATCCTAAATAACTGGATTTGAGTGATCTGTCAGACTAGCTGTTTTTTTGAATTGATATACACCTGTCTCCAATCACACCATCAGTCATTCGGCTTATTTAAATGGAGTTAAATTTGAATCCTGCTCTATGTGTACACCTGGCATGTGTCTGAGTCTCATATCCTTCTGAGCTTATGCTTAAAAGCTGACACTATTATTTTATTATTCAATATGATAAAACGTATTTCTTGTCCTTTACATAACCCCTTAAGAGAAGTGCTATATTTATGGCATAACTTTTCCCTTACAATGCTGTTTCCTGTTTTGTACCAAGCTGGATCATAATATATATATATCCATCCATCCATCCATCCATCCTCTTCCGTTTATCCAAGGTCGGGTCACGGGGGCAGCAGCTTAAGCAGAGAGGCCCAGACTTCCCTCTCCCCAGCCACTTTGACCAGCTCTTCTGGGAGAATCCCAAGGCATTCCCAGGCCAGCCGGGAGACATAGTCCCTCCAGCATGTCCTGGGTCTTCCCCGGGGCCTCCTCCCGGTTGGACGTGCCCGGAACACCTCACCAGGGAGGCGTCCAGGAGGCATCCTGAACAGATGCCCGAGCCACTATATACTGTATATATATATATATATATATATATATATATATATATATATATATATATATATTTATATATATATATATATAGGCCATTGTTCTTTTACCTTCTTTTTAAGGTTCACACAGCTCCCAAAAAATAAATGAATAATATACATTTATTTTAAAAAGTCACTTACATCCTAAACAAACAGGACAATCAATCAAATTGTGGTCATCAAGGTATCAACATCTGCCATGTCTTGTTAGCAACTGGGTGTAACCAATCATGTTAAAAGTTTTCTGAATTTGTAATGAATTCCTTTTACAGAAGAGTGACCTAATCAATGAATTGTATAAATATAGCCTGAGGACATTTTTTTCCTTTGTAGCAATGTGACTAACATGTGGCTAACATGTAATACACTTGTTACCTCTTCGAAGATTTAGATAAAGAATAACGATTGACGCTTTCTCCTGCCTGTGTGTTTTATTGCTTAAATCGGGACATTCCAATGGGGGGTGTCTGTATG
Source organism: Polypterus senegalus (assembly GCF_016835505.1). Classification (NCBI taxonomy): domain Eukaryota; kingdom Metazoa; phylum Chordata; class Cladistia; order Polypteriformes; family Polypteridae; genus Polypterus; species Polypterus senegalus. The sequence continues at coordinate 13,704,286 of NC_053163.1, forward strand.
TATTACATTTTCTTCCACAATGGAGATAAATAGTCACTCTGATTTGGTGTCATTGAGTGTCCCACACTGAACATGAACCAGAGAATGCAAAGGAGAAAGCAGTATGAGGAGATTCAAAACAAATTTATAGATAAGCATGTTAAAAGCAAAGTCTAGATGTCCATCTCTAAGCAGCTTGATGTTCCTGTGATAACAGCTGCAAATATTATTAAGGAAGTTTAAAGGCCCATGGGAATGTTGCCAACATTCCTGAACATGGCCACAAGAGCACAATTGATCCCAGAGTGGGTAGAATGATAAAGAATGGTAGACAAAATGCCAAGGACAGCTTCCAAAGAGATACAAGCTGAACTCCAACGTCAATTTCCACCAGTGAATGATTGCTCCATTCATTGATTTTTGAGTGAAAGTGGGCTCAATGGAAAAAGACCCAGGAGGACTACACTGTTGAAAAACACACATAAAAATGCCAGGTAGGAATTTGCTAAAATGCATTTTGACAAACGAAAATGTTTCTTGGAGAATATCCTTTGCGCAGATGAGAATAGAGACTGAAGTTTTTTGGCAAGTCATATTAGCTCTATGTCCACAGATGAAAAAATGAAGCTTTCAAAAAAAAAGAACTCCATACCTAATGTGAAACATGGAGGAGGCTCAGTTAGGTTTTGGGGCTGCTTTGCTGCATCACATGGGGTGCCTTGAGTCTGTGCAGAGAACAATGAGAAATCTGAAGACTATCAAACTATTCCACAGTGAATTGTACCGTCCAGTGCCAGAAAGCTCTGTCTCAGTGAAAAGTCATGGATCCTCCAACAGAATAATGACCCAAAACACACAGCTAAAAGCACCCAAGAATGGCTAAGAACAAAACATTGGGCAATTCTGAAGTGGCCTACTATGAGCCCTGATTTGAATACCATCGACCATCTATGGAGAGAACTGAAACCTGCGGTTTGAAGAAGGATCCTTCACACTTGATACCACTGGAGCAGTTTTTTCAGGAAGAGTTGGCCAAACAACCTGTTGACAGGTGAAGAAGGCTCATGGAGAGTTCTATTATTCTTTGCAGTGATTGCCTCTAAAAGTTGTGCAACCAAATATTAGGTGCAGGGTCCCATCATTTTCATTTCTGTTCTTACTTGGAATATTCTAGTGAATCAAAATAAGCAGTACATATTGTCATGCAACACCACCCAAAAACAAGTGGTGGTGCTGATGCTAACCACATCTTTTCCTTCCTCCTCTGTAGCCAAGCAAAAGTGACTAAGAGGGATGACTGACCCCACTCACCACCCTAGAAATTCCTCCTTTTCGAGTCCCCAGAATATAAAGTCAGCTTGTTCCCAAAAGGCAGCATCAGATGCCAAACCAATTATTCTACAGGACAAACTGGTAACAGAGAAATTAACCCCTTAATGCTTTTTTTGTTTGCGCCATTAACCAGTCTGCCAGGGTGGTACCCCCAGCCTTTCTTGGCTTCTCAGAGTTGTTTGCCTGCCTGATCTTCTTACAAAATATGAAGTGTTTAAACTAGTTACAGCTGGTTAGGATTGGGTGGTCAGAAACTAATTCAATAGCTGCTGCTCATAATCATTAAACAAATTATGGGTAACTAACAAAATATAAGAAACATCTGAGTAAACAGAACCCCACATTCTGCTGAAAACAGATGCTTACAGACACTGTCTTTCATTACATTGTCTGAAACAAGAGATGTCAGCAACTTTAAGAGAGGTGCTTGGTGTGAGGAGCTTTAGTGATGGAGGCTGCTCAACTCGACATTTCTGTGAAAAATATCTTCATCTAGAGAGAACTCTGGACAATAATTTAATCTCCTTGACAATGGTGTCTGTAAACTGATCAGAGATGAAATGAAAAGAACATAATAGACATGAAAGGAAAATTATTCTATGGATGCAATGGAACCTTTTATTGTGAGCACTAAACCAATAGATTCACACAGAAGGATGTTGTGGCCAGGTTGTGGTGAACAAAGCAATCAAGAGAACTAAAATTAAGGTTATCATTCATCTTGTTTCTCACACACACAGGCAACCATATGACTCACAAAGAACCTGGAGTGCCAGCACCACTGTTTGTGTCCCCATAGTAATGTATTCTGAGGACTTTTTTATGGTTTGTTCTGCATTTTCCTATCATAGGTTAAGATAATTTTTTTCTTAATTTCTTAAGAGGACAAGGGGAATGCCAGTAAGTGCAAAGTAATAATGAATGCTTATATATGTACACTAGCTGAATACCCGTGCTTCGCTACGGGATAGGAACAGGAAAAATCTGTTCTAAAAATATACAGAGTGAAAGTATGTGTCATGTAAAGATCATAAGGTCAGATTTAGCACATAAAAAAACAAAATAGGTTACTAATTATTTCTTGAAATGGTTTATTCAAATATAATCTGTTTTAAGTATAGATGACTTAAATAGCGATGATCAAAACTTGTTTTGGACTAAAGCCCCAGTGATCCCATCACCACCCCTGCTATTATTTAGTAACCAGACCACGTACGTTTAAAGTCCTAAATGTATTCGTTAATAAAAATTGATGAAGGTGTTATAATGTTAATTATATTAAAAATAGATTTTTGAGGGGTTTTTAAGATCATAATAAAATTACAAATCCTAATCTACCAAACCTGAAAACAAAAATCAAAATTAAAAATAACGTTGTCATTTACGTAGACTGTAATAGATTAAGATAAGCCGAGGGATCTTACTACCGCCTCTGAAAAAAATCCATGGAGTGAACAGCCTGTGTTTTAAGAACCTAGTACTTCCTTCTACACTACATTCTTAGTTTCCCCTCAGGCTGATTGATGACCAGGCTTACTCTAGAACAGGCCACGCACAACTGGCCGTGGGAGAAACAGTCACTCCTCAAATCCACGCCTACCATTTTCAGACTTTATCCCTGAGCTTTGTTTATTGTCATGGCATAGCAGACTTTTGCCGGGAACTGCAGCCTTTTAAACTGAAAGGACTAGTCTGACGGGATTAGGAGGACGCGGGGAATGAAGACTGTTTCTCCCTGTCCGACGCCTGTAAATATTGTGGCTTCAATGACATGTTTGTGTAGAGCCATCACCTGCAGCCTGGTACCATTGCACAACTTAGGAGGATTGAGATTGAGCAGGATCATTATGTGACACAGAACATGGAGGGGCACTCCAGGTGGGTTGTATGTGTGGAGGAACTCCACAGGATAGTGCACTGTGTCCTCAATCTCCACCACATGGTCCCCCTGACTCGTACCTAACCATCTTAGCAGTTTTTCCAATAGAGCGTTGTTTATGTTCAATTTGTTTCTTAGCGAGCACCTAGGGGTCAAGCGTAACCTACACTCTGAATTTCAAGTCCCAGGTCCACATGGTTTGGGAGATTTTGTGATGAGTGAGTCAGTGGTATTTGGCTTTAATATATAGAGATTGTATTGAAAGTCTTCTATCCTGATAGCAGTGAAAACGTAAGGGATGACAATACAATGATTTCAAGGGTATTACTTCTTGTGAATTCATGATTTCAAAACCATGATAATAATTACCAGATCTCAACCCTGCTGGAAGATTCTTGGGTGGCATTTGATGATTCACCAAAATATGTATTTCTTATGGAAGAATGGTGTCTCATTTCTCCACTACCATCAATAAATGTATGGAATTTATGTCATGAAGCACCAAAACTATCCTGGCAACTTTAATGGTCCAGGGCCAGCACCCTTTTTAAGAGAATTTCAGTTCTTTGCAGTCTTAATGGGTAAAAAATTGAACTCTCCATTGCCTGATAACCAGTTCAGTCCTCACCTCTGCCTTATTGTATGACCCTTGGCAAATCATGTTGTTGGCCTAAGCTACAACTGGAAAAAAATACATGTGTCCTGCATTCCTATGCTTGTGAGCTGTCTTAAGCAGCGGTATCCAACTGCAACTCTGGAGGGCCGCAGTGGCTGAAGGATTTCCTTCCTGCCACTTTATCATCCTTTATGCAGATGATATGCAGTTTTATATATCATTCAAACCCAATCAAATTGAATCATTGTCCCTTTTGGTTGACTGTTTGTCACAGATTAATCATTGGCTTTGTAATAACTACTTGCAGTTGAACTCAAGAAAGACTGAGGTCCTAATTGGTGCTCCCCCTAGCCTTCACTCTGAGATTAGTTTTAAAATGGCCTTTGTCTCTTCAATTGCCAAGTCGAATTTACGTAATCTGGGGTAATTTTCAATCAGTCTTCAAGCCTAGATTCACATGTAAAGTCTGTTATCCACTCTTGTTCCTTTAATTTAAGACACCTTTCTAAATTGAGGATTGTAGTCTTATAGTCAGAATTGGAAAGGGTTGTACATGTGTTTATCTCCTGGCATCTTGACTACTGTAATGCCCTGGAATACTGGAAAGAATAAATCCTCTCTTTCTCGGTTACAATTAGACCAAAATGCAGCTGCTAGGCTTTTAACTTGATCTATTCGGAGTGTGTATATTACTCCTATCTTGTACGAACTGCCCTAGCTTCCAATTTCTTATAAAATTTGCTTTAAAATTTTGGTGCTTACTTATAGAACAATCTGTGGACAATCCCCTCAGTATATTACTGGCCTCCTGCCAGTGCCTCCTATCGGGCACTTAGGTCTGGGTAGTAGGGCCTCTTAGTCATCCCTTCTACCCGGCGTAAGCTACATGCTTTTCACTCCATTGCGACAAGGCTCTTGAACGGTCTTCCGCTAGTGTTGTGCTTTTGTGTGTGTGCCCTGTCCCTCAGAGCAATCTGATTGGTCAGTTTAACTTTGATGATGCGTTTGAAAGAGGAAGCACAAGAGTGACAACACAAGGAGAAGTAAAGGCGTAGAACAAGGCAAGCTGAGAGTCACCTTCAAAGATGGGAAGCATAAAAGTGGACAGAAGGCGAGTAAGGCAGCTTGCAATGACGAGAGTCTGGGAACAGGTTCAGCAGAGGGAGCACCAGTCAAGAAAGGTTCAGACACACGAGGATACTGAGGAAAGGGATTGAAGGCACATGTAGGGCAGGAGATGTTAAATATTTTAAAATTTATTGTTACCTGTCTTTGACGGATCTCATGGCATAAAATCTATATCTATATCTATATCTATATCTATATATATATGTATAAAAAATCCAACGTCTCTCTGTATGTATATCTGTCCACTTTTCAACAAGAGAACTACTTAATGGACTCAGGTCTGATTTTTTTCTATAATTTGCTTGAACATTCCAGTTGATTTTGCGACTTTTCTCATTGTGTTAAGTATCATCATTCGCTTGCGGTACCGACTTATTTGCACAAATCCAAGATAGCAGCTGCAGGCCGAGGAGAGGGCAGCGGGGACCTCCTCACTCACTCACCAGCCTCAGTTCAAGTCGGTCTACCTCTTGCCACATGTTGGAGTGCACCTTGCCTCCATTTAGCTAACGATACCTGTTTGTTCAACAGACATTATTATCTATAGATTGTTAAGGAGTAACGTTTGATGATTTTGAAAGAGAGATCTCAGCTACGTGTGTTTTAGAGGGTAGTTGCTGAATGCTACAGATATCATGGCCAGGTGCTTTTCTGCCCACGCTGGGGATGCTCTTCTGTCAGTGCTGAACTTGATACAGTGGCAACGTTTGATGTTGGACCATATCTATCTTCCACTTGGCCAAAATTACATTTTTTTTAATTTTTTTTTTAAATATTTTAAAAAGTTTGTTCTGTTTCACTACTATGTGGGTGGAGCCACAGGGGACATTAGAACATTAGAACACTCTAGACAAGAACAGGCCATTCAGCCCAACAAAGCTCGCCAGTCCTATCCACTTGTTTCCTCCAAGAAAACATCAAGTCGAGTTTTGAAAGTCCCTAACGTCTTACTGTCTACCACACTACTTGGTAGCTTATTCCAAGTGTCTATCGTTCTTTGTGTAAAGAAAAACTTGTTTGTGCAAAATTTACCCTTAACAAGTTTCCAACTGTGTCGCCATGTTCTTGATGAACTCATTTTAAAATACAAGTCTCGATCAACTGTACTAATTCCCTTCATAATTTTAAACATTTCAATCATGTCACCTCTTAATCTTCTTTTGTTTAAACTGTAAAGGCTCAGCTCTTTTAATCCTTCCTCATAATTCAGCCCCTGTAGACCTGGAATCAGCCTAGTCGCTCTTCTCTGGACCTTCTCTAGTGCTGCTATGTCCTTTTTGTAGCCTGGAGACCGAAACTGCACCCAGTACTCCAGATGAGGCCTCACCAGTGCATTATAAAGGTTTAACATAACCTCCTTGGACTTGTACTCCACACATCGTGCTATATAACCTAACATTCTGTTAGCCTTCTTAATGGCTTCTGAACACTGTCGGGAAGTTAATAGTTTAGAGTCCACTATGACTCCTAAATCCTCTCATAAGGAGTACTCTCGATTTTCCGACCCCCCATTGTGTATTCAAACCTAACATTTTTACTTCCTATGTGTAATACTTTACATTTACTGACATTAAATTTCATTTGCCACAAATCTGCCCAAGCCTGTCTGCTGTCCAATTCCTTCTGTGATGATATAACGGATTCCAAATTATCTACTAATCCACATATCTTGGTATCATCTGCAAACTTAACCAGCTTGTTACTTATATTCCTATTTAAGTCATTTATACATATATTAAAAAAAGCAACAGCCCTAGCACTGACCCCTGCTGGTCACCACACTTAACATTGGATTCCTCACACCATCACCCTCTGATTCCTGTGTCTGAGCCAATTCTGCACCCATTTAAAAACATCACCCTGAACTCCCACTTCTTTTAACTTGATGCCCAACCTCTCATTAGGCACCTCATCAAATGCTTTCTGAAAGTCCAGATAAATAATATCATAAGCTCCACTTTGATCGTATCCTTTTGTTGCCTCCTCATAGAATTCCAACATGTCAGTAAAACACGACCTCCCTCTTCTGAACCCATGCTGACTGTTCAGAATAACTCCTGTCCTTGCCATGTGTTGCTCAATCTTATCCTTAATAATTCCTTCCATTAATTTTCCTGTGATGCATGTTAAGCTTACTGGCCTATAGTTGCTTGGATCTGCCCTGTCACCCTTTATATAAAAAAGGGTGACAGGGACAGCTAGTACTAAAATTCCTCCGACAGTCCAAAGACATGCAGGTTAGGTCCCTAGTGTGTACTTGGTCTGTGGGTGTGTGTGCGCCCTGTGGTGGGCTAGCGCCCTACCTGGGATTTGTTCCTGCCTTGCGCCATGTGCTGGTTGGGATTGGCTCCAGCAGACCGTAAAAAGAACAAGATATAAACTATATAAACAAGTAAGTCATGAAGCAATGCCTTTATTTCAAGCAACCATGAAGGCTGGAGATATTTAATGCTAATCAGGATTGAATTCCAAAGTTTGCCAACACAATAACTAATCGTTTATGCTCCAATGATTTATTCCTGTATTTTGGAACAACTAGGAGATGAGCATCAGCTGAGCAACAATACTGATAAATATACAGGGATTAAAAATGAAGTTGTAGCAGCGCTAGTTAAATGTCCTACAATTCCAAGCAGCCTCTGTAATTCCGCACCATTGGGTAGATGGAGTTGCTACGGGTGTTGGGAAGGCAGCTAATCAGGAGGCCTCTTTAAGAAGGAGCAAAAAATGAGGGAATCTCAATCATCTGTGTATATTTTCTACACATTACATGCGGTTAGAGTTCAACCACAGCAACCGTTGGGTTACAGTTGCTGTGTGGAGGTGATGTGCTTGTCCTGTGCCTGCGAGTTCGTGCGAGTCCTGGGTTGGTAAACTGTTTTCATCCGCGGAGCGCTTCCAACTTCAACAGACCTTCACGCTGCAATTGAAACATAATAGGACAAAACTTTCATCACATTCAGGAAACTGTTCACTTGGCATCTCGACTCGTTCTAAGTGCCGATCTTATCGTTTAGTGCAGTGTTTGTAAAAAATTATCGGCGGCAGGGAACTGAGGAGGGCTTTTGCGTGCGTGTTAAGATTTTTTTCTTTTTTACTCCTTATTTGCCGAGCCTACGAAAAACTGTAATTCCGTCCCACCTTAAACTGCGTTTGTCTTCTAAATGTGCTGATAAAGAGAAGCCGTATTCCATCCCCCACCAATTTAGAGCGTGCGAACTTCTCTCAGCTCATGCCTTGATTGAGTATCTGGGAGTGAAGTGGAGTTTTAGAGTGAAATAATAGATCGTTGTTTGGAACACACGTTTCATGTCTGTTCCGTTTCTACAGTAATCTGTGTCAACACATTGTTAAAACAGAAACTTTTTTATATTCTAGTAGTAGATGACAAAATGTAGGCATAAACTATATAATGTATGAAGCCTGAAGTCCAAATTGCAAAGAAACATTTTCACAAGAATAACACAATTGCACTTTTATTCAAACATATAACTGCAGAAAAAAAGCCGCCTTAACATGCGACATTGACACCAGTTTACTATAACTGACGTTCAATAGATACAGCCCCGCTAAGGGTCAGGGTTCGATCCTGCGCCCTCCCTTTGAGAAGTAAACTGTTCTTAGTCTTACTGTTTTAGAATAAAACATACATTTGATTTCAGCTGTAACAGCCGGTGCAATTTATGATCTTGTAAAGGTTAGCTTTTTTTTTTATTCACTTTTCACTCTCTCAGTCGCGACACGGCTGTTTTCATTAGCTCTGCAGTGTACCACGATGCATACTAACGCCAACCCCGGTTCTGACTGGCGAAGCTGCCTTCTTCGTATTTTCTTTTTATTCAGTTTTATTGAGTGTTCCTGCCAGTCCCGCATGTTGCTGTATGCTTTTCTTTTGCACCCAGGACATGCAGAAGAAAGAATGGTAAAGACCAAACTTCGTTATATTGGTGTAAAAGTATAACAAAAGTGCACTTTTATTCAAGTGCACTTTTTCCATCGTTTTCCTGTAAGAAGCAGTGTACACACTTCTCTCTATGCTGTGGTTTCTATTACACACCTGAAAGAAAGAGACAATACATATGAACATATCCAGCATACAGCAACATGCGGGGACTGGCAGGAACACTCAATAAAACTGAATAAAAAGAAAATCAAGTGACGGTCAGAACCGGTGGGGGCGTTAGTATGCATCGTGGTACAGCACAGAGCTATAGCGCGTCTGTATTCTTTTTCTTTTGTACTCCAGCAGTAAGTTCGGCGCTATATGCAATCATCAGACACTCCCATCTGCCCGTTGTTTTGTTATACTTTTCAATACTTTTATACTGCTCAAACGGGCATGCTCAAAAATACACGTGTAATGCCAGTGTTCCCACACACCCAAGGACCGTCCTTCCTACATTTACGTGTACTTGTTGCCGTGTACACACCTCTCTGTGCTATGGTTTCTATTACACTGAATGAGCACCTGACACTGTACTTTCTTCCCTGGGGAAGGTCCGCATCAGAGAATTTCCAGTTCCTGCATAAATTCACACCGATCTGACGCTGTTCGTTTTCAAATAATATTGCATTAGTGCGATTATATTTTCACATATATTGTCTTTCTTTCAGGTGTGTAATAGAAACCACAGCATAGAGAGAAGTGTGTACACTGCTTCTTACAGGAAAAGGCGATGGAAAAAGTGCACTTGAATAAAAGTGCACTTTTGTTATACTTTTACACCAATATATGTTCCTGTGTTTGAACGACACGGGCAGATGGGGAGTGTCTGAGTGTCTATATAGCGCCGAAGTTACTGGTCTTTACCATTTTTCTTCTGCATGTCCTGGGTGCAAAAGAAAAGCATACAGCAACATACTGGCAGGAACACTCAATAAAACTGAATAAAAAGAAAAGCAAGTGACGGTGAATGAAGGCAGCTTCGCCAGCGTAGAACCGGGGCGTTATATGCATCGTGGTACACTGCAGAGCTATAGCGTCTTTAGTGAAAACAGCCGTGTCAGATGGGGTTGTATGGATTGATTCTGAACTGAGAGAGTGAAAAGTGAATAAAAAAAAAGCTACGTAAAGTTCAAATCAAAAAAAAAAAAATACTAGTGGGATCGGTGTACTTAGTTTTGTCAGGCGTTTTTTTTCCAGTTATATACGGGACTTTGCTATTTGGACTTCAGTCCCCTATATTTGATTATTTTGTCCCCTGTCCAGACAGTATTGACCTTTCAGGGAGACCCAAATGTTCCGTATTTAGTTCATTTTCAAATTTCGTAATAAAAAAATAGTTTTACTACCTCCTTACGGTACTTAGTTGTAACTTTATAAGTAATTATACTTTCTTTTCTCAGATTCTCTTGATGAAAATAAACTAAATGTAACGAGGAAACAAATGTGTGCCGCCTGTTTGCAGCGTGTTCAGTTGCTCTGGTTGGCTGAGGACAGCGACATTCTTACCGTTTTGCTCTCCAGCCACGTTGCTGTGCAGTTCTGGATCAGCATTGCAACATACACGGTCAACAAGGAGTGTTGTTACTACTTGCCACGGCCCACTTTTTTTCTAACTGTATTAAATAATAATAATAATTCTCTGTTGTCTGTATTAAATTAATATTTTCAAATGATTTCACTTGTATTAAATAATTTTGAAATGATTTTACTTTTGTTTTCCTCATACTGTAACTTATGTCTCTACTTCTATGTAATATATTGTTTTGGGTGTGTAGGGGGCATGTATAAATTTATATATATAGAAAGAGATTTTAAGAGTGTCCCGTATTTCTAATTTTTTAATCTGGTAACCCTAGGTGTATTCTCCATGCATGCCACTGACCTGGATAAGCTTGTAGAAAATGGGTAGATGGCTGGACTACTGGGACGTTCAACAGCTGTCCTAAATTTTAAACACAAAGGTATCTTTAAAAGGTTTTTTTTTTTTTTTTTTAAAGGAAGGGAAAGGAAAGGCTTTAGCTTGTTAATCACGGAAGGTGACAAAAATAGCAATGAATATGTGCGTCACAAGCAGAATTATGGTCAGGATGCTAAACCGGGGTGGCATTTATGAGCAGCTGGTATAATTTCTGCCTTTGCTTCACCGCCGCTTCCTTGCTGACTTGTTAACTGAAGAGCCACCTGCGGTCGTTTTATGTGGTGTTGTTTTTTTTTTTTTTTTTTTCTCCTTCCCTGTCCCACTCGCTTTGCGACTTAACAACGGTTTGAGCATTCGGTAAAATGAAATGAAGCCAGTGAACAAAGTGAATGAATAACGTAAGGAGCGTCTGGCCTATCAACATACACGGAACCAGTCAAAATGGTCAGGCTCCTGTCGTACTGAGTGGTGGACATGATGTGATAAAATCCCCAAAATCTAACAAGTAACAGTATAACCGACAACATTGTTTGGCTGGACATATTTGGCGGGTTTATCCTGGTCAATTTTGAGCAATTTTGTAAAAACTGTTACCGCTCAAAAAAATTAAAGGAACACTTTGAAAACACATCAGATCTCCTGCTGGCTGTCTTTACTGGTATGGACTGGGTGATGTCAGTCAGTCAGTCATTACCCAACCCACTATATCGTAACACAGGGGTCTGCTGGAGCCAATCCCAGCCAGCACAGGGCACAAACAAATACCCGGGCAGGGCGCCAGCCCACTGCAGGTCACACACACACACACCAAGCACACACTAGGGACAATTTAGGACCACCAATGCACCTAACCTGCATGTCTTCGGACTGTGGGAGGAAACCGGAGCACCCGAAGTAAACCCATGCAGACACGGGGAGAACATGCAAACTCCACACAGGGGAGGACCTGGGAAACGATCCCTGGTCTCCTAACTGTGAGGCAGCAGCGATAACACTGCCCACTGGGTAGTGTGTTAGGAACGAAAGGATGAAACATAGTTTGATGGAAATTAAAATTATTATCCTACAGAGTACCGAATTCAAAGACAACCCAAAAATCAAAGTGAAAAAGTGATGCAGCAGGCAGGCTAGTCCATTTTGCAGACATTTCATTGCAGAAACTCAAAACCATACTCAGTAGTTTGTATGGCCTCCATTTGTTTGTATGCATGCCTGACAATATGTGTGTGTGAAGGGACATGCTCCTAATGAGATGATGGATGGTGTCCTGGGGGATCTCCTCCCAGATCTGGACTAGGGCATCACTGAGCTCCTGGACAGTCTGAGGCATCATATGGACTGAAACATAATGTCCCACCCAGAGGTCTTTTATTGAATTAAGGTCAGGTGAGTGAGCGTAGGGTCCAGTCAATGATATCAGTTCCTTCATCCTCTCGCCACATGAGGCCGGACATTGTCGTGCACCAGAAGGAACCCAGGAGCCACTGCATCAGCATAGGGTCTGACAGTGGATCCAAAAATTTCATCCCAATACCTAATTGCAGTCAAGGTGCCATTGTCTAGCCTGTAGAGGTCTGTGTGTCCCTCCATGGATATGCTTCTCTCCCCAGACCATCACTGACCCCCCACCAAACCGGTCATGCTGAACAATATTACAGGTAGCATAATGTTCTCCATGGCTTCTCCAGACCCTTTCATGTCTGTAACATGTGCTCAGGGTGAACCTGCTCTCATCTGTGCAAAGCACAGGGTGCCAGTGGTGGACCTGCCAATTCTGGTATTCTATGGCAAATGCCAGACAATCTCCATGGTGCTGGGCAGTGAGCACAGTGCCCACAAGAGGATGTTGGGCCCTCAGACCACCCTCGTGAAGTCTGTTTCTGATTGTTTGGTCAGAGACATTCACACCAGTGGCCTGCCTGCTAGAGGTCATTCTGCAGGCTCTGCCAGTGCTCATCCTGTTCCTTCTTGCCCGAAGGAGCAGATACCGGTCAGTCCTGCTGATGGGTGAAGGCAGCGTTTCTCAACCTTTACGTATTTGAGACCCGAGTTTTCATAACAGTTTTAATCGTGCCCCCCTAACGTTTTTTTGAAAGGAGACCACTAATACCAATTTGTTCTTTTTAAATTATTGATATATCATAGATGCATATTTTATTATACCTACTTAACTTTTATCGACATTTATCTAACTCTATATTTATTTTTCTAGTATCAGAATGTAGGCTAAGTTAATTTGTTTTGGTTTAAATAGATGTATTTTTCATATTTTCGATTCTTTTTTCTTTTTTTCACATCTTCGCACTCCCCTTTTTGTTACTTCGCACCCCCCCTATGGGGGCCTGCCCCACAGTTTGAGAACCACTGGGTTATGGATCTTCTATAAGGGGCCCTGTCCAGCTCTCCTATAGTAACTGCCTGTCTCCTGGAATCTCCTCCATGCCCTTGAGACTGTGCTGGGAGCGACGCAGCAAACCTTCTGGCAATGGCACGTACTGATGTACCATACTGGAGAAGTTGGATTACCTGTGCCACCTCTGTAGGGTCCAAGTATCACCTCGTGCTACCAGTAGTGACACTGATAGTAGCCAAATGCAAATGAGTGACAAAACAGATGAGGAGGGGGAAAAAATGTCAGTGGCCTCCACCTGCTACACCATTCATTCCTGTTTTGGGGCTCGTCTCATTGTTGCCCCTCTACTGCACCAAAACAGCTGAAACTGATTAACAAGCCCCTCTTCTACTTAACTAACCAGATCAATACCCCAGAAGTTTCATTGACTCGATGCTATATTCTGATTAAAAAGTGTTCCTTTAATTCTTTTGAGACTATTTTGTTGACTCTTGAGACTTTGAAGGTCGTTATTAGTGCGAGTGATGGGGACGTCAGTGGAAGGATGATCAACTAATTAATATGCAAACTGGTTTGCATGACACCTCTTTACCCATCGGTCCGATATTTAAACAGTTTATAATACGTTTCGCTTCGAGCTGCGGATGATCTGGCAGCAAGCGGCAAGCATTGTGAGTAAGTCACGAGCCAGCCTTACCGGAGCACACTCGTTCACATGGAACCAGTTTTGAGTGTAACATCGGTGCCGGGCGAAGCCCATTTGGAGCTTATAAGTGACGGACGTCACACCTCGTTGTCCAAAGCGGGTAGTCTCAATTATTATACTTCGACGACTTGGTTTGCGCCCCTTTGTGTGCGTATACTGTACAGCGAATGTAAAGCGCGCGCCTCTTGGTGTACAGAGCGCGCACACTTTCACTTTCGTAAACGGCGCCTATCGGGTAACGGCACCCACTCAGTATAATAGGAGTTCAGCGACCGGAGACCGGATTAGGATGGAAGGGGGTGTTGTCCCCATGGGTTTACTGTCATTAACCACGCCCACTCATTGTCAATAGTTTGACGACTCTCCCTCTCGGTGTCCAGAGCGCGCGCCCGCCAGCAAAAAACACAAACGGTGCGCCTGGCGTTTTACGTGAGAGTGGAGTGGGAGGTGTGGAAAGTGTCACCCTCTCGGTGTCCGGAGCGCATGCCTCTTTCCATAAATGATGGTCCTCAGATGACGTCTCCTAATGAAATGAATCGCTCATGCTAGACAAACATGAAGTAAACCAGACTATCCACAAACAGTGGTGAAAGTGGGATTCCGACCGCGCATCTCCGTCTAATGCAGAACTAAGAATGCCGGCTTTCATAATAAACCCGTTGTATAACTCAGTGCTTGGTGTGGGCCGGTAATCCGTACAGTTAGTGAAGATGAATTGTATCCGGGCACATAAAACACAATGGATGATGATTTTTAGCGGTCTTCAGCACCCCCTCCCAGCCCAAACGCCCACCCCCCGGCACTTCGACTAATAACATTTCAGATATAATTGTTTATTCCCAACCGCACCCTACTTATGGCCGCACAGTGTGGGTAGCGGGATGCGACTCCCACGACCTCAGGGTTGGAGGTACAAAACCTTAACCACTACTCAAGCAGTATGGCTTACTGGGCAGTATGCAGTATACAGAGGATGAAGAAGCCGAATGAACAAGGAGTACCGACAGTTATTTTTTTCTCACTTTAGCCTACACTGACTTACCTCATGTAACACAAAACAAATGTCTACCTTTTCGTTCAGTTATTTAATATTAGGACAGCAAGTGTCCAGGGCAAAGTTAGCAGCACTGAAGACGGCAGGAGCAAGCGGAGGCGTTAATGTGCATTCCTGTTGTAATGAATGAATGAATTAAATAATAAATATATAATAAATGAATTAACTTAATCATTTAAGGATACGTAAATGCAAAAATGTTGATCTGTTTCTCTGGTATCCTTCCCTGTACTACAGTTTTCTCAAAGGAATCCGTGAATCTTTCACACCGAGGCAAGAGCGTCATGCTAACGGCATCAGCCAGTCAATCGATGTTCTTAGAAAAACTCCCGATATATCAAATCAAACCTCTTATCGTACACATTTAAAATTGCGAACTAAATGCAAATATAACATAAGCAATCCTAAGAAGAGAGGCGCATGTTTCCAATTCAACTGTTCTAGTGGTGCACTTTGCACAGCAGATTGATGCAGAGATAGTGAAAAGTAACTTTGATTGCACTTACCCGTAAACAGCGCGATCCAAGTTTTGTTTTCCATAAACAGATGTGTCATTGTGGAGAGGCAAATTTATGCACAAATCATTTTGAAACCCAAGGATGCGCTTTTAAGCCTCCTAACAGTCGACGTGCGTTAACGAGAATAAAGTGTTTTACATGTTAGGAAGAAATGTCTAAGTCACACAAGTGTCAAACGTTGGTGGGAAGAGGAAGACCACGTCACCCACCTTACTTTAAATCTCCGGCTGTGACAAAAGCCTTTCGTCTTTTTGTTTTTTAGACGATGAGTTGTTGGTGTGTCGCCCACAACTGATAAACGAAACATAGAAGGAAATGGCACAAAGAAATAATGCTTTAATAATAAACTAAGGTGCACTGCTGAAGATTCAGCCACTTTTCCCGTGCATGTTACTTAACGTCTTTCCGTTTCAGCCCTCGGCTGAAAACTGTTCCATCTTTGCACTTGTTTGGACCTATTGGACCGCCATCGTTTTCTTCATTGTGCTTCTTAATTTCATTTTTAATTCTTCAATTTTTTGTTTGCTTTTGAGAAATTGGACAGAGAGAGTGAAATCAACAAATGCAAAGTTCTCTATATGCTTTCTTTTTATTTTCCCAAAGGTGAAAATTATGAGAACATCTATTAATCTGTAACAGCCTTGAAAGTAACGGTTCTTAGATGGTTCGTTAAAGGGCTGTGTGGTTTCTCAAGCATTGCTTGACAGTGAACTGTTCTGTTGAGGGTTCTTCACATATGAAATTTGGTTCTTTGAGCTTTGAAAATGTTTCTTCTTTTCTGACTAGACAGACGTCTTTCATACATAGTAGACCAACAACTCTGGTTTATTGAACTTGTTATAAGATATAAATAAAGGTTCTTTCTGGAAACTTTATGTAAATTATTTCTTTGAGATCCAAAAATGGTTCCCAGTGGCATCACTCTGAAGGAGCACTTTGGCACCTTTAGTTTTATACTTTGACCAGCTGATGCAGGTCCGAAAGAAAATGAACCTCTAACTGTCACGTTTCTGGGATCTGTAATTACTTGGGACTTGACATGGAAGACCAGCATAAATACCATTTTAGAAAAGGCACAGCAGCAGGCGTGTTTCCTGCAAAAGCTGAAAGAGTTCAGTCTGCCATGAAAGATGCTGGTTCAACTCTACACAAGAGCAGGTCACTGAGTTTTTTTTTTTTAATGAATTAATCAATCAATCAATTATTTGTTTATTGATTTTCTATGCTCATCTGTTACTGTGTGGTTAGCTCCACAACTAAACCTGACAAGAACAGGCTGCAACAGCAAATAGTCAGCTGTGCTGAGAAGATCACTGGCACCAGTCTTCCCATCTTATATGACTTGTGCTGTCATGAAGTGGGCAGGGAAAGTCCTCACCGGCCCCTCACATCCAGTCCACAATCTTTTTAATTGTCTCTTACTTGCCAGGCATTAGAGACTAAACTACGCTACAACAAGCAGATATAAGAATATACAGTAGAGTCTCGCTTATCCAACATAAACGGGCCAGCAGAACGTCGGATAAGCGAAAATGGGATAATGGCAGGTGTTAAGAAAAAGCCTATTAAACATCAAACTATGTTATAATTTTACACATTATGAACCTAATAATCATGTTTTACAACAAAACAACAGAACTTACAGTTACAGAATTGTCTGAAGTTAAATACATTATGTACTGTACTTAAAAAGTTCAGTCCTGTAATGATTTAAAGACTTTTTTGATTGTAGTCTGCTTTCCTGACGAGTGCCGTCTCTTCACTGCCAAGTCTCCCCATCTTTGCAGCATCATTATGTCGATTTCTGTAGCTTCTTCTTGTTGCTCAATGTAATTAATTGCAGTTTCTAGAGCCTTAACCCCATCACTCATATAGTCAACATCCGTACGAGCGTATACTGTTGACTACAGCATTGTGACTGCGTGTTTGTGTGTTTGTGCTGTGACATGCGAGTCCCCGGTCTTGCACCCGAAAACTCGAAGCTGAGTCTCAGTACTTTTAGCAACGCCAGCTTTATTAAGCTTGAAACAGCAACAGCGCGGTTATTTATTGTAGTGGGATCTGCCACTCTCCTATACACAGACACGGCAGTCAGGAAGGGTCAGAGGAAAGTAATAATGTGCCCTGCGCACTTCTAATGTTCCTTGTTCCTTGTATCTCCCATCGACGGCAGGCGCCTTAAAGCATGTCCGCAATCTTTTCGGATTCGCTTTTATGGTGAACTGCAACAGCACTGGGAGACTGCGATTGCTTTGGGATGCTCTTCTGCATGTCGTCGCATTGGGTGGAATCCCACAAGAGTTTAGAAACTCATTCCCACAAGTAAAGTGCAGGTTAATTTTCTTTATGTATTTTTACTTCATATTTTGTATGAATCTTTTTTATATGAATAGTTTTGGGTTGTGGAACGAATCATCTGAATTTCCATTATTTCTTAAAGGGAAATTCGCATTGATATATTGTATCCGATATACTACATTGTTAAATTCTGCTACGTACTTCTAAAATTTTTATTTTTATACTGTATTGAGGATTTGTTCTGTTCTATTGTATTGTATTGACACCCACTGCACGCCCAACCTACCTGGAAAGGGGTCTCTCTTTGAACTGCCTTTCCCGAGGTTTCTTCCATTTTTTCCCTACTGGGGTTTTTTTGGGAGTTTTTCCTTGTCTTCTTAGAGAGTTAAGGCTGGGGGGCTGTCAAGAGGCAGGGCCTGTTAAAGCCCATTGTGGCAGTTCTTGTGTGATTTTGGGCTATACAAAATAAATTACATTGTAATTGTATTGTATTGTACGAGTGCTTTGGACTGCAAGCACGTTTCCAGAACGAATTATGCTCGCAAACCGAGGTTCCACTGTAATTAGCTGTGGTAGAGTCAGGAGCAACAAAAATAGACTACGCTCATGCTCGCAACTTACAGTCCTTGTTGCCGACTTTGCGTTTTTTTGGGTTTATTTTGTGCCGTGGGACGTCGGATAATATGGAATGTCGGATAAGCGAGGCTCTGCTGTATATATTTCGCCCCCTCAGGCCATCAAACACATTACTGTTTAATTTGACGGTCCTGTACAGTCTGGGCCTGCAAATATCTTGCAATATTTTTTTACATATATCTATTGCTTAATTTGGTGTTTCAGTATTTCTTGCACTTCTTTGCACTTTTAAACCTGTATGTTTTTATGTTATCTGTCATGTAATACCTGGAGAGTCCATTTTATGTCAAATTCCTTGTATGTGAGCATACTTGGCCAATAAATTCAATATAATTATTGTAATACAAAAAAAATCTTTTGAGCAGTTACATGCATTCAAATCAGCAAAATTACAAGGGTGCCCACATTTTTGCACAGCCAGTTTTTCACATTTAATTTCATACAACTAAATACTGCTTCACTAAAAATCTTTGTTCAAAAAACACTCCAGTGCTCAGATGTTCCTAGCAGATGAAAGACACAACACTGTTATCTTTTTTGTTGAAAGTAGAATCAATTATTATGCAGGCTGAGAGGGGTTCACAATCTTTTTCATATAACTGCAGTTTGTTGGGCTGGACAGCCAAGGTCACACTGCTAGCGAAACTCTGTCTGGTGGTTCGCACATGTCAGTAATGATGCCTCCTTCTGGGAGGCCTGGGTTTTTATGGCATCTGAATTGGAAAGGGTGGGGTCAGCTGCCCTCATTTGGTAGTTTCCTGATCCTGTGAAAAAAGGAGATGGCATTCTTAGCGATAGCGTCCCCTCTCGCCCTGATGGTTAATTACATATTTCTAGTAGGATTGACTACTGCAGAGCAGTGGTCATTGGATGTTCAAACTGTTCTTTATACAGCTTCCAGTTAATCCATAATGCTGCTGCAAGAATTATTACAAGAAAAAGAAAATATGAACACACAACTCCAGTTGTTAAATCCTTACACTGGCTCCCGGTGAGGTTTAGGGAAGATTTCAAAATCCTCCTTTTAACATAAAAAGCATTAAATGGCCAAGGTCCGTCTTACTTGTCTGAACTTATCATGACCAGAGCGCACATTAAGATCTCAAGATGTCGGTCTGCTTATGATTCCAAGGATTAATAAAATAACAGTGGAAGGTCGAGCTTTTAGTTACAGGGGGCCCTAAACTGTGGAATGGTCTGTCTGCTATACTATAAGAGATGCACCTTCGGTCTCAGCTTTCAAATCCTGGCTGAAGACTCACAAATTCAGTTTAGCACACCCTGACTAGAGCTGCTGATGGACTGTACAGACTGAATCTCTGTTGTTGGTCATTAGCACTAAAACATAATTAATATGATAGTTATAATTTATTACTAACCCTGACCTATTCTGTTTCTCTTCTTGGTACTCAAATGTGGCACTTGGTGCCATTGCCCACCTGCCAAGTTGTTTTGCCTGCCTATGGTAAAGTCATCTCTGATGGAGGATTGAAGGAATCATTGGGGTTCTTTCATCGGATTTGCTGCCCCAGAAAATGAGGTTCTTGGTGTGCAAAACAAAAACAAATAAGAGACAGACAGTTGGTTATACAATTTTATTTATGAAAATTATGCTGGAAATTAAAAGGAAACATGCTATGTTTGTAATGACGTGAGAACAGCAAAGCATTTTCCGTGCTGTGCAAAAGTAAAGGGGATGAAGTGTCTCTGTATTTGATTAGGGCAATAATACAATCCAAGTTGAAATAGTTGAAGTCATTTATTAAAAGCAATCCTTACAATTTGGTATGACCCAATTTATATAAGATATAATATCTCTCCTTAGCAAAACTCCAAAGTGGAAGAAAAATCACAGTTTATCAAGACCTGAGTAGATAAAGTCATTTAAGCACTAAATTTAAACAATATAGTTTGAATAGTTTGATGGGTACATGTTACAAGCAGATGTTAGAGAAACACTCAATTTGTAGTACACCAGAACCATACATAGGCACCCATCACTAATGACTATTCCTAAGTTATGCATATGCAATATTTTTAACTTTCAGAAAACTAATAATAAAAATGTAAATCATTCTTATTACAGGATATATATAATAGAATACAACAGAATACATAAGTCACTTAAGCATAACATTCTCAAACCTGCTTAATCTAATTTGGGATAGCAGTGAGCAGAGCCAGTTGTATCAGACAAGGCCATCACAATGAACGAGTGGTTGAGACGGAAGGTCCACTGGGGCCGTGGGTCTCATTTTACTCATTATAAATGAAAATATGAGCTTTTGTGTTTGTGTGTGTGTGTTATTTCAAATATTTGAACATGTTCGAATTTATATCTTTGAGAGTATAAACAGTGTTTGCAGGTGGAGGAGAAGGGGCTGGTTTACTAATACCTCCCCACACACACACACTTTAGAGACCAGTCTGCTGGCAGCACTGAACACCTACTGAGATACAACAGTACATAGGAAACAACTTCACTGCAGGAGCCACTCACATACTCCTTCACACACAAAATCCGTATGGGATAAATTAGCATGTATATCTTTGGAATACCTACAGTATACATGCACTGTATACGCCATAATATAATTTTAATAATTCATTTATTTTGCCAGGTCAAATAAATAGCATACATTTCAATTGCTTAGAAAATCACTTTCCAAAATCATCTAACATAGCACAGCCAACATAACACCTCATGATACTTTAACAGAACACTCTCAAACCCATTTGCTCCCAATCATGGTGATGGGTGGTTTTACTACATTTCATACTCCTGAAAAAAAATTCTCTAAAAAAACGTGAGCACTGTGTTTATGTTGTTAATGCATTTTGAAAGTTGTACTGTTTGTTGAATGGGTTTTCCCTTTTCCATAGAAATAATGATGATGCCGTAAAATGCCAAAAGGGACTCTGCTCCGTGGGGCCCTTGAGCAAGGCCCTTAACCTGCAATTGCCAAGTGCTTTGAGTAGTGAGAAAAGCGCTATTTAAATGCAAAGAATTATTATTATTATGATGATGATTGTTTCAGTTATGGGTTGTAAATAAGTGCCTAAATGAAATGAGAAGTACCTCTAAAACCTTATGCTGGAATCCAGAGCCACCATCTAAAGAAGTGAGGTGATCTATTAGGAGGTAGGGGTGATTGTGAAACCTTTAATGAGTATAGCCTTACTGTCTGCATGTTATGAGTATAGCAGAAATGTCCAGATTAGGTCAACCTTGTGGACTTGCACTGTAAATCAGAAGTATCAAAGTAGGCTTATGAATCTATGGATAGCGGATGTACTGGAGTGAGGACACATTATTGATGAAGTAGCTGTGAGCGAAAAGGATAGGAAGAGCTTTCATTGTTTTCAGGATGGACAGCTGCTTAATTCAACCACCACAAAAATCAAAAGAATATTTTATCTAGACAGGACTAGGAGCAGATTAGGCAGAGTGTGTGATGAGTCTATGTTTTCTTCTTCTTAACATAAGTTAAGTATCAGCATAACATCTATAGATGCCTAATTTTTTTTTACTTTGGGGGGTACAGTTAACATTCTTGAATCTATAAAACATATCAAAGAAATTAACTTCCAGAGGTCCTGAGAAGAATGTCCCATTTTCCTAAAGAATCTTTGAAAAACTTTCACAACGACTCTGTTTTCATTCCAGGACATTACGAGTTTGTAGGTTTTCAACGAAAACAGCATTTCAAAGCAAATCCTCCTTCACATTATGATAGTGGTACGCCAGGTACGCCAGTTTTTCATTCCGGATTCTTAAGAAGCACACTTCACTTCTCTCATTTTACGCAAATGGAGTTTCAGTACATGTAATCGTTCTTCTGGTCCACCCAATAACAAATCATTGCACAACAAACAACTTTTTGTTTTCCCTATTATAATCCAAAACATTTAAATATAATTCCCACTGGATATCTGAGATAAAAGAATGTGAAATGTTTTCCTCTTTCTTGTACTTTTCAATTCTTCGTTTCTTCTTCTGTATGCATTTCTTAATACTGTGGAAAATTAGGCAGTTTTCCTAATTTTTTTTTTTTACAAGTTTGTTTGTGTTTATGTTATTTTTTAAATTTTTATTAATTGGAAAAATACCTTGTGCATTTTGTATATTAGTATAAAAAATTCAATCTAAATATGTGCAGTAATAAAGTGCAGTATGACAGAGGTAGTTATCTAAGAAGGCTTAAATGTTACAACACAGCTTATTAGACATTTATGGAGATCTATGCAGCATTTCATGTCAGTGCCATTTACTGGAACACTTGTAGCACTTTGGCTAGAAGTCCCTGGACATATCATAGGCGCGTGTGTGTGTATTGAGGTATAAGCGAATCTGCAGAATTGTGGCCCTTTTCTACAAGTCTCTAGTTAAAGAGCTTCAGTGTCTTTGTCTTTCATGCAACTGAGTGATTAGTAGCGTCACTCGACTGGCTTAATATTCTGTATACTTCTAAAGTGAAGATGTGTGTTTCACCATAATGGTAATTAGAACTAGCCTGCTGTGGCGGGTGAGCGAGTGCGTCCTTGAAATGGTCTGCTATCTTGTACAGGTCTTATTCTTGCTATGAGGATGGGCTAATTGGATTAAATGGGTTCAGCAACTGATGGATGGATGGATGGATTCAGTAACTGGATGAATGGATCCTTTACTTGAAAACGTTTTTTATATTTAAACAAAACAATAAGAATTAATGCTAGCACAGATGTAATCCCCACCAGAAGAATTACGATAATGAGTGAATTACTCCTTTCAGGACCTAAGAAGAAAAAGAGCAGAACAGAGAAATTAGGAAACAATCATACAGATGGGTACCACTGAAAAACACAAAAGATCTGCAATACACTAAGACCATTTCATACATAGGCACCCTTCAGCGAGGACTGTTCCTACAATGTTTCTATGATTGTGTGAAATTTGTGTCAATGAATGTAATATTTTGTCATATTCAAATTAACCCTAAGTTCAAAAAAATTGTGACAGTGCGGAAAATACAAATTTAGAATTTTTTAAAGAGATACAGTGGAGTGCAACAGTACTCATCCCCTTGCAATTCCTCATTATTTTCTGCAGTATTTCGGTATTTTTAATGTGAACTTGTATGCTGTAACAATACATTTCCAAAGTCCAAATAAACCATTTTCTGTAGATGTCTAGCTGAAGAAGAAAAACTCCAAAGGTAGTGTTTACATAAGATTTTAAACCTCATGCTTTGGAAGCTCCAGGTTTACAAAAATGATAAAGAATCACAAACAACACAAAGGTGACAGTCATTTGACAATCATAATTACACATCTTCTTACTATATAAAAGCGGTCGGGATGTCCTTCCGTCCCGTGAGTGCTACGCAGGCGCGGAGTTTTGCAATGCACGATGGGATTTGTAGTTTCGTTTATCCAGATAAAAGATGATTTTCTACTCCAGACTGTGCGATATCTTCTTCTTCTTTCTTACTATATAAAAGCGGTCGGGATTGTCCTTCTGTCCCGTGAGTGGAAAGCGTAGCGGTATTCCGCTTATCACAGACTTACTACTTGCAGCTTGCGGTACAAAGCGACATGATGTGAGCAGAGTTCTGGTGCTCCCATCGTTCCCTTGCTTTTGTGCACCATGCGCTGGAAAAATAGACAAAATTATGTCTCTGGAAATAATTAATGTTGATGGAGTACAAATGCCTCACCGCGCAGTAAATATCAGGGTGGTTCAAAAGGGCGACCTCAATATAGAAAAAAAGTTTAAATTTCATCACAAAAATAACAGACACTACGAGTATTAAAGTAATACCGCTTAAATGCAATATAACCAAATTAATGAGTTTGTATAAAATATCAAATTGATCTACATATTGAATTGCCTTAAGAAGTGGTCAACTTAAAAGTCGGTCGCCTTAAAAGGCGGGTGAGCCTAGTAATTAGATATGACGTGTGAGTCCTTTGTATCTCTCTGAAGTCTTTGTTGGACAATCGCTACAAAATTGAAGACAAAGGAGCATTCTGCTGATGCGACAAACAAAGTCATTGAAATGCACAAGGCAGGAAATGGCAACCAAAAAATATCGAAGTTTGAATGTCCTGTTGCACACTCTTGGATCCATCATCAGAAAGTGGAAGATTCATCACAGCACCCAGACTCTTAATAGAACAGGCCATCCTTTTAAACTAAACATCACAGCAAGACGTCGACTTGTGAGAGAGGCCACTTAAAGTCCAACTGTAACTCTCGGAAGTCTGCAGAGGTCCAACAATATCAAGAGCTCTCAATAAAACAGGCCTCAATGGGAGGGGTAGCAAGTTAAAAGCCATTCCTTAAGAAGGTCCACATAAAAGCATGTATGGTATTTGCTACAATCCATGAGGAAGACCCAGTTAAGATGTGGGAGAAGGTTTTATGGTCAGATGAGACCACAATAGAATTTTCTGGCCAGACTTCAAAGAGGTATGTGTGGCATAAAAATAACATTGCCCATGCCTCAAACCCCAAACATATGATGATATATGGCGGTGGCAGCATCATGCTATGGTGATGCGATTCATGTGTTAGGGCTTAGAATCTTGTCACAGTTGAAGAAACAATGGATGAACACAAATACTGCATAATATTGCAAGAACACTCGTTTCAGACTTCTATGAACCTACAGCTTGGGAGAAGATTCATCTTTCAATGTGACAATGACCCTAAGCATAAGGCCAAAGTAACACTGGAATGGCTGAAAAACAAAGGTGAATGTTTTGGAGTGGTCAAGTCAAAGCTCTGATCTTAACCTTACTTAGAATCTGCAGCAATATTTGAAAACTGCCTTCCATTCCACTAACCCTAGATGATCTCTATCAATTCTGCCAAGAAGAATGGGGAAGAATCCTTCCTGAACAAAACTGGGACATTCTTACATACCCAAAAGAATGAAGGCTGTTATTGCAGCAAAAGGGTTTTCGACAAAGGACAAATGTGTAGGGCTTGAATACTCAGTGGTTGCCTAACTTTGGAAGTTTTCCTTTTTAGTTAAATATCTACAAAAAATGATTCATTTTGACTTTGGAAATGTATTGTCAAAGCTAGGAGTTCACATTATAAATACTGAATGGATAATTGTGTACAAATATTTCGTCATGTGGAAAATTATGATGACTTTCAAGGGGATTGAATACTTTTGCACACCGCTGTATCTTTAATTTGCTGTCCTTTTAACAGTTCCCACATGCCTTAAAACCTACAACTATTAAGCAACACCAGCGACCTGTTTCAGTGACTCCTGGCCTATTGCCCTTACATTAATTATAATGAAATGTGTAGAAAGGGCTGTCACGTTCCTAAGCAAGCATAGCTGTCACTCTTGACCAATTCCAATATGCTTACCGCTCAGACAGGACTAAAGAGGGTGACGTATCTACCACACATCACTCTACTTTGATTCATCAGAAAGGCTATGTCAGAATACCTTTTCTTGACTATATGGTTTTGCATTCAATGCAATCACCCCATCCAAGCTGGTCTGCTAACTCCATTCCTTTGGTCTAAATAACCCAACATGCAACTGGATCTTGGACTTTCTATCCAACAGGCCCCATGATGTTAGGATGGATAAACACATCTTCTACTTTGTTTTTGAGTACAAGTGCACTGTGGGGCTGTGTGCTGAGTCACCTTCTGTATTCGCACTTCACCTACGACTTTGTCTCTGTTCACAAATCTAATCTGATCATTAAATTTGCAAATGACACCACGAAACAGAAAAATACGGAAAATAGGTTCAGCAACAAGTAGCATGGAGCACAAATAACATTCTAACTCTAAACATTTCAAAGACTAAGGAATTGATCTTGAATTTTAAGAATTTCAAAAACTGTACACCCATCCCCTATTGCATCAATGGAGCTGAAGTAGAACAGATGTCTAGCTTCAAGGCAGTTACATCACAGAGGATCTACAGTAACTTGGACAACTAACTTGGTAAGGAAGACTCAGCAATACCTTCATTTCTTAAAATGGTTGACAAAGACTCGTCTGTCCCTCAAAATCTTTACAGATGCACAGTAGAGAGCATCCTAAATAGAGGCATAACATTGTGGTTTGGGAACTGCACAGTCACTGATCAGAAAGTCCTGCAGAAGATTGTTAAAACTGGAGTGCATCATTGGCATCTCAGTTCCAGATGTGGAGAACATCTACACAAAACGTTGCTTGCAGAGAGGGATCTGTAACACCACAACTATGAGCTGTTTTCACTCCATCCCTCACAAAGGCGCCTACAGGTGTCTACAGGCTCGATCCTACAGACTAAAAATTAGCTTCTTTCGCTGGACTGTGATTACTAAATACTCAACAATGGCTTTATGCTCTAGATCTATGAACTGTCTAGTGACTACCCTCTAGCATTTGCACATTTCTTTCTTTTTTTTTCATTGTACACACGTTCAGGCAGTTTACAATGACAAAGATTTGAATAGAACTGGACAGATGTACAGTAGATGAAAGATGAGGGATGTTAGGTAGGTTGCTTTATCAATACAGACATCTCTAAATGCCAAGATATCTTGTGACTTCAATAACTTGAAAACCTTATAGTTTAAAGAAAGCTAAGGAGAAATATTTGTGGAATGAGAGATTTCAGTTTTTGATTATTTAATAAACTTAATTTTTAATTTAATGAGTGCACATGACAAACTTGAGTTGACACTTTTGAGATGCCTAAACTAGTCATTTTTTTTTTTCAGTCTACAAATCCTTTGGGCTAGTAAAAATTTAGTTTGAAACTTTAGTTATGTGAAGTAATATAATGCAAGTTATGATCGGATACTAAATTTAGGAGTATTTTAAAATAAAAAGTTAGTACATACCAACAGTAACATTGTGATGTTCTTCATATGTTGGAGCTAAATCTGAAAGAGAGAAAAAAAATATAACCAGTTTTTGTAAAGCTGTAAGTAAATGTTTTTCTGCATTATTTTATTTATAAAATTACATTTTTACTCAATTTTTTAATACATTTTTAAAAATAAATAATACATAAAACAAATCTGAGAAGCAATATCCTTATTGACTAATAGAGGATGCTACAATCAGAGTTGGCGGTCAATCACAGGATAAATCCCATTACTGTGTTTGAAGAGTTACGTAGGCTTGTAGAGGACAAAATCTTGTAACCTCACCAGGGTACTACAGGACAGAGCCAATCTGGTCCTCACTAGTACTGTGTGTTTTTTATTTTTCTTTTTAAATTTATTTTTAAACAGTGAGATTAACCTGCAGGAACTCTTTGTGCCACTTGCGGGAGCTCTATCGAAATTATCCAGAACATCTACAAAGCTAACTGTGAGGGTTTAAAAAGGGTACGATTTAGCTCATTACATTGCTATCTATGTGCCGTGATATTGCAATGTATGTATGTGACGAATGAAGGACCTCATGGAAATTTCAGAATTAGTAAGGGGCCACACTTTCCAAGGTCTTCCTCCCCTTCATCTAATTAGATTAAAGTCAGGGTGGTAGCAGCAGCAGGTGGCAAGGGCTCAAGTGGCAAGAGAAAAGACAACTATGGCGCTTTTCCACTGCATAGTACGGCACGACACGGTTCAGTTCAGCTCACTTTTGGGGGGTTTTCCACTGGGAACAGTACCTGGTACCTGGTCCTTTTTTTAGTACCACCTCAGCCGAGGTTCCAAGCGTGCCGAACCGTTACCAAAACGTGACGTGTAAACTGCTGGTCACTGATTGGCCGGAGAAAATCGTCATTACTGCGTCACTGGCTATTCTTTTCTTTATACACGCGGAAGTTTGTGTCCCGTCTCTCCATCGCTGGATGCAGTTTGTTGCATAAGTGGATGAATGTTTCTTCAGACATTCGAAAGTTCTCCAGCCACTGAGTGTTTGTAAAACCGGGAACAATCACATCCCACCACTCTGAAGCACGGTTAAATTTCCAAACAGATGGTCTGTTGCGGCGACTTTTTTGCAAAATGTGGAAGATCTGTAATATACAGAAACAGCATTTTAATGTTACACTGGCAGTTAAGTTCATTTTATGCTTTGCAACAGTGATAAAAGTTAGCTAGTGATGTGCTTTTTTTAGATGCTTACCCTTGCGCGTCGTTGAGCTAAAGTGTTGTCGTTGTCTGCGTGTTGTTGTAAAAGTTCCACGGTGTCACGGCAGTAGAGGCGGCGCAACTATAACGACACGTGAATAATCCTGCCACTCTAAAGCGGTACTAAACTGCAGTCGAAACGCAAACCGAACCGAACTGAGCCGAACCAAGGTGAGCTGTACTGAACCGTGCTGTGCTGTACTATGCAGTGGAAAAGCGCCTCTAGAGTGCTGGTAGGTGTTTATTTAGAGGATGCACAAGGAGAGGACAGATGACAGAGTAGTCGGGGACATTACTGTTTAGGTAGGCCCTGAAGACAAGGCTCTACTACCCTACTTTTGCATTCCTCTATGCATACTACGTATTCGTCTGTTAATTTAAACCCCTTTATAATGTTACTTTGGACTCCTTTGTTGGTTTTTTTGAGTTTACGCACAGTGATGCGGTGGTAGACCTGCTGCCTTGCAGTTAGGAGACCAAAATCCTTCCTGCATGGATCTGGCATGTTTTCCCCATGTCTGTGTGGGTTTCCTACCAGAGTCCAAAGACATGCAGGTTAGGTTGATTGACAACACTAAGTCAGCTCCTAGTTTGTGTGTGTGTGTGTGTGTCAGTGTGTTTATCCTGTGATGGACTGGCGTCCTGTCAAGGGATTGTTCCTGCCTTGTGCTCTATGCTTGCTGGGTTAGACTCCAATGACTCTGTTCAGGAGTAAATGGATTGCTTCGAGGTGTGGATCGGTGAGGTAGAACACAGCAGTTCATTCTTTGCATTTATCGGCACAGTGGTAGTGCTGCTGCTTTGCAGTAAGGAGATTGTGGGTTCGCTTCCCAGTTCCTTCCTTTGCGGATAGTGCTTTGAGTACTGAGGAAAGCACAATATAAATCTAATGAATTAAATTAAAAATGGTATTGTTTAGCTCATTATATTGCTATCTGTGCCATGATATTGCAATGTGTGTATGTGCCAAATGAAGGGTCTCTTGGAAATTTCATATGTTGGAAAAAAAAAAACCATGGAAATGCTAAGACAATTATTGGTCTAAACATTTATTTCTAAGGTAGCCTTTATGGATGACTTTAAACCTTTTCCTGTGGTCACCTACTGCCCTCACCTTCATTGACCTGGTCTTAGGAAATAGCAGTCAGCCATTTTGATGTAGTAGGTCCTCCACCAGTTAGTTCTTCAGCATCATCTTTGCCTTGGCAAGGACACTGAAATTGGCAAGAGGATACTCCAGTTGGTATAGAGTATCTTACAAAAGCAGTATAGATGAAAATGCTGTTAGAACTCTGAAGATATTCAGGTGACAAAGGTAGATAACCCAAAATTTGGCTCCTGCACAAGATATCAGTAATGTAAACAGCCTTATACACTGCTTTCACAGAGTTTGGGGAATTTGCGGATTAAAATGAATCACATCTCATTGTCTTAACTCTGTTCATATGAATTTCATCGCAGTGTAGATTTGCTTCATCTGAACAAAATGCAATTAACAACCAGCTATAGATTTTCTTTTTGTTTTATAAAAATAAAAAGCTGTTTATAAATACTGTATTTCTACAAATATAATGTTACTAAAGAAAAGCTATTTCTAGCTGATCTGGTTGTTATTTACTTATTTATTTTTTATAATGAAACGAGGTGTGTAGCCATCTTTATGTTAAAACTTGGCCGATTCAGGTAACCAAGCATTATCTCCAAATTACCTTGCTGGGAGCTGCCAATTTAAAGAGAATTCACTTTGAATTCTCTACTGGAATGTGTGTATTTCCATTTGCCCCATAGCATGTGAAAGCAACATAACAGACCATCAGTCTGATTTTCCTTTCTGATGTCACAGTTTCCAAAGAGCTGGTTTAGTTTCCTGGTAGCACAGTTGATGGATGTGTTTTTGAAGTTTGATGCAATAGTCATTCTTCTTTTGCTTTGCTCCATTTGGGGGTCATAACAACAGATCATCTTCTTCCACATCTTCCTGTCCTCTTCATTTTACTTTGTTACACCCACCACCTTCATGCCATCACATCCATAAACCTTCCTATGTTTCTCTTACCTGGCAGCTCTATCCTTATCATTCTTCTCCCAATATACCCAGCATCTCTCCTCTGCACATGTTCAGACCAACACAATCTCGTCTCTCTGACTTTGTTTCCCAACCTTCCAACTTGAGCTGACCCTCTAATGTCCTCATTTCTAATCCTGTCCATCCTCGTTACACCCAATGCAAATCTTAGCATCTTTAACTCTGCCACCTCCAGCTCTGTTTCCTGCTTTCTGGTCACTGCCACCGTCTCCAACCCATATAACATCGTCCTGTAGACCTTCCCTTTCACTCTTGCTGATACCCATCTGTCACAAATCACTCCTGACACTCTTCTCCACCCACTCCACCCTGCCTGCACTCTCTTTTTCACTTCTCATCCACAATCCCCATTACTCTGTACTGTTGATCCCAAATATTTAAACTCATCCACCTTCACCAGCTCTACTCCCTGCATCCTCACCATTCCACTGATCTCCCTCTCATTCATACACATGTATTCTGTCATGGTGTTCCTACTGACCTTCATTCCAGTCCTCTCCAGAGCATATCTCCACCTCTCCAGGGTCTCTTTGACCTGCTCCCTACTCTAATTACAGATCACAATGTCCTCGGCAAACATCATAGATCACGGGAGCTCCTATGTAATCTCATCTATCAACCTGTCTGTCACCACTGCAAGTAAGAAAGGACTCAGAGTCAATACCTAATGTAATCTTGTCTCTACCTTGAATGTATCCAACATTCCCTACCACAGACCCTACCACAACTGTACTTCATACAAAGCCTGGATCATTCTTACATACTTCTCTGCCACTCCTGACTTCCTCATGCAATACTACATCTCCTCTTGAGGCACCCTGTCATATGCTTCCTCTAAGTGCACAAAGACACAATGCAACTCCTTCTGGCCTTCTCTAAACTTCTTCATCAATACCCCCAGAGCAAACATTGCATCTGTAATGCTCTTTCCTGGCAACAAACCACATTTCTGCTCACTAATCATCTCCTCACTTCTTAACGAGCTTCCACTACTCCTTCCCATAACTTCATACCGTGGCTCATCAATTTATTCCCTTGTAGTTACTACAGCTCTGCACATCCCCCTTATTCTTAAAAATCACACAAGTACACTGCTTCTCCAATCCTTGGGCATCCTCTCACTTTCCAAGATTACAATAAACATTCTGGTTCAAAACTCCACAGCCATCTCTTTAAAACACCTGCATGCTTTAACATCCTCTTCATAGCTGTCCTTACTCTATCTCATTCACTATCTCCCCATCATCCAACCTCTTCTCTCTCTCATTCTCTTCATTCATCAGCCTCTCAAAGTACACTTTCTATCTGCTCAACACACTCTCTTCACTGAGTCTTAGGGAAGACGTTCAGAAAATTGTGGTGTTTCTACACAGAGAAAATTGTCTGATGTCACACTAGAACTTGGAAAGCATTTTCCTGACAAGTGGAAACAAATAATTTTAAGATCATAAGGGAAAACATATTCTGTGATGGAGAACAGGGTGATGCCATGGTAGTTGTTATACACTGCCCTCTTTGAACACCTTTGTTGCTCAATTTTTTATATTTATGTTTTCATATATAGTTTCCAATAACACACACACACACACACACACACACACACACATACATACATATATATATATATATATATATATATATATATATATATATATATATATATATATATATATATATATATATATATATATATATATATATATATATATATATATATATATATATATATACACTCACAAAAATTAAAGGAACACTTTAAAGAAACACATTAGATACATCAGATCTCAATATGAAGTTGGATATCTATACAAATAATGACAGGGCAATGTCTTAGGAACAAAAGGATGCCAAGTCTTTTAATGGAAATAAAAGTTTTCTGCCTACAGAGGGCTCAATTGTGTAGACACCCTAAAATCAAAGTGAAATGAAGATGTGGCATTTTTTCAAAAACTTAATTTCTGCTACTCAAAATGCTTTTCAGTATCTTGTGTGGCCCCCACGAGCTTGTATGCATGCTTGACAACGCCGGGCATGCTCCTAATGAGACGACGGATGGTGTCTTGTGGCATTTCCTCCCAGATCTGTATGAGGGCATCCCTGAGCTGTTGTACAGTCTGAGGAGCAACCTGGCGGCGCCTAATGGACCGAAACATAATGTCCCACAGATGTTCTATTGGGTTTAAGTCAGGGGATCGTGAAGGCCATTCAATTGTTTCAATTCCTTCTTCCTCCAGGTACTGCCTGCATACTCTTGCCACATGAGGCCGGGCATTGTCGTGCATTAGGAGGAAACCAGGACCTACTGCACCAGCGTAGGGTCTGACAATGGGTCCAAGGATTTCATCCTGATACCTAATGGCAGTCAAGATGCCGTTGTCTAGCCTGTAGAGGTCTGTGAGTCGCTCCATGGATATGCCTCCAAGATCATCACTGACCCACCACCAAACCAGTCATGCTAAACGATGTTACAGGCAGCATAATATTCTCCACGGCTTCTCCTGACCCTTTCACGTCTTTCACATATACTCAGGGTGAACCTGCTCTCATCTGTGAAAAGCACAGGACACCAATGGTGGACCTGCCAATTCTGGTATTCTATGGCAAATGCCAATTGAGCTCCCCGGTGCTGTGCAGTGAGCACAGGGCGCAGTAGACATTTGGGCCCTCAGGCAACCCTCATGAAGTCTGTTTCTGATTGTTTGGTCAGAGACATTCACACCAGTGGCCTGCTGGAGGTCATTTTGTAGGGCTCTGGCAGTGCTCATCCTGTTCCTCCTTGCCCAAAGGAGCAGATACTGGTCCTGCTGATGGGTTATGGACCTTCTATGGCCCTCTCCAGCTCTCCTAGAGTAACTGCTTGTCTCCTAGAATCTCCTCCATGCCCTTGAGACTGTGCAGGGAGACACAGCAAACCTTCTGGCAATGACACGTATTGATGTGCCATCCTGGAGAAGTTGGACTACCTGTGCAACCTCTGTAGGGTCCAGGTATCACCTCATGCTACCAGTAGTGACACTGACTGTAGCCAAATGCAAAACTAGTGAAGAAACAGTCAGAATAGATGAGGAGGGAAAATGTCAGTGGCCTCCACCTGTTAAACCATTCCTGTTTTGGGGGTCATCTCATTGTTGCCCCTCTAGTGCATCTGTTGTTAATTTTATTAACACCACAGCAGCTGAAACTGATTAACAACCCCTCTGCTACTTAACTGACCAGATTAATATCCCATAAGTTTCATTGACTTTATGCTATACTCTGATTAAAAAGTGTTCCTTTAATTCTTTTGAGCAGTATATATATATATATATATATATATATATATATATATATATATATATATAATATATATATATATATATATATATATATATTAAAAGTGACGTAGTTTTTCAGATTCTCTCCCTTTTGATTCATTCTTTGGTACTGAAGGTGTACATATCAGGATTGTTGTGATGCTATGATTTTCTCTTTTTGTGCCTGTGTAGGCCAAAACCTACTTAAAGTTTGGGGTAAACTCATTCTGAACAATAGGTCTCCACTAGCCTGGGTCTAGATTTCTGAAGCAATAGGCTAATTTTTTGGTATTTTGAGGTAAATGTTTTACAACAGTAAGTTATCCCACTGGGAAGACAAATTCAACACCCATCCAGGCAAACTTAGTGAGGTAGTTTATTAATAACAACAACAACAATAATAATATCAATAATAATAATAATAATAATAATATTTGTGGCTTATGTTTTTTTTTTTCTTCATTTTCCTTTATCCACTTAAATTTAAAAGATCCACACTTTTTCAGTTTTGGTGTCCCTCTTCCAAGGGTAAAGCCTGAGTCTGAATATCACAGTAAAATGAAGAGGTGAATGAAATTTAAAAGTAGAAAAAGGTTCGTTGCAACCCTGTGGTGGATGTGTGTACATGAGTGGGTGCACATTGCAACACCTATCCACTATACCTGTTGTATGTATTCTTTAAAACTTTGGTGTCTATTTAAAGGGATAAGCAAAACATTTACATGTTATTCAATTCTAAGGTCATGTACTATATAAAAAGAAGATTGATACTCTTAATATTAAAGTTTCAGAAATGATCATAAACTTCTAAAGTTAAAAATAAAAATGGTTTAATTACATTATGTAATGTTACAATATTTGCCTAATTGTCCTGAAGTCGTTTGGCAGCTGCCATTCTCTACAACCATAGGTACCATTTGACATACACATTTCAAAGTCCATTTAGTTCATATTGAACTTAGAAATGGTGGTGGCAGGGGGTGTTATTTGTTTCTGTTTATTTAATTAATTCACAAGCTTAAAGCAAATGTTTTTAGAAGTCATTTATTACAATTGTGTTACTGCCAGAAGGGATCATACTCCGTTGGGCACTTGAGCAACGTCCTTAACCTGAAAATTGCTCCAGGGATGCCGTACAATGGCTGACCCTGCACTCTGGCCACCCCAAGATTCATGTGACAAAACAATTTCCTCTCAGGATTAATCAAGTATACCAAATCAAAAATAATAATAATAATAATAATAATAATAAGGTTTCCAGCCAAGAGATTTTATTAAAAGCTGTTAAAACAGCATTTGATGAATGAGCAAAATTGCTTAGAATAATGAATTCACTAAACGGAAACAAGTAGAATTTACCTTGCACCAAAAGGTTTATGCTTTTGGTGACAAACTCCTCCTCGGTTATCACTGTACAGTGATAGATCCCACCATCCGAACTCATGACTTCACTGATCCAGAGAACGATGTTCCCATTTTTCAAGCTCTCCTCATTAACAGCAAATCTACTTTTCTCTCTTTTTTGTCTCCTGAAATGTTGCTGACTGGGAACGTAGTTGTAAATTATATCATCGTCTTTGTTGGTCCATACAATTCTTGCTACTTCACCTCCATCTGAGTTGGCCATCTTACACACAAGTGCAGCAGTGTTGCTTACAGTAGCTGTCTGGTTAAAAGGATCACAGGACACATCTAGGCTCACTGAAAGAGAGCAAAACTGTTATATAAGTCTATTTATTTGACTAGCTGTGAAGTTCCATATTCACCTGAACAGTCCCACTTATCATCCTCAGTCTAGATTCTCTAACCTATTCCTTAGAAAATTTCAAATGCCTTATTTCTAATTTAAGAAACTAATGTAGATATTACACACTGAACAGCAATCCTTGGTAGCTCTAGATCAGCACACTATGTGTAATCACCAATCAAAACCAAGGAGATTTAACCAATCAGATGTCGGACTGCCTGTCACTGCACACAAGGTTTCTTATTTCAGAATTGTTTTGTAACCTATGAAGTGCTTTCTAATATTTCCACCTTTAAAAATACTGCTTTTAAAATTCCAATTTTTGAATTACAGCTCATGCCGTCAGCAACATTGCTGTCTCAGTGTTTATATGCAGTTTTGGAGTTTGACAAGTAGTTTGCAGTCTATGAGGTGGTCTGTTTCTTTTTTTTTTTTGTTATTTGAATTATTAATTTGATGTGTATATAATGTACAGTCTACAGTGCACTAATAGGCAGTGCGAGGTATCCTTCTGATTCTGTGAATGTGTCATAGGTGAGAAGGGCGTCAATGTCAGTGAAAGACATAAGTTCAAGTTCAAAGTTTATTGTCATGTGCACAGTAAGGAAACACGTTTCCCTGTACAATGAAATTCTTTCTTTGCTGTCCGCACCAAATGACAAAACCAACGTATAAAGATAAACATAAATAATAAGTAGCAGATAGATAATAAGTAGCAGAGGCAGCATAAAGTACAAAAACAGACTAGAAGTATAAAGTGTAATTGTGCAGGTAGGTATGTGATGGACAAGACAAATACAGTTGTGTGAGGTAAATAGAATGAGGTGGACCACAGTTACAAACTCCAGTCAGTTATTTAATATTGCTGAGAATTTAAATAAAATGTGACAAATGTTATTCAAAATAGGAATCATTAGAAATGAACAAACTGTGCCCCACCCCACCAGTCCTGTAATTTGTTCTGGGTGTCGTGAAGCTGTGTTTCGGACTCTCTGGGTTGAATTTTAGCTCGATTATGGATTTATGGATTGCGTTGGGGGTTTTCTGTTTTCCTTATTTAAATACTGTTATTCTGCAAACACTATTTTTTCATTTTATAGGATCACCACAATGATTTGTGCGCAGTCAGACTTGTATTGCTTATGAATAATATGTCCATTGGCTGTCACCTTGCACGGTATATATGGTGGCACTCAATGTCTGCAATCCTGTGTTATGATTTTAGGTATTTGAAAAAGTGAAATGCATTTCTGCTCTTAATTTGGATTAATCCTTTCATCCATCCATTATCCAACTCGCTATATCTTAACTACAGGGTCACGGGGGTCTGCTGGAGCCAATCCCAGCCATCACAGGGCGCAAGGCAGGAAACAAACCCCAGGGGTGCGCCAGCCCACTACAGGGCACACACAAACCCACACACTAGGGACAATTTAGAATCGCCAATGCACCTAACCTGCATGTCTTTGGACTGTGGGAGAAAACCAGAGCACCCGGAGGAAACACACGCAGACATGGGGAGAACATGCAAACTCCACGCAGGGAGGACCCAGGAAGTAAACCCAGGTCTCCTAACTGCAATTACAGCCAACACAGGGCACAAGGCAGGAACAAACCCGGGCAGGGCACGAGCCCACCGCAGGTAATCCTTTCATTCTGATTATAATATATTTATTTTGAATGTGTTATCACACCACCAGTTTGTTTGCTCTTTTCAGTCTTGGGTGTCATCAATTCACTTTGTTTTTTAAATGGATGGAGTCACGTGGTGGCTGGGAGTGCAAAGAGTGATGTATTTGAGATGGTAGCTATACACTATCGCACTTTTCGTGTTTCTGAATAATGGAGTGAATTCCTGCAGTGTGTTAAATTATTTGAATATCTAGGAAGGTGATACCTCATGTGTTTCTTTCACCTTGTTTACTGGTTTGCACCTCTGTGTGTCTCAGACTACATGTATGACGTATCACTCTTCTGGTGGCCCTATTGGTTAAGTTTAAAGCTACCCTTTTTAACTCAATGAAATATACAAATTTGGACCAAAAAAATGAGAAACACCAAGATGGAGAGCTTTTATTTTGCCAGAAATAAAAAATATGAGGGCTGAACATACACCTTCTGCTGAACCTGATTTCTCATTGAAGGCTTTTCTTTGGGGATCTCAATAAATGTAGGAGATTTTTTAGAGCAACGTCAAGCATACCACACAGATTGTCTCAAGGTTGACTTTATCAATTTTTTTAATTAGACGATAAGAATCTGGAATGAACTTCTTGCTTTTGGTTTCGCCCACTTGTGCTGCTGGTCAATTAGAAACCTTGTGAAAAAATACAAAGCAAATTGGATCAGTCCGACTAGAGAGGGTTGACTATTATTGCAGGCCAATAAATCAAAGTTTAAGTACATAGTCCATTTCAAAACTATTGCTGCAGATGCTATCTGGGAGAAATCCATGTTAGTTCCTATTTAAGAAGGGACTGTTGGAGGAATTAATTGTGAGCTTATAATGGAAGATGGTGGAGGCTCATACAATGATGTTTTTAGTCTTGTAATAAAATGGGGTTTGAGACTTCAGGAGATGAACAAAGTACAAATTGTTCCAGCTCTGCCTGAAACATCTAATAAAACTAAAGGCAACCAATGCCTGCAGAGCTCGGCAAAAGTACCTAAAACTTACAGGAGGTGTACAATAGAGAAATTGTTTTTTTGTAGGGGAGTCGTGTCCAAGTGCAGAAAAAGTTAAATCGCCAACTCTGCATTAGGGTTGATGGGATGTACAGTTATAGTCGAATCTTCTTTGCTAATTGTCCCAAATTTCAATAAGAAAACATTCCAAGGAAACACCTTTATATCGATTGACTCTCTTTATCACCAAAAGGCTTTACTAGTAAGGAGTTATTTTACGCATTTTTTTGGTCTTTTGTTGGTATTGCTTTACTGTCACTATTCTGATGAAACATGTAAGAAAGAATTTCATATACAAGACAATAAATTAAATTTGACTGACTGATTTTCATCTGTAAAATGACCAAAAAAAAAAACATTTTAAAACAAAAGCAAATCTTGTATTCTGGCACAAGCAATGTGACATCAAATGAAGCCATGATGTGCATTTCTTTCTATTTGAAGATCGTGAAGTCAGCGGGACAGATATCTGTTGCCACTTATTTGAAAACTGCCTATTGTAATGTAACACAGAGCCTTCAAATTGAATGACAGGCAGTAGTATAAAATAAACAAACACATAACCAATAATACACACAATTCCCTCCATAATGTTTAAAACAAACATTTTTTCCTTGATTTCCTCCTCTACTCCACAGTTTAAAAATTACAAATCAAACAATTCAGATGTGATTAAAGTGCACATTGCGGACATTCATTTAAGGGGATTGGCAAACATTTCAGTTACACAACCCTTTTTCTTTGCGGTCCCACCCTCCATTTAAGAGGAGAGGAGCAGGTTAGGAGCAGGCACAGATACAGCGCATTTCCACACCCACCACATGTCAAACCAACTCAGGATCCCAGATTAGGACCCGAGTGCAGCCATGCAATTGGTGACACCTCAGCACCACACTAGTTTAGATGGACTGGAACAGTGGGAGGTTTTTTTTATGGTGGCTGGAGTGCCAATTCTGCCACCAAGCCCCAAGTTTTTCCCTGCAGGTTGGAGGGCCTACATGCAGGGATGGATGCAGATTAACGTCATAACCAGGACGGAGCAATTGCAGGTTAAGGGCCTTGCTCAAGGGCCCAACAGAGCAAAGACCCTTTTGGCATTCGAACCGCTAACCTTCTGATTGCCAGTGCAGATCCCTAGCCTAAGAGCCACCACTCCACCCTCCATTTAAGGGCGCCACAATATTTATTAGGTCCATTAAAGCGGTTATATTTAGTTCTTTGATGCATATCCCTTAGCATGCAATGATTGCTTGAAGTCTACAATTCATAGACATCACCAAGTGCAGAGGATCTTTTCTACCAAACCTCTAATGCAGCCATCTTCAGCTCCTGCTTGTATCGGAGGCTTGTATCCTTAAGTTTCCCTTTAGTGTATTGAAGCCACTGCTGCCAACACTTCCATCATCAATAAAGGGAAGTGTGCCAGTACAGTGAACAATGGCAACTACAGACTCCAAAGGGTAGAAGCAATTTGAGACAATCTGTGAAGCCATGAAACCCGCCTCAGGAATCTCAAAAGCCTGTGATGCCAATTGTCCCAAAAATTATGGTGCCTTGACAAAATGGGACATGTAGAAAATGGTCAATTATGGACCAATTATTTTTGAATTTTGATTCTTAAGTGGGGATTTTGTCCTCTATGAACATCTATCAGAGGGTATAAATGGCATCTTATATATAAACGTCTACACGTGGAAGTGTGTGTTTGTCTGTATGTCTATCCCGAAGGTAAAAGGCTACAGGATGAAGCTCAAAGAAATCGACTCTGTCTCCAAAATGAAACCACCAAGAAAAGAGAAACTCGCTTAGCCACTAACACACAAGCGAGGTGAGCAGATCGGGAAAATGAAACCTCCAAGGAGAGAGAAACTCACTTAGCTGCTAATGCACAACCAATGCGATTGATTGATTGAAGTGTCAGAATCCATGGTTTCTAGGACTTACAGCATTTGCTTACACAGCTAGTCTTATATATAAATGTCTATGCATGGAAGTGTGTCTGTCTCTCCGGCCTCAAAAGGTGAAACCACTGAGAAAAAATAAAGTCGCTTAGCCGCTAATACACAAATGAAGCGAGCACATCGGCAAAATGAAACCTCAGAAGAAAGAGAACCTTGCTTAGCTGCTGATAGACAAGGGGGGCGAGCATGTCGGAAAAAAGAAAACCGGCAAAATGAGAATGTCGCTTAGCCACTAATGAACAACCGATGCAATTGATTGAATGAAGTGCCAGAATCCATTGTTTCTAGGAGCCCAGGCTTTTTACAGCACAGGCTTACACAGCTACTATAATATAAATGTGAATATTTACACTTTAAACATTTTAAACTGAAGCACACATCTTAATATTTCAAGTATAAGGCGCGTCTCTTTTACAAACCCTGAAGGAGGTGGGTGAGGATGGCTACACTATGTCAGACTTTTGTTAACAACTTATTTTACTAATATTAATAAAATATACAATCTGAATGTAACTCTCATTCACTTACATGTCTGGGGCAGAAAATTCAAAACCATCAACAAAAATATCACATGATAATTCATCCTGCAAAGAATAATAATAATGAAGTCAAAATGATATTAAAATAAATTAAACCTTATTGACCAGTGCTACCAAACTATTATTTGTAAAGACATTTTATTCTTTAAAGATTTTAAGTCAATCAAGCGAGAGACTAGTAGGGTGTTCTGCGTTACTCTGACGATTGTACCCTGCACTGTGTGAACAGAAACCTTATTTTTGTTTGCTAAGAATTAACAAATGGCATTTTAGAAAGCTATCCATAATCACTTTACTGGTGCTTTGTATGTCTTACCAAGACCAACAATAATCCCAGTCAGATTTTTATTGCACAGCAATAATTAATAAATAGAGGCACTACAGGTACTTTTTTTATTTATTTATTTATTTTTATTTATTATTATTTTATTTTAAATTTAAAAAAAAAATTTAAACTAAAGTGGAATTAACTTCTCTGTTTTACAAATGTCTCCAAGTCCCAGGTAATGTGTAAGATGGCCAACATGGTAGCCTGGAATGATCTGATCAATGCTAGAGATAACCAGAAGAGGGTTACCACAGTTACTGCCAACAGAGCGGAGTACAACTGTAGTTGTGCAGGCCACAATGAAAAGGGGGCTCCACCATGAATTAGTCAGCAGTTGGCATTGTCAATGTACCATCTCTGCCCAATTGTCTGAAGCAGGGTATTGGATAAAGGTAGGAGAGCGGGCCTTGGTGGTGCAAAATGTTTGATCACTACTTGGGAAAATTGGTGTTGCTGACCAGCCCGGCAGCTTCCAGCGCCTCTTTTGCACCACCTAATATAAAAATACATAGTTTCTTTTCTTTTTCTTTTTTGCTGTTTAAATCAAGATTCCATTTATTTTGACTTAAAAACACAGCCAAGACATTGAATGTTACTAATGTCAATCCCTGTTTGAAATGACTGATTTAATTTATTAATTGCTAAGCTAATGCAATTACAAAGGTTTCTATAATAACCAATTACCATTAACACATGACAAATTAAGGATGAGCTGAGGGAGTTGACCGTAAGGACACGGAAGGAATGGATTCTATAAATGTGGCTTTGCAGTGATATGTAAGTAATATGTACACTTAAAATTAGGCATTTCAGTCAGTAATAGTCTTTAGCAACATTGGTAATGTACTATTAATAATATAATATTAATATAGTAATATATTGCTGTATGTTTAAATCCGTTTAATGGTATGTTGATAAAAAAAACAAAACACTGATATCTGTCAAAAACACGAACATTTCACTGTGACCCTAAACAAACAAACATCGGACTAACTAATGTGTAAATACGAGGAAACGGTAAAGTGCTTTGAATGCAATAAAAAACATTTTAATATACACTACACACTATTCAAATAACACTAACGTTTTAAATTACCTTTACTTATAATTGTTGACTATGATTATTAAATAAACATGCACATTGTGTAAGGAATCATGTCTTCCAAAAATATTACTGCTTACCTGATATTTTTCGGAAAGTTTCTGAGGAGTGAAGGTTACGCTTTAGAAAAAATAACGTGTAAAGGGTAAACTTCATAAGGGTATAGCTTTACTACAAAGTGAAGAGAAGGACTACATTCCCATCCATCCATCCATCAGTGAGAATGTTGCATGAGAACCGATCGCACTTTATACAGTAAAAGTGAAAGTGAAAGTGAAAGTGAAACTGCCATTTACTAGAATGTGGACTGATTCTTGTAATCGTAATGCCGGTCAATCGAGTTCTGAAGTGCTTAATCACATGCGTTATTTCTGACACAACAGAAAGGAAGGAGAACTACATGTAGTACATAACAGAGAAATATAATACAGAAATGCCTTTTTGAATTCGGATTATTTGGAATGTACGCGGACAGATGATCCGCTGTGGCAACCCCTAACTGGAGCAGCCGAAAGAAGAAGAAGGAGAAGTCAAATACTACAGAGCAATTTGCCTTTCAGTTCTTGCGTATTCCGTATTTTATCGTTTTTAATCGATAGTTGTCACGTGGTTAAGTGGTCAACACGTTCGCAAAGTTTGCAATGAACCGATGTCGCACCTCATTCCTAGCTCTGAAGCATACCCGGCTAGCTAGCAACATCTGGCCCGAATACGGCTTAGCTCTGGGGCTATCATCAGCAATCCGGCACGGTACAAATTCGCTTGACAGCGTCTGGTCGGCGTCCCGGTTAGAAATGACAGGCTAACTTCCGGCCCAAATGTGGCACCTCGCATCTCTGCTGAATCCAGAATCGGGAATCAGTGCGTTGAGGTGCAGTGCGGTCCAATCTGCACGTCGCATTTGCGCTAAATCCATATTACGACAGAGTCCGCCTGGCAGGCCAGTAAAATACGCTCGTGGAATGTTTTTTTTTTTAAAACAGGTACTAATCTGTCGGCCTTGTAGATGCAGTTCTCCGACGGAATCTGTTTGGAATGATCAGGACTTCAATGTGTGTGTGCGCCGCATCAACCGACCTCAGGGCGTTCACCCACGGAGTCAAAAGTATTCCTTTTCAAAATACTTCGGAAAAAAAAAAATGGGGAGTGGCAATATAGACATGTGAACTGTCTATCGTATGTGTGGCAGCAACTTTAAAATATAATAATGTTTCTGATATTTCATTATTATTATTTATTTTTAGAAATGGTCCTAGCCCTCTAAAAGCCGCTCCCGGAATGTTAAATATGACTAATTTTAAGCTTATGTGGTAAGCATCGTTTTACGCTTTTTCAGGAAAAGTGATTACAATTCTCTGATTTAGCACTACAGGGACCTCTATCCGAGGGTGAAAAATGACAATTTTCTATTATAGCAGAGGATAGTTAGACTTTTTAATTGAAGCATACATTGTAATATTTCAACTTCTTAATACATTTTAAACCGGTTTAAATAAATTCATGGGTTGTGGAGAGACAGAGTCTATGGCAGTAGCATTAGTATTTCCCTATACAATGGAACCCATTAGTATCTTTATAGTCTGTATTTAGGGGAGGTGCCTTTGGTACTAATGTGGTACTTCATTTATGGGAAATAAAACTGAAAGTGTTTATCATTGGTGTTAGGTCAGGGGTATCAGGGAGTCTTTTTATTTCTTACAGGCTGTTACTTCATCACATCAGTTTTCACCTTTCTTTTAACTTGTACATGTTTGTGTGTAATGTTGATTTATTTTGTTTTATAATTGTGTCTTTCATTTTTCTATTCTTTAATATGTAAAGCACTTTGAGCTACTGTTTGTATGAAAATGTGCTATATAAATAAATGTTGTTGTTGTTGTTGTGTTGTCATTCATTTAGGAGAACTTGTTAACCTGGGCGAGCTAATTCAGTTTAATGTGGACAATGATGTAGCTGTGTCTTCAAAAAAAAATCTGAAAATTGAAACACTTTATGGGTGTCCCTAGTGCGAGTCATCAATATAGAGGAACAAGTCTATTTTGTAAAGTGTTAAGATAGGTTAATTATTATTTATGTGTTATTGCATATAGGGCTGCACACTGGCACAGCAGAGTGAACATCAAGAAGTCCCTCAAAGGCTCTCCCTCCCTCTCCATTTCACATTTTCACAAGGAAAGGATGGCTGGCAACTCAGGACTTTCAAGTCAGAAAGGATTTGCTTACCAGTTAAGCTAAAAAAAAGAAAACCCTCCATTCCTCCCAAGTGATCAAGAGGGCTTCTGGCATCTTCTAGGACTATCAAGGTATCACCTTTCTCCATTTTCTGAATTTTCACTGCAGCTCTGAAAATTCCACTACAGACACTCAGGTTTTTCATTCCGTATGCATAAAACAATCTTGTTAGGTAGATTAGCGATTGGCCCCATTTATGTCTTGCAATCAACTAGTACAACATCCTACAAAGTTCAAAGCTTCTCCAAGGATGGAAGAGGTGATGCTCTGTACTGAGGATAAAAGTAAGGTGGAGAGGATACAGACCGAATCTGACTTCATCGAATGAGAAATGTCTGATTGCTTTTATAGAAGATGTATGA
Organism: Polypterus senegalus; assembly: GCF_016835505.1. Taxonomy (NCBI): domain Eukaryota; kingdom Metazoa; phylum Chordata; class Cladistia; order Polypteriformes; family Polypteridae; genus Polypterus; species Polypterus senegalus. Next base: position 13,749,079 of record NC_053163.1, read on the forward strand.
ACTGTTGCATCTTGTGGCGAGTCCCAGCGAGTTCATCTACATCACTGCCCACGGAGAAGTTATTTCATTTTGGCTGACTCAGCAACAGAAATGATTCACTCTGTATCAAAATTTTAATGATGAATCAATCTGAATGTTTGTGACTTCGAGTAAGGAAACAAATGTCTATCAGCATTTTCTATTCATGGACACCACAAGCTGGACCAGCTGTATCCAAATGTTAACAACGTAAAATATCTTGTAATAGAAAACACAAAGATAAAGGGTTATGTTTTAACATTAAATAAATAAAGTGGTTTGACAAAATGTGTTTTTACAGATGGGAGTCTCCAACCAGACTGGGGAAAGATTACTGATGGTGCCAGTTATGAGGCCAATGAGGTGGAAGGGGCAGGTCCAGGTGCCTCAAAACTGGAAGTGACATCACGTGTCATCGAGCCATGATTCTCTGGATCTGCAGAGGGAAGGAGAGATGTTGGAAAGCGGTGCCAACCTCCAATCCTGGGTAGATTTGCAACTTAACAAGCTCTGAAATGTTTGTTTGACTATCCATCTGACCGCTGAGACAGATCGTTCCCCCTTGTGGAAAAAAATAAAATTCTAATATATCCTAGGCTGTTTCCTACTTTGCACTGAACGCTGCCAAAGTCCCTGAATTTCATAATGTGGGTTGAAGAATGTTAGCTATAGTCATACAGTGGTGTGAAAAACTATTTGCCCCCTTCCCGATTTCTTATTCTTTTGCATGTTTGTCACACAAAATGTTTCTGATCATCAAACACATTTAACCATTAGTCAAATATAACACAAGTAAACACAAAATGCAGTTTTTAAATGATGGTTTTTATTATTTAGGGAGAAAAAAAATCCAAACCTACATGGCCCTGTGTGAAAAAGTAATTGCCCCTTGTTAAAAAATAACCTAACTGTGGTGTATCACACCTGAGTTCAATTTCCGTAGCCACCCCCAGGCCTGATTACTGCCACACCTGTTTCAATCAAGAAATCACTTAAATAGGAGCTGCCTGACACAGAGAAGTAGACCAAAAGCACCTCAAAAGCTAGACATCATGCCAAGAGCCAAAGAAATTCAGGAACAAATGAGAACAGAAGTAATTGAGATCTATCAGTCTGGTAAAGGTTATAAAGCCATTTCTAAAGCTTTGGGACTCCAGCGAACCACAGTGAGAGCCATTATCCACAAATGGCAAAAACATGGAACAGTGGTGAACCTTTCCAGGAGTGGCCGGCCGACCAAAATTACCCCAAGAGCGCAGAGACGACTCATCTGAGAGGTCACAAAAGACCCCAGGACAACGTCTAAAGAACAGCAGGCCTCAATTGCCTCAATTAAGGTCAGTGTTCACGACTCCACCATAAGAAAGAGACTGGGCAAAAACGGCCTGCATGGCAGATTTCCAAGACGCAAACCACTGTTAAGCAGAAAGAACATTAGGGCTCGTCTCAATTTTGCTAAGAAACATCTCAATGATTGCCAAGACTTTTGGGAAAATACCTTGTGGACTGATGAGACAAAAGTTGAACTTTTTGGAAGGCAAATGTCCCATTACATTTGGCGTAAAAGGAACACAGCATTTCAGAAAAAGAACATCATACCAACAGTAAAATATGGCGGTGGTAGTGTGATGGTCTGGGGTTGTTTTGCTGCTTCAGGACCTGGAAGGCTTGCTGTGATAGATGAAACCATGAATTCTACTGTCTACCAAAAATCCTGAAGGAGAATGTCCGGCCATCTGTTCGTCAACTCAAGCTGAAGCATTTTTGGGTGCTGCAACAGTACAATGATCCAAAACACACCAGCAAATCCACCGCTGAATGGCTGAAGAAAAACAAAATGAAGACTTTGGAGTGGCCTAGTCAAAGTACTGACCTGAATCCAATTGAGATGCTATGGCATGACCTTAAAAAGGCGGTTCATGCTAGAAAACCCTCAAATAAAGCTGAATTACATCAATTCTGCAAAGATGAGTGGGCCAAAATTCCTCCAGAGCGCTGTAAAAGACTCATTGCAAGTTATCGCAAACGCTTGATTGCAGTTATTGCTGCTAAGGGTGGCCCAACCAGTTATTAGGTTCAGGGGGCAATTACTTTTTCACACAGGGCCATGTAGGTTTGTATTTTTTTTTTCTCCCTAAATAATAAAAACCATCATTTAAAAACTGCATTTTGTGTTTATTTGTGTTATATTTGACTAATGGTTAAATGTGTTTGATGATCAGAAACATTTTGTGTGACAAACATGCAAAAGAATAAGAAATTAGGAAGGGGGCAAATAGTTTTTCACACCACTGTAAATAATCATAAAATTCTGAAAATGTATACTCTTAATTGGTACCTCAAAGAACAAGGATAAGCAAATATTTAAGGACAGAGAATTATAGAAGACAGACAAAGTTAACCTGCGGTGGGCTGGCACCCTGCCCGGTGTTTGTTTCCTGCTTTGCGCCCTGTGTTGGCTGGGATTGGCTCCAGCAGATCCCCGTGACCCTGTAGTTAGGATATAGCGGGTTGGATAATGGATGGATGGATGGATGGATGGAAGAAAAGGATACCTCTTGTTTAAATCTGTATAAAGTCCTGGGTCCTCATGCATAACGCAGTGTGTAGAACTCGCACTATAACATGACATAACCACAAAAGCTGAAATGTGCTTACGCACAGAAAAAACTAGATACAGGAATCTGTGCATACTCCAACTTTCACGTTCTTCCACTCCATAAATCTGCTGTCCCGCCCCAATTCTTCCCAGAATTACACCTCTTTGAATATGCAAATCAATACAAAGAGCCCTTAAGCTCAGTGTTCTGTGAAAAGACAATGGGAAAAGCACGGTGGAAAATATAAGAATTTCAGTGAACACCAAGTGGAGGCAAAGGAAAAATATACTATTTGTTGGTTTAAACAGTGGAATAAACAACAAAAGAAAGTTGAACGAGTGACATAGTGTGTTGGAGAAACTTGAAAGCTCAAGTTCACAAAGTCGCACAGTGCCCGAAATAAAAATGAAGTCACGTAAAAAGGCGAGTTGTAGCCCACCGTCTGAGTGTCATATGAAAGCTTATTAGGGTACAGACAAAAAAAAGGCACACAGTGGGGAAAAAAGCACGAAATGTCATCTTTAATCTCGAAATTTCCACTTTATTCACATAGTTTATTTTGTCATTAAAGTAGAACATCATAAACTTCATCTTAAAATCGTTTAATTTACGAGTATCTCAAATCCCATCGTAACTAAAGTAGCACTTTAAATGCTTTGTTTTGTATTTGATCTTTTGCTCTATGTGTGTGAATCACTACGTGCTTCCGCTTTCTCCGACAGGACACAGAATCCATTACATTTGTGATATTACAGCTCTCTGAATAACCAAAATACTGAAATGTATACGTGATATCATTTTCATGATGATTAGAATGAAAGCATGTTATTAAACATGGAAACATGATGGCGCAGTGATTCTTCATGTCTCACACAAGATGCTGCTGCGCCATGTGCGACCTTTGATGAAATAATTTATTGTAGCAGTACTGTCTCTTTCAAACGTACTAACCTGCAATTCCTGTCGTTACTTTTCTTTCCCCAAATACCCAATCGCCACACAATCAGCTCTGTAATAGACGTTAAGCCATCTGTAAGCTTACAACGACGATTCTTCAAAACTTTTAAGGAACATTGAAATATCTTCATAGTACGTGTTAAATTATTCTATTCATCTATCCTTCCAGTGTTGTTCCAGTCTAAGCAAATATACAGCACAAAGCAGGAACAATACGTGAACTTGCTAGTGCTGCGGCACCGTGTCCTCACATGTTTAATTATTAACAATATAGATTATTTAATTTTAGTTAAAGTTTTATCTGTATTATATAATCAACATATTTTGCTGCATTTCATCTTAGAAATGATATCGTCATCATATGTAAATATGCACTTTATAAAGTGGCGCAGGTTGTGTAATATTATAACCGTAGTGCAAGTTTACAGTGGGGTGATTGTACTTATAAGTACAGACAGTTCTACAAGGTGCAATTGATTGAGTGCGTTTAGAGCTTTTGGGATGAAACTGTTTCTGAACCGCGAGGTCCGTACAGAAAAGGCTTTGAAACGTTTTGCTGTGGCTGAGGTAGCGTGTCCTTGAAGCTGTATACCGATAATTCTCTTTACGATCAGCTGCTGCTGTGATTCACACTCAGATACAGTGATATAAATACTCCGAGTGGTGCAGTGAGAGTAATATGGAAAAAGATGATCCGCTGTGGCAACTCCTAACAGGAGGAGCTGAAAGAAGAAGAAGAAGAAGTGAGAATAACAATGCTAAAGCAGTTATGGTATTTGGAATACTATGGCTATTCCCTGGACCATTATATTGTTAAAAGTTAATTACAATCAGATGCGTTACACTAATAAACAATATGCGGTTAGTTTCTGTGTATTTATAAAGCCGTGTCAGGAAAATAATGAGTAACCACACAGGAACAGTAGCACTGCTTTGACGCTGGGTGCTGCCAGTCTGCAAAACCGAGCGGAGAACTTGCGCACGACAGGGTATGAGGTACCATGGAAAAGTGCATGGCTTTACGCCAAGTGTAGGTTTTATACATCGCAATTGGAACATGGAAACGTTCTTATGCAACATTTCTGTACGCACGCACCATTTATACATGAGGCTCCAGGTGACAAAATGGGGACGTTCTTTAATGCTGACCACCAGGCACAATAATGCTACTCTTTAATCATCCAATATCCCTCCATTCTCCTTCCACAGCAATACTGATTTACATCAGAAGTGTCTGACACAGGAAACAAGGAGTCACTGTGCAATTAAGGACATGAGTTTATGTCACACTTTGCCTCTTAAAATGAAATCAGAATTCTACACTTATATAACTTAGGGTGTCATCTTTCCAAGGCTAGAACACAATAAATTCACCATTAAATTTTGAGTACTTCTAATCCACATCATCCTGTGTTTAAAAACAAAAAAAAAAAAATTGATAAAAAAGGTGAAAACATTTACATCAGAGATATTGAGATCTGAAAACAAAAATTAAGGAGGCATGGGTTTGTGTGCCAGGTCGTCCCTGAATGGAGTTTACATGTTCTCCCTGTGTCCACATGGCCTTCCTCCAGGTGCTCTATAGTTTCCCGTCTGAAAACATGCTGGTTTGGTGGATTGGCCTGTGTGTGTGTGTGTGTGTGTGTGTGTATGTGTGTGTGTGTGTTCTGCCTCTGGACTGGCACCCTGCCTTGCACCTGATGCTTTCTTGTGTATATTCAAATTTAGAACCCAGACTACTTTCTAGTTTTAACATTTTGTACTATAATGAAAGATTTACAGCTACTCCTAGGACATCAAAAATGCTGCTGCATTGGTATCTTGAGTAGTTTAGTTAGCTTTGACAGGTTATCTTCGTTGAGCCGATGTTTCTCCTTTTCTTTTTTTTTTTTTTTATATATTCACAATTGAGTAGCATACTATATGTACGTACTTTACCTCTCTGTCTTAAGGAGGGGGCGTGAAGAAGCAAACAAACGGCAAATAAGTAAATGCGTGTATCCATTATCACCGTAAGAAATGGAGTTTATAGTTGACAAGTATTTGAATTCATTATCTTTTCTGCAACTTGTAGACTCGTAAGTTTAATCGAGCTGCTAACTGGTATAAATGGGATGAAAGGTGCCTGCCTCTCTTAAGAGCTGTACGTTCAGGATGCGCCGCTGTAAAAGCGGGTGAAGGAATTCCACTATTCTCAATTTGCCTGAATCAGGCGACAGTTCTTTTTGGCTTTCGAAAGACCTCAGTAACGTAACATGGTCCTCGATGTGTACGAAGGCACACAGAGATGGTCACCCCAGTCTGTGGACTACTTGCCAATTTTCTTTTAATATCACAAAGGTGGGTATACACAACACTTACCAAAGAACACTTTTTTCACTTCTACACTTGTCCTCACTCATTGCTTCTCTTTCCTCTTTTAAATAATTCGATAAACTTTATTTAAACTCCCTAACGTGAACTATTGCTAAACTCTGCTATAGCGGGCTAAACCCTTCGTATGAAAGTGACACATCAGCGAATACTGTACCGTGCGGTGACTGTTTTCGAGTACCCGGAATGTCACCCCATTGATGATCTCGGGATTGCTAAGCATACAAAAATCGATCATGAAAAGTTTAATTTTATAATTTTTGAATTAAATTATATAAAACGCTGGTGTTTTAATTTCATGTTTGTAACTTTATAATGGGCGTATTATCTTATTGTTTTCATTTGCATATAATTGTGGGGGGTTATTTTACTTGACAACAGGTTTGTTATTTAATTTTTTTTCTTCTTTGTGCTGTCACTTAAAATATTCGTGAAACTTTTCAACTTTCCAAAGATTACAACCCCAATTCAGTTGTAAACCTTTATTTGCTGTCTTGGCAACTATTTTTTTTTTTTTTAATTCCCGTGAGACATATATATATATATATATATATATATATATATATATATATATATATACAAAGAATGACATTACACCTGAATATGCTGCGAGGCAGCTAAAAGAGAAGCTGTATTAAAATTCAAATTCAAAAACAATGAAGTGCATAATGAGACAGTGACATTAGAGAGCAGTCAAAGTAGCGACAGTTTGCATATCGGTTAAGGTTACAGAAGCATTTTCCAGCTGTCATCTGAATAATGAGCATGGAGACGTCAGAGCCAGTAAAACGATCAGTAAAAGGACCATCTACAAGAAATCGAAACTTATACTAAATCTGACTATTGCGTGAACGCACGCGTGCTTTTGTTTCAGTTTCACTTGCACTCTTTTTGAATTTCGTTAACTGTCTGTGAGACGCAGAGTTGTTCTTACATGTAAAGTTTAGACTTTTGGAATGGCTCAGTATAGTTAAGGCATACGCGCTTCTGATTCTAATGAGCATTTACTTTGTTCTTGTTTGATGACTTTAAAATCTTTATCTGGCAAAACGTTTTGTTTCATACTTCTCATAACTTTCTTTCTTTCTTTCCTTTGTCTTAAGAAAGTGAGAATTTAGCTTTCTAAAAGCTCCAGGGTTTTTTTTTGGAGGGGGGGCTATTTTATATAACAACGATGGGGGGAGTTCAAACCCTTTAAGATGATCCACAACGATGCATCAATCTGTTATACTTTAAGTAGAAAACAGTCTAGATTTGTAAATCTAAAATTCACATTAACGATCTCAAGCTGTCTCAAGCAATTTAAACCTACAGAAAATGACAATGAAAGGTAAACAATGAGGCTTTATATCCATAAATTCAACAGATGCAGCATTTTGCTATAATTATTGTTTTATCGCTGTTTCTATCTTGCTTTACCTTTGGTTAAACTTTTTATGTTGCACTTTGAGATTTACTGCTAATGTAAATTGCCCCTATAAATAAAATGCATTATTATCATTATCCATCCATCCATTTTCCAACCCGCTGAATCCGAACACAGGGTCACAGGGTCTGCTGGAGCCAATCCCAGCCAACACAGGGCACAAGGCAGGAAACAATCCCAGGCAGGGTGCCAACCCACCGCAGGACACACACTAACACACCCACACACCAAGCACACACTAGGGCCAATCCACCTAACCTGCGTGTCTTATTGTTATTACTATTAGTAGTAGTATTAGTATTATTCATTTTCTTCAAAAATATTTATTTTAAATTTAGGAAACAAAATTCTTCAACACGAAACATAACATACAAATTATATCCCCTACTCCCTAAAACAATAATAAAATAAATACATAAATAAACTAGACCATTGTCCAGAAGAATAGATAATAGACAATAAAAATTTAACCGGCATCCTGCAAATGACAAGACTAGAAGAAAACAAAATAGCATAGCATAAAAATACAATAAACACGCAACTGTTTTTAAGTGCAAATATTAAAAGGAAAACCTCAAGAATAATGTCATTGAAAAATCATGTTTCTCTAATATTCATAGTTTGATTGATTTTCGTTAGCGTATAATCAATATATCCAAGCGGCAAGTCAAACAAAAGTCCACGTGAGCGCGCTTACCTCTGCGAGATTTTTTAAGATCGGATGGTTAATTCTGAACGCGATCATCTCGTGTTTTTATGCCTGGCACAAAAGGCAACGCGTTCACCAAGGCTTGTTTTGTGCCAGCCCATTTTCTGACCTACATTTATCTTCGATCTCATTAATAAGCCCAGCGCTGTTTGACATCGATTTGACCACATCCTCACTGCTTAAATCACCGCAGATATATTTTTATTGTAGGGAGTGCAGATTTTGTCCGCCTATGAAATACACAGCGATTTAAAGTAAAAAGTCTCAAACTAATAAAATACCCAAGTAAAGATGCTTATAGCCTATATATTCTACTTAACAGAAACGAAGTTGTTTTACTTCGCAACTTCTCATCTTTGATCCATTGCAACATTGTTAATAAACATTTTACCTTTATTCTGTGTACATTTTTCTTCTTCAAGTTTCTACTTTTTACCTTTTTCAGCGACAGAGTGATAAGCCCCTATTTTGATGTCATCTTAGCTACCAATGTGTCTTTGGCTACTGTTATTGAACTCCTGAAGTGATGTGCAGCTGGCCAATGCTGGCAGTGAGTCTTCCCATCATACCTGTCGGTAGACGTCACTCATTGCGCGACACAACTGCCCAGTGATAATCACTGAGTAGGAATTGATAACCCTGCAAGCACAAGGCAGAGCTTTCTTATCGTCGCAGTTTATTTTTGTTTATACCCTACATTTAATTTTTAAGTATATATGTGCGACATTAAGCACATGATCGGGCTTAGCTGGCTACAAACAGACAGGGAATGTTAATACACCTCAAATGTATTGAGGCTGAACTTGCAGCTTTGGGGGGCCCCTAGTGGCTCAGGGGGCTTTATGCATCCGGATAGTCCGCATATAGCAACAGATAAACTAACAACGTCTAATTCACTTGCGTTCACGTGGCATGTAAAACACCTATCATCGCTGTCATGTGTATCTGTCTGATGTCCTAGTGTACATATTTAGCTGAAATGTGGTACTTATTAATAAAGAAAGTTTGTTTGGAAAGTTCCATCTTTGCTCAAATAACACAGCCAGACCAAGTTGTACACCTTTTCAAAACCGTCAAAAATCACTTGTGAATTTTCAAAATTAGCTGTTTTAAAATTGACAGACATTTTGTGCACCGTCAGTTACTGATGAATTTACTCTTTCTAATTTACCTTTAGAGTTTATTAATAACCTCTGTTTGTTTCTGTGATGAAATAAACAAACAAAAATTGAAAATGCGGCAAGTTTAAGAACATTCCACCAGGTTCCTGGAGGCATTTTAGGACATTTGTACATTTTCTAGAGTTGATAGACATATATGAGAACCCATATTATAAAGCTGTTGTTAATGGCAAGCACAGATAAGCTTTTGCTTAATCTGAATAAGAATGTAAAATTCACATAGCTACATAGATGATGGAAGAGTCAGTTTTATACCCTACAAAATATTGGTTCTTTAGGGGCACTTTATGGTTCCTTACAGGGCTGTGTGGTTTTTTTATAGAAAAGTTTGCTTCATTCCGGGAAGAGCTCTTTGACAAACTTTGGAATATATAGAAAGTAGAAATCTTTAATATTTTGCAGGCTACCAAGCAGGATATTAACAGATCAAGAAAATTTGTAGTGTGACTGTATGCACCAAGAGTTCTTTCAAATTATAACCCATTGGTATTTCACAGATATGATACTATTTATTCCTGGTTATTTACTCTGCTGTTACAGATCTAAATAAATAAAGGTTCTTTCTGGAATCTTCTTGTGGATAGGTCTTTTGGCAACCAAGGACCAGGGCCATCTTAACAGCATTTAAGGTCCCCGGGCAAAGCAGTGAACTGGGGCCCACTACCTACACAACCACTCACGGGAATAAAAATGTAAATGGTTGATAAAATAAACATATATTTATTATATTGGTACTTCCAACATTAAATAAACATGCTGTACAGTGAAGATTGATGAACAGAAACATTTGAACAATATAACATGAGACATATATAAATGAGGCGGCACGGTGGCGCAGTGGTAGCGCTGCTGCCTCGCAGTTAGGAGACCCGGTTCGCTTCCCGGGTCCTCCCTCGTGGAGTTTGCATGTTCTCCCTGTGTCTGCGTGGGTTTCCTCCGGGCGCTCCGGTTTCCTCCCACAATCCAAAGACATGCAGGTTAGGTGGTTTGGCGATTCTAAATTGGCCCTAGTGTGTGCTTGGCGTGTGTTTGTGTGTGTCCTGCGGTGGGTTGGCACCCTGCCCAGGATTGGTTCCTGCCTTGTGCCCTGTGTTGGCTGGGATTGGCTCCAGCAGACCCCCGTGACCCTGTATTCGGATTCAGCGGGTTAGAAAATGGATGGATGGATATATAAATGATACTCAATTGGTAAACCATATAGTATGAAATTACTATGAATTATTTATGGACCAGCAGCAGCGAGCACATCACACCCATCCTGCTCCGTCTTCACTGGCTCCCTGTGTCTTATAGAATCGAATATAAAATCCTACTAATAACCTACAAAGCCTTAAATAACCTCGCACCAAACTACATCAGTGACCTTCTCCATCACTATGTGCCTGCCCGCCACTAAGGTCCTCTGATTCTGGTAATCTTGTTGTGCCCCACACTAATCTACACTCCATGGGTGACAGCAGGGCCTTCAGCTGTATAGCGAGTGCCCAGACTCTGGAATGACCTACCGAAATTAATCAGGTCAGCTGACTCCATGAATTCTTTTAAAAAACAACTCAAAACTCATCTGATCAGGTAGGCTTTTAGCTCTACTTGACTTTATTCCCCTTCTCTCAGTTTACCTCCATGTCAAGATGCTCAGGTAACCTATATGTGTGTGCATGTGAGACCATCAGTTATGTTGTCTGTTAGGCTTTTTCTCTGAATTCACTATTTTAATCTTCTTCATTTATTTATCTGGTTTAGTACAATGCTATATATTTTATACCCTGCCGTTCTTTCTTAAATTCTGTGAAGTGCCTTGAGCATGGGAAAGGCGCTATATAAATAAAATGTATTATTTATTATTAAATGTTCAACACAAACAATTTTGACATTTCTTTGCAGAGAGTTGAGTTGAAGTGACATTAACATATATGCTCTTACGTGTAGTGTGTGAGATCCATACACAGACAGGCACGTGAGGTTGCAGAGGTGACCATGATACTAATCTGAGGTGAATGCCAATGTCCACTTGTAACACAATAACAGATATTTATAGTTTAGTATAGAACCACACTGGCACCTTGATTTTTAAGAGTGTATAAGCTAACATGTAACCAAATATCTATATATATAATTCACTAAGGCAAGACAACCATGGAAAGCGGCGTGGATTCACTAAGCCCGACAAGTGAGACACCTATGGCGCACGCAAGAAGGAGCCACGCCCACCAACTCCAAGACCATTGGATACGACGACAACTCACAGAGCCACGCCCACCAACTCGGACGTGACGACACAGAAAAGCCGGCGTCATTTATATTCGTCTGTCGTAGAGGTCACATGCAGCTCTGACCCACGTTGACTGTTAATAGAGGCATGTTTCTCACGGAGGTGAATCGCCATATGCGGCATGTAAAACTGTTTGTGAGGGGTATCCCATGGGATCCTTAAAACGTTCCTTTACAACTGAGGTTAAAACACAATGAAGTGAGCAGTCTTTAAAAAACGAGTTTTCGATTACGACACACGCGTGCACTATAGCAAACTGTTTTACACGCTACATACAGCAATTCGCATCCGCGACAAACATGCGTCTTCTTAGATACTTCTGCACTTTGTACACACCGTGGTCGTGTGTCTTGTTGGATTATATATAGAAAGGCAGCCAAAACCGCACAGAGCAATTAAAAGTCTACGTGAGTCACAGGTGCATCTGGACTGTACAAAGACTCGAGTGACGAGTTGGTGGTGGGCACATGAGCAGGCAGTGTATACTAAACGAGGAATCAGCAGACTAGCATGACGGAGGAAGCGGAGTGGATGTCCTTCTCTCTCTCCTCCCATTCCACCCTGAGCGCCGCACGGACGATTGTGTGTTGGTTCGTTCCGTGCATTGGTTAAAACCCAATGAAGGAAGCAGTCTTTAAAAACCAATAAGCCCTGTGCCTCTGTTTCATTACCGTCTCACCTGCTTCATCAATGCAGGCCCGCAACAGGCGATCCGGCGGCGTCATTCCCATGACCCGCCGGGCAGCCAACCGGGTAACCAAAGTCTTTGGGTTCAGGGGGAAGTATGGTTACAAAGCTGAAACTTAAAGGAATTGACGGAAGGGCACCACCAGGTGTGGAGCCTTTCGTTTCATTTGACTCAACAAAGGAAACCTCACCCGGCCCGGACACGGACAGGATTGACAGATTGATAGCTCTTTCTCGATTCTGTGGGTGGTGGTGCATGGCAGTTCTTAGTTGGTTGAGCGATTTGGCTGGTTATTTCTGAAAACGAACGAGACTCCCGCCTGCTAAATAGTTACATGACCCAACAGCGGTCGGCGTCCAAATTCTTAGAGGGACAAGTGGCTTTCAGCCACGTGAGATTGAGCATTAACAGGTCTGTGATGCACATGTATGTCTGGTACTGCACACGCGCTACACTGAATGGATCAACGTGTGTCTACCCGGCGCGGGGAGGCGTGGGTAAGCCGTTGAACCCCATTCGTGATGGAGACCGTGGCTTCCAATTGTTTCCCACGAACGAGAAATTCCCAGTACGTGCGGGTCATACGCTCGCACTGATTACGTCCCTGCCCTTTGTAAAGCCCCCCACTTGGTGGATTATATATAAAAAAAAAGCAGCCGGAACCGCAAAGAACAATGAAAAATCAATGTGGAAACCGACTGAGGCGGTGTTTGGAAAATTAACAGTCAATGTGACTCACAGGTGCGTGTGGACTGTACACAGACAAAAGCGACTCAGGTAGGGAGTTAGGGGCGGGCACATAAGCGGGCAGTGCGTACTGAACGAGCACCGTTCAACCCCATCCTTCGCTTTGGAAGGAGAGGGCGCAACAGCGCTCCTGCAGTTTTCAGTCACGGACAATTGTATGTTGGTTCATAGTGTGCATTGTTGCAATGTTACTTTTCTTGGTGGTTTATTAAATTACGGATTTTTCAAATGTTTATTTTTTCCTCTGTGCTTAAAAATCATTTAAAAAGCGGCCTGATTATGCGGTGTATGTTACGCCGCAGGTTGGCTAGTTCTTAATGTTCTTCTACATTTCCAGTATGACAACAGAGTGATCTCCGAGTGTTAGACAGACCATTAGATGGAAACATGAACTTTTAAATAAATTAGATTGAAAGGTATAGAAGTTTTCTGACCATGTATCAAAATGTACAGTATGTCTTAGTGTGTGTGATCACATAGAGAAACTTGAAAAAATGTTAACTATGAGACTTAATCTTTAAACAAAACATCAGGGGCCTCATGTATAAATGGTACGTACGCACAGAAATGTTGCGTAAGAACTTTTCCACGTTCAAATCGCGATGTATAAAACCTACACTTGGAGTAAATCCACACACTTTTCCACGGTACCTCATGCCTTGTCGTATGCAAGTTCTCCGCTCCGTTTTGCAGACTGGCGGCACCCAGCGTCAAAGCAGTGCTACTGTTCCTGTGTGGTTACTCATTATTTTCCTGACGCGGCTTTATAAATACACTGAAACTAACCGCATATTGTTTATTAGTGTAACGCATCTGATTGTAATTAACTTTTAACAATATAATGGTCCAGGGAATAGCCATAGTATTCCAAGCATTGTTACTCTCACTTCTTCTTCTTCTTCTTCTTCTTTCAGCTCCTCCTGTTAGGAGTTGCCACAGCGGATCATCTTTTTCCATATTACTCTCACTGCACCACTCGGAGTATTTATATCACTGTATCTGAGTGTGAATCACAGCAGCAGCTGATCGGAAAGGGAATTATCGGTATACAGTTTCATGGACACGCTGTTTCAGCCACAGCAAAACGTTTCAAAGCCTTTCCTGTACAGACCTCGTGGTTCAGAAACAGTTTAATCCCAAGAACTATAAACACACTCAATCAATTGCACCTTGTAGAACTGTCTGTACTTATACGTACAATCACCTCACTGTAAATTTGCACTACAGTTATATCGCACAACCTGAGCCACTTTATAAAGCGCGTATTTACATATGATGACGATATCATTTTTAAGATGAAATGCAGCAAAATATGTTTATTATATTATACAGATAAAACTTTAACTTCATTTAAATAATCTATATTCTTCACTGGGAGTGTCGTTAAGGATAGAATAATTGAACATGTACTACGAAGATATTTCAATGTTCTTTAAACGTTTTGAAGAATCGGCGCTAAGCTTACAGATGGCTTAACTTCTATTACAGAGCTGATTGTATGGCGATCGGTTACTTGGGGAAAGAAAAGCAAGGACTGCAGTGACGGCTACACCAATATATATTGAATATAAAACAGAAAGAGAAAATAACAACATAGCTAAAAATGCAGCGACAAATTTCGGCAAAAGTTAAATGCTTGTGTCATGAGCACGAGGCGGCTATGCAGTGTTTGCAACGGACGAGGCCATCCACTGTGTATAAGCTACCTTACTGACGGGCGGGCGAAGGAGCCCCCGATTCTTCCTCTGCTCAGTGCCACCACAAGCCTAGAGCCGCCCCTGAGTACTGCTGCAATAAATTATTTCATCGAAGTGAAACCCATGTTTAATAACGTGCTTTAACTCCTATCATCATGAAAATGACATCACGTATACATCTCAGTATTTTAGTTATTTAGAGAGCTGTAATATCACGAATGTAATGGACTCTGTGTCCAGTTGGAGGAAGAGAGCCGGTTTAAGAAGCAAGTAGTGATTCACACACATAGAGCACATACGAGTAGAAGATCAAATACAAAACAAAGCATTTAACGTGCTACTTTAATTACGATGTGATTTGAGAAACTGGTTAATTAAACGATTTTAAGATGAAGTTTATGATGTTCTGCTTTAATGACAAAATAAACTACGTGATTAAAGTGGAAATGTTGACATTGAAGTTGACATTTCGTGCTTTTTCCCCACTGTGTGCCTTTTTTTTCTCTGTACCCTAATAAGCCTTCATATGACACTCAGACAATCGCCTTTTCACAGCGACTTTGATATGTGACTTCTTTTTTATTTCCGGCGCTGTGCGATTTTGTGAACGTGAGCTTTCAAGTTTCTCCAACACGCTATGTCACTCGATCAACTTCCTTTTGTTGATTATACCAAGGTTTAATTAAAAAAATACTAAGTTTTTCCTTTGCATCCACTTGGTATTAGCTGAAATTTCTTATATTTTCCCATTGTCTTTTCACAGAAGGCTGAGCTTAAGGGCGATTTATATTCATTTGCATATTCAAAGAGGGTTTCCTCCGGGCACTCCGGTTTCCTCCCACAATCCAAAGATATGCAGGTTAGGTGGATTGGCGATTCTAAATTGGCCCTAGTGTGTGCTTGGTGTGTGGGTGTGTGGGTGTGTTTGTGTGTGTCCTGCGGTGGGTTGGCACCCTGCCCAGGATTGGTTCCTGCCTTGTGCCCTGTGTTGGCTGGGATTGGCTCCAGCAGACCCCCGTGACCCTGTATTCGGATTCAGCGGGTTAGAGGATGGATGGATGGATATTCAAAGAGGCGTAATTCTGGGAGGAGTTGGGGCGTTACATAAAGCGCGTGCACGAGCGTTGCTTTTCACGCTGATCGGGATTTATGTAGCGGAAAAACATGGAAGTTGGAGTACGCACAGATTCCTGCAGCTGGATTTATCTGTGCGTAAGCACATTTTGGCTTTTGTGCTTACGCCATGTTACAGTGTGAGTTCTACGCATGGCGTTATACATGAGGCCCCAGGTGTTTTTTCTTTTTCTTTCCTTTTCTTATTTTTTGCCTTTATTTTTTGTGTGAACTGTTTGGTTTGACTTTCACTAACACTTTCAAAATGAAAGTTTGGTCTTGCACAGTGGAATTTTGTTTGTATTCGAGTCATAAGTCCTAAATCCTCGAGCCTTTCAAGTAGACGCATTTGGAATTATTTTGGAAATCCTCCAACAATAGCAGCTACAGTTAACATGAGGTGTTTACAGTAAGTTTCAACTTTTGATTTTATTTTCTCTATTACTTAGTGGATTTCCAAACCTTCAGAGCGTACTTTTGATTTTAGGCAGATAAACTTTTTTTGTAACATGCTGGAGCCTTACTTTCATATACCAAAGATTTTAGCTTAAAGATAAAGCCTTCACAAATCTCAAGCCCTCCAACCCAACGGGTTGATGATGACAATTTGTTTCCTGGAGCTTTCCTACATTTTCTATGTGTCTCTGAAGACGGGCACACTGAGGCTTCCAAATTGGTCAAAGATCTCTCCATCAGTCTGTCTGAGCTCACGTCTACTAATCTGCTTTTAAATCTTGCTCTCATTTTCATCTAAAAATTTAGACGGAGGCTGACCATTTCCTATGGTTACTGTATGAATCACCAGTTTTGGTTATTGGCAGGAGTTTCACATTCAGACATGTGGGTGCCGGCTGAGCCCTGCATTGTTTGGAGTCACAGCCTTACTGCTACATACAGTAGATACCTCATATTCCAAGCTGAATATCCAGCATTGTTCATAATAGAAAAATAACAATGTGAAAGTAAATCTTACTTATGTGAAAATGTACACATCTATATTAATGATGTTTAAATGGTGTTTTTTTTTTAAAAAAAAGGCAGAAAATGTACATTTGGCATGACATTTAGATGAGTTTGGGAACATAGATTAACCATTATGAAATCAACAATTTTTGTTTATAAAAATTACTTGTAAACGCTTTGAAAACATTTTTTTTGTGTGTGTTCGTGTTTAGCGTCTCCTGATTCACTGGTATGACAAAACCTCCACATATGATATTTCATTCAACTTGTCTTGATGTTGTGACAGATTAGTGGCTCTCTCACTCCCTTGAACCCTCAGACACCATGTCAGACACCAGGTAAAAAGTCCAACAACTATTTATTACAATAATAAAGTGCACAAAGCACGCTTCTTTCCACAATTCTCAATAATCAAATAAACAATAACCAAATAAACCAATCCTCCACTCCCAGATGATTATCCACCCTGCCTCCCAACTCAGCTCATCCGTCTGGGATTTCCCAGAGTCCTTTATAGTCCTTGACACAGAAGTGTTTGTCCCTCAGTCCATGTGACTTTCTTTTACTTCCGGGTCAGGTAAAAACTCCTTTTCTTCATCCCGGAAGCACGTCATCTCTTCTGTCCATGTGACTGGGACTTACTTCCGGGGTGTAGGGAAAATAGTCCTTGAGCCTCCCTGCAGCGTCCCCTTGTGGCGCCCATGGTACCCAGCAGGGCTGTGAAGGAAAACTCCAATATCTATGATGCCCTGCTGGAATTCGGGGCACCTCCATGCTGCCGGAAGGGCTCCATCTAGCGGCGTAGGGGTATTGGCCAGGATGAACGGCCGGCCATTGTCCACAATGTCTAATTATGCAAATTTTTTAGCCAACCCCCCCCCCCACCACCACCACATATTTGGCTTTCTGGACCTGAAAAACTCATTTTTTGGACCATATTTTGTACAGTAGATGCAGGGACACCCCTTATGATGAAGAGTAAACCAAAGGACATCTTCAGCAAAAATGATCAGAAGGACATGAAGCTGCACGTGCCACATTAGTTGATATCAGGGGTCACAGCCCTAATGGGATGCCATGGGTCAAAGTTCCCTTTTTTTTATATAAAAAATGTGAAAAATTAAAAAAAAGGGAGCAGTAATATAGGCATGCAGTGTGTTATTTTATGCTATTCCAAGGTTGCTGGTCATGAGTATGAATATTTTTATATACTGTATATATTGTGACAGATGGCCAGAGTTCCTTGCCCTGGTTGGGACACCCTTTTGAGGAGAGAGCCGGGGGCAAGGACATGTCAACAGCAGTACCTCCCCGAGACACAAGAGGGCAGCCCCCCTGAGTTGCATCGGGGCCACGGGCTTGGAGCTTAGAAGCTCAACCCTGCTGCGTTCGTGTTACTGATCTTGCTGCCGAGTACAAGAAGTCAAAATCTACGATTTCAACTATTCTAAAACAGAAAGAGGCCATTAAAGCAGCTGATGTTGTAAAAGGAGCTACAGTGCTAACCAGGCAGAGGCCTCAAGTGCTGGAAGAGGTAGAAAAACTGTTGCTAGTGTGGCTGAATGAGAAACAACTTGCAGGGGATAGCATAAGCGAGGCAATCATATGTGAGAAAGCCAGGAAGATTCATGACGATTTGCTGCAAAACTATCCTTCTACAAGTGGCGAAAGTGAGAAATTTAAAGCCAGTAGAGGACGGTTTGAAAAGTTTTACAAGAGAAGTGGCATTCATATTGTGGTAAGGCATGGAGAGGCTGCTAGTTCCGACAATGCAGCTGCAAAAGAATTTGTGAAAAATTTCACAAAATTAGTGGAGGACGAAGGCTACATCCCGCAACAAGTGTTCAACCGCGACGAGACCGGATTGTTCTGGAAGAGGATGCCGAAGTGGACCTACATTACCCAGGAAGAGAAGGCTATGCCCGGCCATAAACCAATGAAGGACAGGTTAACCGTTTTGCTGTGTGCTAAAGCTAGTGGTGATGTAAAAATCAAGCCACTACTCATTTACCAATTTGAGAACCCTCATGCTTTCAAGCAGCACAATGTAAACAAGGCCAGACTGCCCGTGATGTGGAGGGCAAACACGAAGGGTTGGGTCACAAGGACCTTGTTTTTGGAATGGCTGCACGAGGCTTTCGCTCCAGCCGTGAAGCGATATCTCGAAGAGAATAATCGGCCTCAAAAATACCTTCTTCTGAAGGACAGTGCACCAGCACATCCTCCAAATTTGGTTGACGATATGGTCGAGGAGTACAACTGTATTAAGGTCATGTTCCTCCCCCCCAACACAACTCCCCTTCTGCAGCCCATGGACCAGCAGGTTATTTCAAATTTTAAGAAGCTGTACACCAAAGGACTATTCGCCAGGTGTTTCAATGTGACCGAGGAGACGTCTTTGACCCTGAAAGAGTTCTGGAAGAACCATTTTAATATCGTTCATTTCATCAACCTCATCGATAAAGCCTGGGAAGACATCACACACCAGAGCTTGAACTCAGCCTGGAAGAAACTTTGGCCTGAATGCGTTCCTGAACAGGATTTAGAAAGCTTTGAGCCTCCTGTTATGGATGAAATTGTGTCCATGGACAAGAGCGTGGGTCTTGAAGTGGACAATGAGGACATTGAGGAGCTGGTCCTGGATCACAAGGAGAAGCTGACAACAGAGGAACTCACTGAACTCCAGCAGGAGCAGTCCTCAGGGGAAGAAGAGGAAAGGGCGATTATAAAAAGTGATGCGAT
This sequence comes from Polypterus senegalus, assembly GCF_016835505.1. NCBI lineage: Eukaryota > Metazoa > Chordata > Cladistia > Polypteriformes > Polypteridae > Polypterus > Polypterus senegalus. The sequence continues at coordinate 13,768,565 of NC_053163.1, forward strand.
AAAATCCATCATGGAAAAATGGAACGAGTGCCAGGATTTTTTCGAGAAGAACCACCCTGACAAAGTGGTTACGAACGAGTGATAAACAGGATGAACGACAATGTCGTCTTATACTTCTGAAAAATTTTAATGTGTAGGAAAAGGCAAGTCACATTAGACCTCTATTTTGCGAAGTCTGATCCACCAGCTAAACAGCTAAAAACACTAGAAACCCAAGAAATCACAAGAGAGAAAACACCTGAAAACACCATCTCGGAGCCGGACTCTCCCTCAAAACTGTAACCCCCTCTCCACCCAGTTCCTCCTCACTTCCTTCATGCCCGAACTCGACTAATGCAAGGTTAGATTTCTTGGTTGTTTATAGTTCGTTTTTGTATTACGGATTTTTCAAATGTTCATTTTTCAGTTCGTAGCATGAATTGTTGCAATGTTACTTTTCTTGGTTGTTTAATAAATTACGGATTTTTCAAATGTTCATTTTTTTCCCTGTGCTTAAAACTCATTAAAAAACGTGTTTACAGCGAGCGGTTCGTAAGGCTATAGCGTGAATTCTTACAATTTTACTTTTCTCTGTTCAAGGTTTTCTCAGTGTTATTCAATGTGTTTACATTTAGTTTACTATTACGCTGTGCATTCTATGGTGTATTTAACTATTTTTGTGGTTAAAAATCTTTAAAAATATATATTTACATACAGTTAGTATGGTCTGGAACAGATTAATTGTATTTACGTACAATCCTATGGGGGAAATTACTTCAGGTCATGACCAAATCGGGTTACGACCAGAGTTTGGGAACGAATTACGGTTGTGACCCGAGGTTCCACTGTATAGTATAAAAGAGGGTGCCTCACTCTATTCGGGGTGCCGGAGTCGGGAGGCAGAGGAGAGGAGTGGAGGCAGCAGAAGAAGAAAAGAGTAAAAGAAAGGAAAGGACTGAGAAGTTATTGTGGGTTTGTGCATTGTGTGTACTAAAGAAAAATAATAAATGTGTGTGCTTTTTGGACATTTTGTGTCTCAGTGTCTGTCTGGGTCGGCCTGATCTTCCACAATATGTATATGTATATATATATATATCACTACCAGAAGGTCAGATATGACAAATTCCAAATTCCAAACATAAGCATGTGGGGTATATTTTTGGACTATTTCAATATTTTTGATCCTTCGCTACGGGTTTAGCCCTCTATGGACCTCTTTTTATTAAAGGGTGATAAATGACACATTTCTATTACAGTCCAGGATACTTAGACTAAATATTAAAAATGATGTGTACATTTCAATATTTCAAATACTTGACACGTCTATTCTTGTTTATTATGAACTTCTACCACATGAAGTAAGTCATCACATTTCTTTTGGACACCCCAAATCAGACTTTCATTTTTGAATTTTCTATTTCTGAGAGACATTTCTGTTTATTGCATATACTGTTACTGGGTGCGTGCGGCAGGTGATAGAGATTTGCTCAAATCACCATATCGCTTACTCTGACTACTTGATGATGTGTTTGCCAACAGGAATGGCTATCTGACATCTAAAAGAGCAATTCTATTTACAAACTGTAAAAGCTGAAGTGCCCTCTCTCAAGATGAAACTGAAACCATAAGCTAATCTGTAACTGAAATCCTACAAGATGTCTCCATTATTTTAAAGATAGGCAACATGCAAAATACTATTTCTTAATGCAGGATGGGTTTAATTATATTATTCATTGTTTATTAACATATTCATATGAGATGTGGCCTTACAAAAAACTTTGGGGAAAAAAAAATATTTGAGATTTATTTCAGTACCTTAGGGTGGGCCAGGCCATAGCCACCCCATTAACTCCACCCATATTGCTGAACACCTTTATCTATTTTTCAAAAAACCTGTAAGTTCTTACATAAAATTTATCTCTAGGGATACAATTTCACATTTTGATACTTTTTACAAAATCTTTCTTCTTCGAGTTATCGGACAAAACGTAAGGAACACAATCAAGGAATCAAGGTTGCCAGAAGAGGTGGAACAGGAAAACTCCTGGCTATGGCGAACTCCAAAGGGCGAGATGCAGGGAAGACGAGGGTCCTAGGACCAGCTGTAGAGGGCAGCAGGGAGACGTACCTACACACTGCTACACCACCTTGAGATGTCCTGGGAATAACGGGGCAAAACATTACTGGAGCATGGCTCCCGGCTGATTTATATCTTGTGCATTGCCTTTTTTGAATTTTAGCCATGGAGTCTGGCATGAACAGTTCAAATATGAATCTCTGCCTTAAGCACATGGGCATTTCTGGCGTCGTCTTACAAAGCAATTCATGATGGGTGTACTATTAGCTTCCATGGACATCTTGTTTGACATCTGAATAGAATTTGAGTGTGTGAGGAGAGGTACTACTTTACTTTGTTGTGCATTTGTAAGGTAAAATAAAAGAGAAAGTAGTTTGGAGAAATTTTACATTTTCTGTATTTTCTGATTTTTTAAGTTTTGTTTATAATGTGTATTTTTTTTATTTATTGTTTGGTCGGTGTCCTTGAGTGCTTAGAAAGGTGCCTTGTATAAATAAAATTTATATTATTATTATTAAATGCTGAGGGCCTGGCAGCTCATAAAGAAACTCATTCCAGTGTTTGTTTTCAGTTTCTAGTGTTTATTTTTAAACTTCCCGCTGAAGGAGTGTCAAAACTTTTTCTACCTCAGTCTTAAAGCATGCAAGGACAATATGTTCAGCATTCTTTTACTTTCTTTTTATACAATGAACAAAGGAAATAATGACATTTTTTTTACCAGAACTCAATTTGCAGGGAATTACCCATGAGACTATAGCCAAACAAGAGTTGTTTATTTTAATAGCTTTGCTTTTTATTTTCCTTCATTGTTGATTATCTTCATTACGCTCTTTCAATCAAGTGTCCCACATGCATGTCAGAGGTTCACCTTCCAGGTTCATCTAAAGTAAACCATTCTACCTTGGGACACCAGGAGGCGCAATCGTTAACCACCTTGTCTCCTTTTCCATCCACAGTTCAGAGAAGCCACCCAGTGAGGGCAATAACTTTTCCAGTTCAGCAGCTATATAAACAGGGAACTGTCCTGGCAGGTGGCAGCTCATCTAGAAGACGACCATCCTGAAAGGTGGAAGACTGATGGCAAGCCAGACAGCTTTAGACTCACAATGTTATAATAACCTTTGGCTAAATTGTGTTCTGCGCCAATACGCGCTTGTTATTTCTGTTTAACCCATTATCAAAGTAAACAGGGTGTCCAGATTGGTACCGCAATATTTCATCTGAGTTCCAATCTTTACTATTGGTTTGAAAACTCAAGCAATTCGGTGAAATGTAATATCAAGTGTAGCAGTAGGGGGCACTATTGCTCCCTTGAACCCTCAGGTACCACGCCAAACACCAGGTAAAAATACAATAATTATTATTTATCTATACTAATAAAAGGCAAAGCCCTCACTGACTCACTCACTCACTCACTCACTCATCACTAATTCTCCAACTTCCCATGTAGGTAGAAGGCTGAAATTTGGCAGGCTCATTTCTTACAGCTTACTTACAAATGTTAAGCAGGTTTCATTTTGAAATTCTACGCATAATGGTCATAACTGGAACCTATTTTTCTCCATATACTGTAATGGACGTTAGCTCAATGGCCGTGGGGGGTGGAGCTGCGTGTGACATCATCACGCCTCCCACGTAATCACGTGAACTGACTGTGAATGAAGTACGTAGAAAAGAAGGAAGAGCTCCCAAAGAGCGCTGAAGAAAAACGCTGAATACTTTATTCGCGAGATACAAGTTTAATGAGAAGACACAAGGTATAAATGAGTCTTTGGATCACTTTGTAACGGAGTTAAAATTGCTGTAGAGAGAAACTTTTAAGTGCCGGGTCTTAGCTAACATTAAATAAAGCCGTGGACATCGCAACATCACACAAGAGAGCAGCTCACGTCAACTGACTGAACGCAGTACGAGTGATCACTTCCATGGATCAAACCTGTTTAAAAAACGCATTACACAATTGACAAGGTGGGAAAAGAATATGCTCCGAGCTGAGTTCCGCGGCTAACGCCGTCTTCCGAAGCAACTTCGTCACGCTGCCACCAAATACTCACAGAAAAATCCACAAGTTAATACACACGCTGTCTCTAGAGTTTCTCCACACTCAATGTATTCCTCGCATCCCAGTTACACCCTCTGATCTCCCATTTCAATTCAAATGCCTCCAATTTCCAGTAAGGCTCTGATTCGCGATGAGAAGTAAGAAGTCTCAGGGACAGACCCAACAAAAGGTTGCCATTGATTTCAGGCAAGATTGCTTTTCTCCTGGACAACTATATGTTGCATTCTCAAGTGTGAGCTCACGCAGCTTCGTCATATTACAACGGAGTGCTGAACTGACAACGTGCTATACAAAGTGAACTATAACAATCGTAATAAACGAACAATAAAACAGCTGAGAACCCGTGGATTAAATAAAAAGGCAGCTTCCTTGGCAAAGCAAGGAAAAAGGATGGCTTTATATGTCGTTCGTTTATAAAACAGCGGAGAAGCTGAGTAAAGGCTGCTTCACAAAAAGCCAGCGGAGCGCCTTATATGAGCAGGCAGTCAGCTAAAGAAATGAATCAATAAATATCTATAATCGTAATAAATGAACAAAAAATAGCGTACAAGCCACGGATTAAATAAAGGAAATGGTTACCTGAACAGTGAAGTAAGTCTCGAATAGCTACACAATAACTATAAGAATCATAATAAACAAACAATAAAACAGTACAGAACCGCAAAGCAAGAAGAAATGACGTCCTTATATGACGTTCGTTTATAAAGCAGCGGAGAGGCTGTGTGAAGGCAGCTACACAAAAAACAGCAGAGCCACACTCTGAATGTATTCCTGGCATCACCGTTATACCCCTGATCTCCCATTTCAATTCAAATGCCTCAAATTTCCAGTGAGGCTCTGCTTCGCGATGACAATTAATAAGTCTCAGGGACAGACCCTACAAAAGGTTGCCATTGATTTGAGGCAACATTGCTTTCCTCCTGGACAAAACTACACATTGCATTCTCAAAAGTAATCTCAGCGCACAGCTTGGTCATATTACAACTGGACTGCTGAACTAAAAACGTAGTATACAAAGAGATCCTTAACAGATAGTTATTGGTATATTTTCCCTCAGTTTAAAAAGGTTTAATTTTCTTCTTAATAAAAATTTAAAAGCAGTTCTTCGTCGCTGCAAAGCGCGGGTATTTTGCTATATACAGTATATATATGTAGATATATATGTATGTATGTATGTGTATATATATATGTGTATATATATATATATATATATATATATGTGTGTATGTATGTATGTGTATATATATATGTATGTGTATGTGTGTATATATATGTAAATTTATCTGTATGTATGTATGTATATATGTATATGTGTGTGTATGTATATGTATGTGTATATATTGTGGAAGACTGCCGGCTTCCGAGGCCGGTCCGCACCCCAGGCCGACAGGAGGAGCTCTCCAGACAGCGGGATCGTGCTCCGAGGTCCAGCAGGGCCTTATGGACTCTGTGGTGTTTATACACAGCCCTGCTGGATACCTTGGCCCACCAGGAGTCGCTGTGGGGACTTATGGGCTCTGTTGTGCCTTATGACCGGGAGTACGCCACGGTCACGTGACAGGAAGGTATGGCGTGCTCCCGGGTTGAACTAATGGACTGATTGCCCTGACCCGGAAGGAATAAGGAACTGTGGACTGCTGGGACAGGAACACCTCCGGGTCAGGGGCTATAAAAGGACGCTGCCTCAGTCCAGACACTGAGCTGAGCTGGGAGGTAGAGGAGCAAGTGTCTGGGCGAGGAGGAGTGTTTATTGTTATAGTATTGATAGTGGTTTGAATGAGTAGTGTGGAAGGTGCTTGGTGCACTGAGGAAAAGATAAATAAAAGGTCTTCGACTTTTACCTGGTGTCTGGAGTTGTACCTGAGGGTTCAAGGGTGCACTACTGCCCCCTACTGCCACAATATATATGTTGATATGTGTATATATATGTATATATATGTAGATGTGTATATGTATATATATATATATTTAGATATGTGTATGTGTAGATATGTTTATATGTGTGTATGTCTGTGTGTGTATATATATATATATATATATGACACTCATAACAGTGACAAAACAATTACATTGACAATCATGTTACGTTATTTTTAAAATGTTTCCTTTTCTTTTTCATAACTTCTTTAACACATTACTTCTCCGCTGCGAAGTGCGGGTATTTTGCTTTTTATAATAATAAAGTGCAAAAAGCACCACCACTCCACTATTTTCAATAACCAATACTCAATAAACCAATCCTCCGACTCCCAGACGCGTTGCCCTCCTACCACCCAGCTCAGCTCGTCGTCTGGGAGTTCCCACGGTCCTTTTATAGTTCATGACCCGGAAGTGCTCCTTAACCTGCAGTCCATGTGACTTCCTAGCACTTCCAGGTCAAATCAAAACTCTTCTTTCTTCTTCAGCCCGGAAGCACTTTATTCCTTCCGTCCTTGTGACCTGCAAGTGCTTCTGGGCTGTAGGAACACCAAATGTCTCTGTGCCTCCCTGCAGCATCCCCTGGCGGCCCCGACGTTATCCAGCAGGGCTGTGTATTACAACTCCAAAGTCGATGATGCCCTGCTGGAATTCGGGGCATCTCCACATTGCAGGGAGGGCTCCATCTGGCAGCTTGGGGTTCTTGGCCGGGATAAACTGCCGGGCATAGTCCACACAAGCATGTCACTAATCCTTGGGAGATATGCAGGTAAAGCCTGCACTATGCAATTTTTAGTCAAGAGGTATGTCATTTAAATGATTGAAAATTGCTGACCATGTTTAATTTATTGACTGAGTGCTGACCTTCCAATGCCATCATGCTAGCGCCATTTTCTGACAGCCAATAACTTACTGCCTGACAGAGCTGACAATGTATAAAACGTTAATAGCTACAGTGAGTTCAGCCACAATCTCCGCCCTTTATTGTACATAAAAACGTGAGATATCAGATGGACAAGCTTCTCTTCTGTTTGTGAGGTCCAAAACACCCGTGGTCCTTATCCCTCATTGCTGCATTGAACTTCCACATGAACATCCATAGGTTGACAGCTCTCATGCACACAGAGCCCACATCTACAACTAAAGACAAAATCAAACCAGTAGATGTTGTTGCAGTGAGTCATATATTAGTTGAAGTGAGTCACTGCATACGTTGTACTTCATGACCAAGAGGCACACGAGGGCACCACCATCTGCCTCTGTCTTGCAAAGATCATGTAAATCAAACCTATGACTGAACAACATATCACATTACGTGACTTCTCTGGCTATTTTGAGAATCTCACTTCACTTTGTACACTTGCCAGGAAACATAATCTTGAATGTCATAAGAACTTGCACAATATTCTATACTAAAATTTACACTTCATAAATATAATCTGTTTTCAATGGCATATACTTCTGAAACACATTGTACTAAAAAAAAAACTTATTTTTCAGTACTTATCTGTGTTTTGGATGAGCTTATACCATAACTCCTCAGTTGTTTGGAATAGTCTTCTCCAATCACTAACTACAATATATTCTTCCCAAATGTATTCACTAACATGATAATTCACTAAGTCAGATTTTTTCTAGTAGTTGTAACAATTTTTATACATTGTGATGGATGGCCGGCAACTCAACCCTGTCGGTATGCCCAAAGAATGAAAGGATGGGGGAAGGCAGCTACTCTGGGACACTGCCTATCCCAAGACGCTAGACAGCGGTTTCCCTGCAACATAGCGGTGCCCCGGATTCCCGCAGGGCACCATGGGATCTGGAGCCCTGCTGAGTACTTTGGGTGCCACAAGGAGATGCTGCAGGAGGACCTGGGGATTTCTACTTTCTGCATATCCTGGAATTACTTGACAGGCGAAGCCCGAATTTCAGGCTGAAAATGGAGTTCCACTCATGGAAGGCGGAAGTCAGGAGGAGCTGATAGCACTCGGTAAGACAGTTTAGAAGCTGAACCAAGGAGCGGGCAGGTGATGGAAGTTGCTAGGAGTGAATCAATAAATATCTATAATCGTAATAAATGAACAAAAATAGCGTACAAGCCACGGATTAAATAAAGGAAATGGTTACCTGAACAGTGAAGTAAGTCTCGAATAGCTACACAATAACTATAAGAATCATAATAAACAAACAATAAAACAGTACAGAACCGCAAAGCAAGAAGAAATGACGTCCTTATATGACGTTCGTTTATAAAGCAGCGGAGAGGCTGTGTGAAGGCAGCTACACAAAAAACAGCAGAGCGCCACACTCTGAATGTATTCCTGGCATCACCGTTATACCCCCTGATCTCCCATTTCAATTCAAATGCCTCAAATTTCCAGTGAGGCTCTGCTTCGCGATGACAATTAATAAGTCTCAGGGACAGACCCTACAAAAGGTTGCCATTGATTTGAGGCAACATTGCTTTCCTCCTGGACAAAACTACACATTGCATTCTCAAAGTAATCTCAGCACAGCTTGGTCATATTACAACTGGACTGCTGAACTAAAAACGTAGTATACAAAGAGATCCTTAACAGATAGTTATTGGTATATTTTCCCTCAGTTTAAAAAGGTTTAATTTTCTTCTTAATAAAAATTTAAAAGCAGTTCTTCAAAGCTGCAAAGCTGGTATTTTGCTATATACAGTATATATATGTAGATATATATGTATGTATGTATGTGTATATATATATGTGGCTATGTATATATATATATATATATATATATATATATATATATATGTGTGTGTATTTATGTAGATATGTATATATATGTAGATCTGTATATATATGTATATATGTGTCTGTGTATGTATGTATGTATATATGTATATGTGTGTGTATGTATATGTATGTGTATATATTGTGGAAGACTGCCGCTTCCGAGGCCGTCCGCACCCCAGGCCGACAGGAGGAGCTCTCCAGACAGCGGGATGCGTGCTCCGAGGTCCAGCAGGGCCTTATGGACTCTGTGGTGTTTATACACAGCCCTGCTGGATACCTTGGCGCCACCAGGAGTGCTGTGGGGGACTTATGGGCTCTGTTGTGCCTTATGACCTGGGAGTACGCCACGGTCGCGTGACAGGAAGGTATGGCGTGCTCCGGGTTGAACTAATGGACTGATTGCCCTGACCGGAAGGAATAAGGAACTGTGGACTGCTGGGACAGGAACACCTCGGGTCAGGGGCTATAAAGGACGCTGCCTCAGTCCAGACACTGAGCTGAGCTGGGAGGTAGAGGAGCAAGTGTCTGGGCGAGGAGTGTTTATTGTTATAGTATTGATAGTGGTTTGAATGAGTAGTGTGGAAGGTGCTTGGTGCACTGAGGAAAAGATAAATAAAAGGTCTTGACTTTTACCTGGTGTCTGGAGTTGTACCTGAGGGTTCAAGGGTGCACTACTGCCCCCTACTGCCACAATATATATGTTGATATGTGTATATATATGTATATATATGTAGATGTGTATATGTATATATATATATATATATATATTTAGATATGTGTATGTGTAGATATGTTTATATGTGTGTATGTCTGTGTGTGTGTATATATATATATATATATATGACACTCATAACAGTGACAAAACAATTACATTGACAATCATGTTACGTTATTTTTAAAATGTTTCCTTTTCTTTTCATAACTTCTTTAACACATTACTTCTCGCTGCAAGTGGGTATTTTGCTTTTATAATAATAAAGTGCAAAAGCACCACCACTCCACTATTTTCAATAACCAATACTCAATAAACCAATCCTCCGACTCCCAGGCAGCTTGCCCTCCTACCACCCAGCTCAGCTCGTCGTCTGGGAGTTCCACGGTCCTTTTATAGTTCATGACCGAAGTGCTCCTTAACCTGCAGTCCATGTGACTTCCTAGCACTTCCAGGTCAAATCAAAACTCTTCTTTCTTCTTCAGCCCGGAAGCACTTTATTCCTTCCGTCCTTGTGACCTGCAAGTGCTTCTGGGCTGTAGGAACACCAAATGTCTCTGTGCCTCCCTGCAGCATCCCTGGCGGCCCGGACGTTATCCAGCAGGGCTGTGTATTACAACTCCAAAATTTCAAAATTTCACGGTGTCAACAAATCCCCAAAAAGTTGGGACAAGTAGCAATAAGAGGCTGAAAAAAGTAAATTTGAGCATAACGAAGAGCTGGAAGACCAATAAAAACTAATTAGGTCAATTGGCAACATGATTGGGTATAAAAAGAGCTTCTCAGAGTGGCAGTGTCTCTCAGAAGCCAAGATGGGTAGAGGATCACCAATTCCCACAATGTTGCGCAGAAAGATAGTGAAGCAATATCAGAAAGGTGTTACCCAGCGAAAAATTGCAAAGACTTTGCATCTATCATCATCAACTGTGCATAACATCATCCGAAGATTCAGAGAATCTGGAACAATCTCTGTGCGTAAGGGTCAAGGCCATAAAACCATACTGGATGCCCGTGATCTCCGGCCCTTAAACGACACTGCACCACAAACAGGAATGCTACTGTAAAGGAAATCACAGAATGGGCTCAGGAATACTTCCAGAAACCATTGTCAATGAACACAATCCACCGTGCCATCCGCCGTTGCCAGCTGAAACTCTACAGTGCAAAGAAGAAGCCATTTCTAAGCAAGATCCACCAGCTCAGGCGTTGTCACTGGGCCAGGGATCATTTAAAATGGAGTGTGGCAAAATGGAAGACTGTTCTGTGGTCAGACGAGTCACGATTCGAAGTTCTTTTTGGAAATCTGGGACGCCATGTCATCCGGACCAAAAGGACAAGGACAACCCAAGTTGTTATCAACGCTCAGTTCAGAAGCCTGCATCTCTGATGGTATGGGGTTGCATGAGTGCATGTGGCATGGGCAGCTTGCATGTCTGGAAAGGCACCATCAATGCAGAAAAATATATTCAGGTTCTAGAACAACATATGCTCCCATCCAGACGTCATCTCTTTCAGGGAAGACCCTGCATTTTTCAACAAGATAATGCCAGACCACATTCTGCATCAATCACAACATCATGGCTGCGTAGGAGAAGGATCCGGGTACTGAAATAGCCAGTCTGCAGTCCAGATTTTTCACCTATAGAGAACATTTGGCGCATCATAAAGAGGAAGGTGCGACAAAGAAGGCCCAAGATGATTGAACAGTTAGAGGCCTGTATTAGACAAGAATGGGAGAGCATTCCTATTTCTAAACTTGAGAAACTGGTCTCCTCAGTCCCCAGACGTCTGTTGAGTGTTGTAAGAAGAAGGGGAGATGCCACACAGTGGTGAAAATGGCCTTGTCCCAACTTTTTTGAGATTTGTTGACGCCATGAAATTCTGAATCAACATATTTTTCCCTTAAAATGATACATTTTCTCAGTTTAAACTTTTGTTCCGTGATTTATGTTCTATTCTGAATAAAATATTAGAAGTTGGCACCTCCACATCATTGCATTCAGTTTTCATTCACGATTTGTATAGTGTCCCAACTTTTTTGGAATCCGGTTTGTAGGATCAAGTTACATGGAGTTAAGTGACCTGACCTTATCTGTCCTTGGGGAAGAAGCTGTCCCTGAATCAGGTGGAGTGAGTGGTGAGGCTCTGGTAGTGCTTTTGCAGAACTGAAAAAGGGAAATGAGCTAGGTGGCCGTCAATACAGATGATGGATTCGGTTCTCTACAGATATTGGAGTGAGTAGGGCATATGAAGCTATGGAAATTCTGACCCAATGATTTTAGAAACTGTACAGTCTTTTGGAGATTGTGATCCTGGAAAGTGTCGTACCAAACCATACTGTAATGCATCTGGTCAGGATACTTTCAATAGTGCAGTGGTAAATGTTCACTAATGTTTTGGTTCTCATTGTAAAGCTCTTTAGCCTCGTTGGAAAAAAAATGCCTTTGCTGAGCCCTTTTCAGAACGCATGTGGTTTTGATAGACCACAAAAAACAGTCAGCGATGTGGACACCCAGGAGCCTGAAGTTGCTAACGGTATGAACAGGGGATCATCTGATATGGTATGGAGAGTCACTGCCTTTGTTCTTTATGAAGTCAAGACTTAGTGCATTTACATGTGCTTCAATAACCCAGTTATTCATAGAAATCTGATTTCTAAAATGCCATCTAATCCCTTATTCCATTTAGAGAAATTGGGTTATTGGCCTCTGAGAAACCTGGGTAACAGGGGTAGATTTCTCTCTATAATCTTTATAATGTGGCCATGTGAACCCTTCACTTGATTACTATTAAGGATTTTGTAGTCTGTGCATGTCCTCTGAACTCTGCCAGCCTGCGCATGTATTTGCTTTGCACACACTTTCAGCAATGATAGGTAGAAGTATGTACAAAATATACTTCCAGAGGCAAATGATTGGGTGATCACTTTTTTTCTTCTCCTGGTTGAAATAATTTGTCTCAATATTTCAGAAATTGCTATATTTATGTTGATGAGTGGAACAATCTCTAGAACTGCAGAGTAACACGTTAATACAAAGTATTAAAAGTTAAAAGTAACATTAAAGTAACGTGCGTTACATAGTCCAAATATGTAACTTAATGCATATCTTTTTGAAATAAAAATACCTGCTCTATTCATTCCAGCAGCACTGTGTGTAAGGCAAAAAGCACATGTGCCGGGTTCTTTGCAGGGCTTGGTCAATTTGACTAAACATATTTAGAAAACACAAAATTGTCAGAGGCATCGTGGTTATTTTCGGATTGCAGGCAGTCAATGGTGACATTTACTTTGTATTTTTGTGCATTTTAATGATGTTGGAGTGAGTTGCTGAAGAAAAGCTCCAGAAGATTACTTGAGTATGTAAATGTGGATTATTAAGAAAGGAGGTTTCTGCCTTAACTGGGTTATTCACCTTAACCTGTTTATGTATGTGCATGTAAACGCACTAAATGACCTCCTTTGTTTTGTGAGCATTCAGGGAGAGGTTGTTGTTATGGCACCATACAATCAGGTCTGTTAGGCAGTCTCATCGTTGTTGCTGAAGATCACAGTGGTGTCATGCACCGACTTGATGATGATGCTGCTTTGTTACACAATCGCAGGTGAATAGACTGTGGAAAGCCAATGTTGGTGCACTGTTTTGCTATTTCATTTTTGCCAATCCTCACCGACTGGGGTTTGTTTTTTCAAGAAGCCAAACACCCAGCCACAGATGGAGCCAATCAGAGCAACGTCTCTGAGTCTTAGTACCACGTTGGAGGGCACAATGGTGTTGAAGGAAGAGCTATAATCAAAAAACAGCATCCCATCATAGATGTTTTCCTTTACTAAAAAAGCAACAGAAAATTGGACACTTGGTTGGTGATGCTTTCTAAGAATACAGGTAACACATTCAATACATGGTAATGGTATTTCAGGTCGAATTAAAAAAAAAAATACTGTACAAGTGATACAAAAAAGCATTCCAATTGTATGAAAAATAACATCCTTATCTGGAGTCCATTTCTTGTCCTGCCGACTACACAATTTTGTATTCAGTAAAATCCAGAGAGCTTGGCATTGTGCTAATGAGTTCGGCAGTATTTTTCATTGCTGTGTACTTTCATGTGTATTTTAATGGATCCCAAATGGCTGAAGTTCTTCCCACATTCACTGCAGTGATACGGTTTCTCGCCCGTGTGAATGCGCTGGTGAGTTTTCAAGATGCCCGGCCCTCGGAAGCTTCTCCAGCAGTGGCTGCACCGGTATGGCTTCTCTCCAGTGTGAATGCGCTGGTGGGATTTCAGATACTCAGATCGGGTGAAGCTTTTCCCACACTCACTGCAGCGGTAAGGCTTCTCGCCCGTGTGCGTGCGTTGGTGCCGCTTCAGTGTGGCCGAGTCGCGGAAGCTGCTGCCACATTCAACACAGCGGTACGGCTTCTCTCCTGTGTGGATGAGCTGATGTCGGCGCAAAGTGCCAGACTTGCAAAAAGCTTTGCCGCAGTCAGTGCAGTGGAATGGCTTACCTCCTGCTGCATACTGGGGCAGCCTGCTGGTTGCCTCCGACCAGCTGAAACTTTCAGTCAATTCACTGATCTGATCTATGAAATGAAAACGGGAGAAAGAGTATATCAAAAATCAAACACAAGGCAATAAATAAAAACATTTTAGTATGAGAAATAACAATGCATATTAAAACATTACAGCAGACAATCAAAAACTTGCAAAGTTGATCTAGAAAAGTGAAATGCTGCGACTTTCAAGCTATTCAGAGATAATTAAATTCAGGAATTTAATGCACTGCTTGGCCGGTAACATCACCTCAGAGAAGACCCACCAAATCAACAAAGCAATCAAGAGGGCTGGCTCGTTAATGGGACACCCTCTGGACCTGCTGGAGGTAGTAGTGGAGGAAACAAGGAAGACATTATGGACAATGCGGCACAACCTCTTTCTGTGGCATCAACACTGAGGACTTTCAGAAAATTAATTATTTAGAAGCATGTCAGGAAATGCTACTGGGGCTCCCTTTATACCATTGGTAATACACCTTAATTAACCCTCTAAGCTCATCACCAAGCACTTCATTGTGCAGCTAGATTTTTTTTTTTTATTAATTTTATTGCAATCCATACAAAGCAATCAAGTTTTTACAAAAAGAAAAATTGAGTTAAAGAACAGATCGATCCCCACGCCTGAGAGATACAGCAAGCCAAACGGCGTAAAATTTAAGGCTTGTAAACATACCTAAATTAATAAGTTCTCTGTGCTTCATGAACTTATTTTAAAATATTACTGATTAGATCCTGCCAGGTTTTGAAAAAAGTCTGTACGGATCCTCTAACTGAGTATTTGATTTTTCCCAATTTCAAATTATATATCACATCGGTTTCCCACTGACTTAAAAGAGGAGAGTTTGAGTTCTTCCAGTTTATCAGAATGAGTCTGTGTGCCGAAAGTGTAGTGAATGCAATCACAATTTGTTTGTCCTTCTCCACTTTAAGCCCCTCTGGAAGAACCCCAAACACAGCTGTTAATGGGTTAGGAGGGATTGTGAGTCCAAGGCTGTCTGAGAGGTAATAAAATTTTTTGTCCAGAATAATGTTAATTTGGTGCAGGCCCAGAACATGTGACCCAGTGAGGCTGGGACTTGGTTGCAAGGTTTGCAGGTTGGATCATGCCCTGGAAACATTTTGGAGAGTTTTAGGCAAGACAGATGTGCTCGATATATAATTTTGAGTTGAATAATTGTATGCTTTATATGGAGCTCGCAGTGAATTCTCTGCATTGCTACTTTCCACTCCTTTTCTGATATATTAATTGAGAGATCTTTTTTCCCAGTGTCCTCTTGGATCTTTGAAAGGAAGGGATTGTAAAATTATTTTATATATTGTAGAGAATGGTGTCTGAGTTCTGGAAATTGAGCAATATTTTTCCAGCATGGATGAGGGTGCAAGATGAGGAAAATCTGGAAGGTTCTGTTTAACAAAGTTCCTGATTTGAAGATAGTGAAAGAAATGTGTAGCTGGAATGTTAAATTTGGAATGTAATTGTTCATAGGATGCAAAGATGTTGTCTATATAAAGATCTCAAAGCAAGTTAATTCCAAATTTTTTCCAGATATTAAAAACTGCATATGTTTGTGAGGGTTGAAAGAGGTGGTTCTCTTGCAGAGGCGCCACAGATAGAAGCTTCTCCGTCTTAAAATGCTTTCTACATTGGTTCCAAATTCTAAGTGAGTGGAGTACAATTGGATTATTAGTATATTGCCGATAAGTTGTATTTACTGGAGCACAGAGCAAGGAATACAAAGAAGTACTGGAGCATTTTACTTCTATTGCGGTCCATGCCTGTGTATGTTCTTCTATTTGTGTCCAGGTTCTTATCGCCTGTATATTTGCTGCCCAGTAATAAAACTGGAAGTTAGGTAGAGCCATGCCACCTTCTGCCTTTTGTCTTTGTAAGGTCGCTCTTTTGATGCGTGGATGTTTTGAATTCCAAATAAATGAGGTTATTGTTGAATCTAATTGCCTAAAGAATGATTTATTAATGTATATTGGAATGTTTTGAAATAAAAAAGGATCTTAGGAAGAATAGTGCAGCTAGATTTTAAACTTCCTGACAGGCAGACCCCAGATGGTTTGAGTGGGTGCCCATACCTCATCTGTCACTCTCACCACAAGGGCTCCACAGGGCTGTGTTCTAGGCCTTCTGATGTAGTCCCTCTCTATGTATGCCTGTTCAGCTGTACACGACGCTAACATCATTTTCAAGTTTGCCAATGACATAACTGTTTTGCACCTAAAATCTGGAACAGCTCACCGATAGAAGTTCACCAGGCTAATACGGTGGAGCACTTTAAAAAAACTACTAAAAACTCATTATTTTAACATGGCTTTCTCACAGCTTCATTTTGGTCTAACCCTGATATTCTGCATATGTATTTAATTATCATTTTTTTAATGGCTCTGAAATCCGTCCTAACTCCTACTTTCTCTGCTGTTCTTTTTCCAGTTTTCTGTGGTGGTGATCTGACCACCACCACCACCTAATCAAACCACTGTGCCATCCCTACATTAATGGATTGAAGGCCAGAGGTTCACATGACCATCATCATCTATGTCTTCCACGTGAAGCCTTAAAACCATGAGGACTGATTGAGATCATTTATGTTAGATAGGGTTGGATGCTGGGTGGTCTTGAGGCCTCAGAACCCCTGCAGATTTTGTTTTTTCTCTCTTTTTTTTTTTTTTTCTGTCCTCCCTGGCCATCGGACCTTACTTAATTCTTTATTAAGTATTATTGCCTAATTTTATTTTTATATTTTTCTTTCTTCATCTTGTAAAGCACTTTGAGCTGTATCATTTGTATGAAAATGTGATACAGAAATAAATGTTGTTGTTGTTGTTAGGCCTGCTGTTTGAACAACAATTAGCTGGCTTATCTGGATAATAATAATACCAGTACATTTTATTATTTTTTTTTATTTATAATTTTTTTATTATTTAGTAACTTTCTCATACTCACGATGTTTTGAAGTGAAGAGTCTGTCACACTGCTGTCAGGCCAACAGTCTTCTGCTGAACGATGGTGGACAGATTCAGATACCTCGGTGTCCACTAATATTTATTTATTGAACGTTTGTGAAAAAACAAATTTGTGCTTCAGACAAATGAAGTTTGTTTGTTCTGTCTATTGATCGATCTATCATAGCTGATGGGGACTGACTTGGATATTTTTACTCATATCATGAACATTGTGTGATGTCACACACGAGCACTATGGTGGTGTGTCGGAGGCTCTGCTCATAAGGTAAACTGAGGGACCGTTTTGGGTGAGACACTGTTTCTAACCCCTCTATCTCTTCCATCGTTGGAGTTCAAACCCGTGCAACACCTCTGGTCATCCCTCTATCCATAGAAGACATGATTGCAAGTCAGTTCTCATTCATCAGACCACATCTGACAGAGCCAGACTACCTACAGAAGCAATCACAACCAGATTACTGAAACGATCCTATACAACCTTACCCTGTTATTCCCTTTTTTGTTTTCCTCCAATATATTAGCATCACTGCTATTAAAATGGGATCTCATTGGGACCCCAACACCTTATTTTGTCCTGTTCCACAGTTTATATTCAGTTTGTAGAATTCTTCCCAAATGTTTACCAATCTCCTGGTTCAGAAAACAGAAACAAAAAAGGATTTGTAATGTAAGTAGTTTCTTTTGCATTTTCTATGATGTGATTGTGCTTTACTTGAAATACAATATGCAGAAATTCCAGTTTCAAAAAGAAGGAACAAAGGAGGTTAAACAACCACTAAAGCAATTCACAAATGCAGTTTTTATTTAGCAGGCGGTACATGACAGGACTTCCTGCCAGACAGTTCCTGGATTTTATCACCTTGAGGGCATCTGATTTGAGTGCATTACTAAGAATCAGAGGTGTTGACGAATGACACGACTCTAAAAATGACATTGAAAAGTCATTACAAATTTCAGAAGTATTATGAAGTCACTGCATTTTGGCAGCCAATAACGTTCTGCAAGACAGCACTGCTGCCTGACTGAATGGTTCCTGAGTTTTCCAAAGTAATCTCGGCCTGTTGCTATTATTATTATTATTATTATTATTATTATTATTATTACATTTTGTTTCCCATTCTGTCATGGTACAAGAAACTTGAGACATTAGACAGACAACTCTCTCTTCAACTTTGTGTGGTTGAATACATGTCCTTTCTTCACATGAGGCTACCGTCCCCAGTTAAGACAAAATCAAACCAATTTCATTTGCTGGGGTGAGTCACAGACTGACCTCAGACATCACACCACAAAACTCGCGGTCATGTCTGGTACACACCTGGTCTAAGAACATCAACACCTTGGTGAAGAAGGCAAGGCATTGCTTTTACCACCTCAGACACCTCAGAAATTTCTGGCTGCCCTCCCAGATACTAACGAACTTCTATAAATCCACCATCCTGACAGGAAGGATCACTGCCTGGTTTGGGAACAGCATGCAGCAGGCTCTGCAGAAGTTGGTGTGACCAGATGAACATATCACTGGGTGTGCACACTCAAAGTTTCAGGACTTATATACAGATCTTAGTCCAGGAGAAAGAAAATTATCAATGACACCAGCCATCCCAGCAATGGCCTCTCTTCTGAGCTGCAGTCAAAAGTCCGGTTCAGAGAGACCAAGGAGGAACTTCTGACCACAGTCAGTCCACATCTTGAATAAGGGAAGTGTTCAGCAATACTTGAGTCCTTATTGTTAACTCTCTCACATTTACTTATTTAAATTATTAAATTAGATATTTAGTTATTAATCATTATTATTTTAATATCATTTTTTTTTATAATTATAAAGTCATTGGAGTTGAGAAACTAAGCCCTTCACTACATATGGTAGCCTATGTATAATTTGCACTGTACTGTAAATAAAATATGATTTGATTGCTATCATAATCTTGAAAATCTGTTTTTTAATTGTATTCCACAAGAAAGATACATTTACATTAATAAAAATCTTTGCCTTTTTCCGCTCATACTTGTGTCGTAATCACAACAATCCTCCAAAATATACTTCTAGTAAAAATGGCCTGACCTAAATCCACTGATTTTATTACTACTTAAACCAATCTCTCACTTATATTTCCAAACGATGCCAGCAGCAGACCCTCGGAGCACCTCGCCCCATCTGTAACTCCATGTTGTCTTACCTGATGCGATTTGAGAGAAGGCAGGCTCCATAGCCTCCTGCTCCTGCTCATGGTCAACAAGGTCCGCCTGCTCATCTCTTTCCATGCTCCACTGCAAGGAATCCACACTGTACTGCTCCATATTGGTGTGTTGGGGTTCAGAGTTCTGACTCGGCACTGGAATGACTTCCGGTTCAGCCTGCTCCTCCACTTCCTCTTCCTCGCCCTCCTCAAACACGGCACTGACTACTTGAGAAGTAGATTTGAGTTCAAGTCTCTCATTTTTAAACCAAGCTGCTTCTTTCTCAGGCAGACAGTGGCTTTGCCTTTTGTCATGTTCCACTTGTTGGGCAGGAGCACTTTCTCCAGATGTCTCCTGTGTCTCTTCTTTAACTTGGAAAGCTCTCGAATCAAACAGTTCCTCTTTTATGCTGTTAAACCCTAATCTGTGAGAATCTTGTGAGGGTTCCAAACCTGCAGCCATCAGCGTCCCACAGTTCGAACTGTGTCCTGGGATGGCCAGCTCAAATTCTACTGATGTCTGCCTCCCTAACTGATGAACATTCCTCTTCTGCTGCCCAAAGTTGGCTTTCTCATGTGGGAAAATTGATTCTAACTCATCTTCTTCAGATAGGATACACTGCACTTTATCTTCTGAGGAAAGAAAAAAAAACATTAATAAAACAGTATACTATAATAATAATAATAATAATAATATTAATAATAACAACAATCCATCAATCCATCCATCCTCTTCCGCTTATCCAAGGTCGGGTCGCGGGGGCAGTAGCTTGAGCAGAGAGGCCCAGACTTCCCTCTCCCCGGCCACTTCTTCTAGCTCTTCCAGGGGGAATTCCGAGGCATTCCCAGGCCAGCCGGGAGACATAGTCCCTCCAGCGTGTCCTGGGTCTTCCCCGGGGCCTCCTCCTGGTTGGATGTGCCTGGAACACCTCACCAGGGAGGCGTCCAGGAGGCATCCTGATCAGATGCCTGAGCCACCTCATCTGACTCCTCTCGATGCTCTACTCTGAGCTCCTCCCGAAAGACTGAGCTTCTCACCCTATCTTTAAGGGAAAGCCCAGACACCCTGTGGAGGAAACTCATTTCAGCCGCTTGTATTCATGATCTCATTCTTTCAGTCACTATCCATAGCTCATGAATAATAATAAAATAATAATAATAATATATATTTTTTTTAATAGGCGCCTTTCTTAACACTCAAGGTCACCATACAAAGAAATTAAACAACATTAATAAAATATAAAAACAAAGAGGACGATAAAATCAAATATTAATAAGGTACAGAGGTAGTAGCAAACATACAAAGATAGCAGGCAGTAACAGTGTTAAATTCATAATTGGTATGCCAGACTGAAAAGATAAGTTTTGATGACAGTTTTAAAATGTATTATTGAATCTAGTTGATGGATATGAGAGGGAATAGAATTCCAGAGTTGAGGAGCACTAGGAGAGAACACTCGAGCTCCCATAGCACAGAGTCTGATGTGTGGTACAGAAAGTAGAGCTGCAGATGAGAATCTGAGTGAGCGAGAGGGAGTGTCAGTCTGTAGGAGATCAGTGAGGTTGTGGAGAGCTTTAAATGTTAAGAGCGGTATTTAGTATTGTATTCGGTAGTAAACAGGGAGCCAGTTAAGTTGAGAGAGAATAGGTGTGATATGTTCAGTGGATTTACAACAGCAGGTTATTATCCTTGCAGCAGAATTTTTAATAAGTTGTAAGCGATGGATACGTTTTTGTGGGATGCCAGATAGAATAGCATTACAGCAATCTATACGTGAGGTGACTAGGGCATTACCCAATACTTCAGTATTGTGTTGCGTAAGAACAGGATGAAGTCTAGAAATGTTTCCGAGATGGAAGAAGGCAGTCCGAGAAACATTATTTATATTATTCCAGTCCGAGAAACATTATTTATATTATGTTGGAAAAGTGTGTGGAATTTGGACGTTCTCCATAGTTTTGCTAGTTTTACTCCCACATCCCATTGTATGCGAGTTATGTCCAGTGTAGAGGGGTGTAGTTATGACTTGGCCCTGTATCAGAACTCGGCACCAGCACAATCGGATTCATCTTTCTCCACAGTGCTGCTCCGAGTGCCCTCAATCCATTCAACTAAGTCGGTTAAGAGAATGGAAGGACTGTTTTTTACTTAAGACAATGGAAACAAGCAAAGTACCCAGAAAATATATACATATAAATCTAAGTATGTTCAAACTACTTCTGGACCTGCCAAGATAAGAACTGAAAACATTAGAGCTGTGATCCAGCAGTGATGGCTACTTACAATAGTAAGGTATATAGTGTGCTTCATGACATAGTGTTATATTTTCCCAATAATTCATCTGTCTTGTCATCAAGTGTTGCTTTGTGGTGTAATTTTTGTTTGCTTTGCATAACACCTTGTTATCAAATTTGTGCAGTCGTGGACAAATTTGTTGGTACCCTTCTATAAAAAAAGAAATGACAACTGTCAAGGACAAAAATGATGGGACCTTTAACCTCGAATTTTGTTGCACAACCTTTAGAGTTTGCAGACACTGCAAATGGGGATTTGTAGAACTCTCCATGGGACTTTAACATCCTTCCACTCGTCCTGAGCCAACTGCTCCAGCTGTGTCAGGTTTGAAGGGGGTCTTCTCCAGACTGCTTGTTTCAGTTCTATCCATAGATGCTCGATAAGATTCAAATCAGGGTTCACAGAAGGCCATTTCAGAATAGTTCAATGTTTTGTTCTTAGCCATTCTTGGGTGCTTTTAGCTGTGTGTTTTAAATCATTGTCCTGTTGGAGAATCCATGAAATGTGACTGAAACAGAACCTTCTGATGCTGGGTAGAACGTTAAGTTCAAGAATGTCTTGATAGACATGTGATTTCACTTTTTCCTGCACTCAAGGTACCCTTTGCCAGATGCAGCAAAGCAGCTCCAAAACATAACTGAGACTCCTCCATGTTTCACAGTAGATAAAGTATTCATTTCTTTGGAAGCTTAATTTTCCATCTGTGAAAACAGAGCTGATGTGACTTGCCAAAAAGCCCCAGTTTTGTTCGCATGCATCCAAAGGACATTCTCCCAGAAACATTGAGGCTTGGCAATACGCAATTCAGCAAATTTCAGTCTGGCTTTTTTTCTTCAAACAGTGATGTCCTCCTGGGTCGTCCACCATTGAGCCCACTGTCACTCAAAATGTGACGAATGGTGAGATCAGACACTGATGGACCTTGACCTTGGAGTTCAGCTTGTATCCCTTTGGAAGTTGTCCTTGTCTTTTTGTCTTCTATTTTCATTGTCCTTCTGCCCATTCTGGGGTCGATTTTTCTCTTGCGGCCGCGGAGAAGGAGCCTGGCTACAGTCCCGTGGACCTTCAACTTTTTAATATTATTTGCAACTGTTGTCACAGGAACATCAAGCTGCTTGGAGATGGTCTTCTAGCCTTTGTCTTTAAAAGGCTTTTCTATCACATTTTTTTCTGATCTCCTCTGACAGCTCTCTTCTTTGCTTTCTCTGGTCCATGTTTAGTTGGGGACACAAGATGATACCAAACAGCAGACAGGCAACTTCTCCATTTAAAGAGGCTTGACTGACTGATTACATACGACATGTGTGATACAAATTCAAGAAAACAAATACCTTAAATCTCCAATTATGTAGGATCTTTTCTAGGGGTACGGACAAATGTTTATAGGCCATTTTAGAATCTCTTTGTAGAATAAGTGATGTTTAATCACTTTTTCACACTTGCTTGGTTTTACAGGATGACCTATCAAAGGAACGCAGGTACACAGGGAACAATGGCTTTTCATTTCATTTCTTTTCAGGAGGCATAGAGCACTTTTTCAATGCAATGTATGGAAACCAACACATCTGTCCATGTTCCGTGAAATAAAATCATGGAAATGCTGCATTATAGAGCAAGATTTGAACAATGTTTACACCCAGTGTGGTGTGCACTGATTAGTGGTGTTGCCTCACAGTCTTCTGGGTGCTCCAGCCTTCAATCGACAACACAAAGGCATGCATGTTAGAATCATGCAGGGTCTAAATTGCCTCCATTGGAGTAAGTACAACTGGCAATGGACTGGTGCCCTGTCCAAGACTGGTTCTTGTCTTGTGCCCAAAGCTGCTGAGATGGACTCTGACTTCTGGTGACCACGCACTCTTAAAAATGCTGGTTCTTTAATGGCATTTTATGGTCCTTTATTGGGTTATGTGGTTCCTCTGAACTATTTCTTGACAAAGAATCATTTAATGGTTCTTTGCATATGAAGTTAGTTCTTTGTGCTTCGAATAACTTCCTAACAAGTAGAATTTTTTTTTTTTTTTTTAATGTGTGGTAGTCTGCAGGGCACTAACAGATTAACCAAACCTGGACTTCACCTGTGTTACTGTATGTATGCACAAGAGTCCTTCTGAAATTACGAGCCATTTGGTATTTCACAAATCTGTTAAACCATCTAACCATGGTTATTTACTGTATGGATCTATATAAATAAAGGTTCTTTCTGGAAACTTAATGTGGGAACCAAAAAAGGTTGTCCCATGGCATGGCTCTGAAGAACCACTCTGGCACCTTTATTTTTAAGAGTGTGCATTGCATTTGGAATAAGTACGATGATGATTGAGCAATATTCTAACACAGGGTCATGGGGGTCTGCTGGAGCCAATCCCAGCCAACAAAGGGCAGGAAACAAATCCCGGGCAGGGTGCCAACCCACCACAGGGCAATCACACACATACACATAACACACTAGGGACAATTTAGAATCGCCAATGCACCTAACCTGCATGTCTTTGGACTGTGGGAGGAAACCCACGCAGACACGGGGAGAACATGCGAGTCTCCTAACTGCGAGGCAGCAGCGCTACCACTGCGCCACCGTGCCGCCCCTACTGTAAGACATCGTTTAGAAAAACAAAATAGTATGCAAAATCCACCCATCCATCCATCGTCTAACCCGCTGAATCCAAACACAGGGTCACGGGGGTCTGCTGGAGCCAATCCCAGCCAACACAGGGCACAAGGCAGGAACCAATCCTGGGTAGGGTGCCAACCCACCGCAGTAGTATGCAAAATTTCAAGGCAAAACGTCACTGCGACAGCACGGTAAAACAGAAGAGAGTGGGCAGACGTTTTTAAAAGGAAGTGGGTAAGCGATTAGTGTGTAGCAGGTTTCTGCAGCTGTGTGTCACAAAGATTTCACATTTGGTTCCTCGCTTTAAGGACTCTTGCCTAAGACACCTCGGGCTAAGTTCAGGTTTTCTTGATCTGTTAGAATCCGCTAGATCGCCTACCATAACATTAGAGATTTCTGTTTTGTGCACACACTGATTACTCTTTTCAAAGCCCGAAGAACCAATTTCACAGGCAAAGAACTATAGAAATGAAAGAATGAAATTGTTCTTTTGTGAGTAATGGCTGTATGAAGAACTACACAATTCGGTGAATTGCCATTTTCGAACCAGTATATTTTTAAGTGTACCCACCTCTCTCCTCTCCATCCGCAGCCCGCTGTCCGCCGTCCTGAATCAGCGCCGCTTCGCCGCCGCCGCAAATCTGCAGCTCGCTCTTCCCCGGCTGCAGCAGCGGCTCCCAAGTGTCCACCGTCGGTGCAGCGACCCACGAGCATGAAATTGTTCTGCAGGACCCCTCGCCTCCTGGCTTCTCGGAGAATCGCTCGCGAAGGATCTCATCCCGCAGCGACCTCGCTTCATTTTCGGCGATTTCCAGTCTAAGCCTCAGGCTTTCGATTTCCTTCTCCTTGACGGATTTCTCGAGCTGCCAGTCGGCAAAACGGTTGTCCAAGAGGCTGGCGTACTCCTCCAATACCGTCTCCACTGCTGCTTTTACAGCCTGCTCGACCGTTACGGCCAGTTCCTCCTTGAAAACTCCGCCGAAGATCCTACCATTCATCTTGCCCCGGTTACTGCGTTCAGGGTAGAAGTCGGCGCGAGATGTGCTGGGACTGGCTGCACATCACATACTTAATGCAAACGTAAGCCTCAGTAGGTCGGAACGAGCCATCTTTAAATCACTTGATCGATTATCTCTGTGCTAAACTTAAAAGATCACCCGTAAACAACAAGGGCCATCGTCATCAGCCGGCTGCGTGTCGATCATTGATACAGTCAGCGCAATGGAATTCCTTCAGTGTGCTCGGGCTTGATCCTCTGCCGCCACCTCGTGTTCATCGATGTTATTGCGTATTTATCAGCGTATACCGCAGCGGCGTTATCGAATTCCCAACGATTAGTACAGGACGATGATAATAATAATAATAATAATAATAATAATAATAATAATAATAATAATAATACATTTTATTTATTTGTAGGTGCCTTTCTAAACACTCAAGGACACCGAACAATAGACAAAACACAAATTATAAACAAATGTAAAATACAAAAGTTAAAATCAGACAGAACAATTGTAATCAAAGAGAAAAAGCAGTCTTAAACAAATGAGTTTTAAGTTTAGATTTGAAAAGTGAAAACGATTGAATATTTCTAAGCTCATAGTGAGTTCCAAAGCTGGGGAGTAGAGCAACTAAATATCATGGTGGTGGTAAGACGGACGAAGGGACAGTCAAGTGGATGGAGGAAGAGGATCTGAGGGTGCGGGAGGGAATGGCAACATGGAGGAGGTCAGACAGATATGGAGGGCTAAGGTTGTGGAGAGCCTTAAAAGTTAGAAGGAGAATTTTGAATTGAATTCGGAACTGAACTGGAAGCCAATGAAGCTGCTGCAAGACGGGAGTGATATGATGAACAGAGGGGTTCTAGTAATGATGCGGGCAGCTGAATTCTGGTGGCCTGCGCCACCACCACCTACTCAAAGCTTCATGAGGCTCTAACAATGATGGATGGATTAAAAGCCAGAAGTCTACATGACCATCATCATCAAGTCCTTCTGTGAGAACCCTAAATCCAAAGAGGACTGTTCCACTTATGTTAGGTAGAATGTCCAGAGGGGACTGGGCGGTCTCATGGTCTGGAATCCGTGCAGATTTTATTTTTTTCTCCAGCCGTCTGGAGTTTTTTGTTTTGTTTTTTCTGTCCATCCTGGCCATTGGACCTTACTCTTATTCTATGTTAATTAATGTTGATTTATTTTATTTTCTTACTATGTCTTTTATTTTTCTATTCTTCATTATGCAAAGCACTTTGAGCTACTTTTTGTATGAAAATGTGTTATATAAATAAATGTTGTTGTTGTTACGGTGGGTTGATTCCTATCCATGATGCCCACCCATCCTATGACCCTGAACAACATATGTGGATTAGAAAGTGGATGGGTGGGATATTAAGAAGGTTCAAAAGAAATTAATTAATAAGTGAACAAATTGTTTTGGATTATAGCAGCTTTAATTCCTGACTTGATGACATCTTGCCTGCTGGGCCTGAGTTGCCTCAAAATCTTGCATATTGTAATCTTTTTAGTTAGCCAATCAAAGATGTAATTTTGCTTGAGTTTTCATTGACTTGATGGTAAAAGCAGAATGCTGTGGATGTGCTCTTAATCCAGAAAATACATTTCATTTTCTGCAATATTTACTAATTGGAAGAGTTCTGACCGGTAGGACTTTTGGGACCTTATTGCACTTACTTCATTTCACAATTTCACTCTTCCTTTTTTTGTTGCCAACATTAAGGTCTTGAAACCAAGTTGAATATTAAAATGGACTCCCTACACTGTAACATTTTAAACAAGAGTGAGACAATATAAGAATTTATATTAAAAAAGAGTCTCTCTTCTAACACAGAAGGGGTTCGGCTGTCCCTCCTTGCAGACTCCACTTTTCAGACCAGGATTGTCCCAGGATGCCAGCTATCAACAAGCTCTAATGCTAAGACTTCAGTGGTTGTCTCTTGTGGGCGAATAGAGCTCATTGTAAAGTGAAAAATCATTTATATATTTACTGAGATCATTGGTACTTCATCTTAATAGTAATATTACGCTGCAGCCTGTGCCTGCATAAATCCACTGGAAGGAGCCTTTGGAAAGCTCCCCATTAGATAGGTAAGGTGCAATATAATAGATAGATAGATTCTAACCTAGAGAGAGAATTGTGAACTTGAATGGCAGGTACTCAACTGTTGCCAGATAAAAGCCCACCACCAGCTCCAAACATAATATATATATATATATATATATATATATATATATATATATATATATATATGACCAAATCATCATTATATACTTTTGAATTCAATTTTAGGGAAAATGCAATGACCAAAGAATTTGAAAAAGCAAATAAATCAACCATGAATCCATAATTGTTTAGGGTTGCTTTGTCTTCACTGCTAAAATGAAATTCAGCAGAAGTCTGATCTTGCATGCTTGGTCTACTTATGTTGAGGACTTTGTTGTGTGTCTCTCTTTGTAATGCTATCTGATATCCTGGGTGGTAGCTGAATAATTCCACAAGTCCCCAATCATCTTAATCTAAACGTAACTTTACATTCAAATGTTAAGGGTTTGAATATCACAGAGACATGTAGAGAAAAATCAGACAAATAAGTACCAGCACAGACCAAGATTGGCTGTCAGGCTCATTCCGTGAGGAAGCCAGTGCACTGTAAAGGATGCCTTCATATTGTTTTGCAAGCCACTCTTCAGCAGGAATTTCCAATTTATAATGGACACAAAGGCGTCTTCTTATTTACTGGACCCACTTTAGAGAGATGTTTCTATGTGCTCTTGATTTTGTCTACTTGCTGACTGTGACTGATATTCCAGATAGACCACAGGCTGAAAGACAAAGTTGTAGGACTTATTATTAGGAGTTAAAGATCACAGATTATTCGGTAAATTTGAACATCTTTGTCATTAACTGTATTTAGCAAGAAGATAAAGGAAGGAGGATAAAAGAAATCAAATGAATATACATGAGTACAGTAAATATACAAAAACATGCTGCATATTAGAACATTAGAACATTAGAACAATCTAGATGAGAACAGGCCATTCAGCCCAACAAAGCTCGCCAGTCCTATCCACTTGTTTCCTCCAAGAAAACATCAAGTCGAGTTTTGAAAGTCCCTAACGTCTTACTGTCTACCACACTACTTGGTAGCTTATTTCAAGTGTCTATCGTTCTTTGTGTAAAGAAAAACTTCCTGTTTGTGCAAAATTTCCCCTTAACAAGTTTCCAACTGTGTCCCGTGTTCTTGATGAGCTCATTTTAAAATACAAGTCTCGATCCACTGCACTAATTCCCTTCATAATTTTAAACACTTCAATCATGTCACCTCTTAATCTTCTTTTGCTTAAACTGTAAAGGCTCAGCTCTTTTAATCTTTCCTCATAATTCAACCCCTGTAGACCTGGAATCAGCCTAGTCGCTCTTCTCTGGACCTTTTCTAGTGCTGCTATGTCCTTTTTGTAGCCTGGAGACCAAAACTGCACACAGTACTCAAGATGAGGCCTCACCAGTGCATTATAAAGGTTGAGCATAACCTCCTTGGACTTGTACTCCACAGATCGTGCTATATAACCTAACATTCTGTTAGCCTTCTTAATGGCTTCTGAACACTGTTTGGGAAGTTGATAGCTTAGAGTCCACTATGACTCCTAAATCCTTCTCATTGGGTGTAGTCTTGATTTTCCGACCGCCCATTGTGTATTCAAACCTAATATTTTTACTTCCTATGTGTAATACTTTACATTTACTGACATTAAATTTCATCTGCCACAAATCTGCCCAAGCCTGTATGCTATCCAAGTCCTTCTGTAATGATATAACGGATTCCAAATTATCTGCTAATCCACCTATCTTGGTATCATCTGCAAACTTAACCAGCTTGTTACTTATATTCCTATCTAAATCATTTATATATATTAAAATAGCAGCGGCCCTAGCACTGACCCCTGTGGAACACCACTCTTAACATCGCCAGTTCTGATGAGGTTCCTCGCACCATCACCCTCTGCTTCCTGTGTCTGAGCCAATTCTGCACCCATCTAAAAACATCACCCTGAACTCCCACTTCTTGATGCCAAACCTGTCATGTGGCACCTTATCAAATGCTTTCTGAAAGTCCAGATAAATAATATCATAAGCTCCACTTTGATCGTATCCTTTTGTTGCCTCCTCATAGAATTCCAACATGTTAGTAAAACACGACCTCCCTCTTCTGAACCCATGCTGACTGTTCAGAATAACTCCTGTCCTTGTCATGTGTTGCTCAATCTTATCCTTAATAATTCCTTCCATTAATTTTCCTGTGATGCTTGTTGCTTACTGGCCTATAGTTGCTTGGATCTGCCCTGTCACCCTTTTTATATAATGGGATGATATTTGCCATTTTCCAGTCCTTTGGAATCTCTCCAGTGCACAGTGACTTCCTAAAAATATGTGTCAAGGGTTTATATATGTACTCACTAGCCTCCTTAAGAACACGAGGATAAATATTATCTGGGCCTGGTGATTTGTTTGATTTCATCTTATTTAATCTGAGCAGCACTTCTCCCTCTACAATTTCCAAATCCCTCAGTACCTCCTTAGTAGTTGTGTTTACCTCTGGCAGGTTATCCACTTGCTCACTTGTAAACACCTCAGAAAAATGTAAGTTTAGGGCATCTGCTATTTCATTGTCTGTATCTTTTAATTCCCTTTACTATTCCTGATGAACTTGACCTCCTCCTTAACTGTTCTTTTACTACTAAAATACTGAAAGAATCTCTTGGGGTCTTCTTTCGCCTTATCTGCTATATTCCTCTCCAACTGTCTTTTAGCCTCTCTGATATCCTTCTTAATGGTTGCCCTCATTTCTCATACGCTACGGTTCTCTTTGCAGTCATTAGTCTTATATGCCTTATACAGCAGTTTTTCCTTTGCAACTTCTTTTTAAATCTTTATTAATCCATCGTGGAGTTTTTTAGTTTCCTATTACTTCCAAATTTAGGTATGTATCTGTCCTGCATTACATGTAAAACATTTTAAACCTGTTCCACTGCTCCTCGACTGTCTCCACATTTAAAAGCTTATCCCAGTCTATCCTACTTAGACTTTGTCATCTGCTCAAAATTAGCCCTACTAAAGTTCAACTTAACAATTTTAGTCTTTGCATCTGTACTCTTACAAAATACTGAGAATTGTATTACATTATGGTCACTTGACCCTAGTGGTTCAATCACCTCTACACCCTCAATTCTATCCTGATTATTACAGAATACTAAATCCAGACAGGCTTCACCCCTTGTTGGTGCTTTAACATGCTGTGTTAAAAAACAGTCGCTGATTACTTCTAAAACTCCTGCTCTTGTGCTCCTCCATCTGTAAGGTTATCCCAGTTAATATTTGGATAATTAAAGTCCCCATGACTATAATATCCCCTGTAAACTTGCCTTTTTGATATTACTAAAAATATGTGTGTTGAAATTACTGTCTGAATTGGGTGGTCTATAACACACTCCTAAAATGAGACCTCTTTCCCTAATATTTTCCAGGCGAAGCCACATGTCCTCACTAAGATGGGCTCATCATCCAACTGAAGATGACTTACATTTAATTCCTGTTTGGCATAAACAGCAACCCCACCACCTTTTCTGTTCTGTCTATCCTTCCTATTAAATGTGTATACCTCTATGTTACACTCATCCCCATCTTTGTTATTTAGCCAGGTTTCCGTTATTGCTATAATATCATAATTATGCTCTGCTACATACAACTCCAACTCACTTACCTTATTTTTGATACTTCTAGCATTAAGGCAAGCTATTTTTACTGTGTTAATCCTTCTACATTTACGTGTTTGCTTAGAATTTACATTGCTAAGCATTTTTATTTCTACACCATTGTTTGTTCTTCCATGTATAGATCTAAACCTGGCCTGTCCTAAACTCCCTGCCCCCCATTCCCTAGTTTAAACAATCCTCAACTAGCCTACGCATACGCCTCCCCAATACATTGGTGCCCCTCCGGTTCAGATGTAACCCGTCACGGCGAACAGGTCCCATCTGTTCCAAAAGGAGTCCCAATGCCCCATAAACCTATACCCTTCTACCCTGCACCAAGATTTGAGCCACGCGTTAAGCCTTCTAATCTCCTCAATCTTACCTGGACTATATATGTATATAGTGCATATATTATATACTGTACATCAAATACAGAAATACAACAGACGTATAAATGGGAATGGGAACCCAGATGGGCTCCAGCTGCTTCCCGGCATTCCTCCGTAGCCACGCCCCAGTGTGGCGGAAGTGCCGGCTGCGCAACCGGAAGCCATCTGGGTGTCCCCTGTCGTCTTCCCCCTAGCACTTCCGGGTGTGCCGGAAGTGCTGGGCTCCCGGGATATTCAGGCACTGGGGCGCCGCCTGGCGGTGGCCACGGGTCCCTACAGGGTTGGGCTTCCAAGCCTTTACCCGAGGTCCCCAACATAACCAGGACGGACGCACCCTCACGGTCTGGAGGAGGCCCAAGCCCTCCTCCGGTCCTCCTGGGCATCCCGGCCGACCACAACATATATATATATATATATATATATATATATATATATATATATATATATATATATATATATATATATATATATATATATATATATAGTGCATCTGGAAAGTATTCACACTGCATCACTTCTTCCACATTTTGTTATGTTACAGCCTTATTTCAAAATGGGTTAAATTCATTTTTTTCCTCAGAATTCTACACACAACACCCCATAATGACATAATGAAACTTCACTTGGGTCAACTATTTTTAGATTTTTTTTGTGGGGAGTATTCAGTTCATGTTAAGGTCAAGAGTGGTTCTGTTTGACTAAAGCAGATGTCGATTATTCATTAGTGAGCTGTCATTTAACTGCATGTTCCTCAAAACAGTTCTGAGGCAATGACTGACAATATGATATTAGCAAGTAAAGTTCTACTTTTAGCCCCTATGCTGTGTACACTATCATCACTAAACTCCGCTCTCTAACTCTATTCAACTCCCTTACAAAGTTATTTATTTTAAAGTTGTGCGGTCCATTATAGCATGAGAAGGTATTTACTTTAGATATTTCTGCTGAATCACTCTGACAAATAATTAAAACAAAAATAGCCTTTTGAAATTTTAATTATTAATAATTAAAAGATTTCTGCCGTATTTCATAGCCACTGGTAACAATCACTGACATCTCAATAAAAAGAACATTTTCTAAGACTACCTACCTGGGAATTAAAGTCGTCCCTGCAGACTCCCTTGCTTGCAAAACAACACGATACGATGCAATTGATGAATTCCAGAATGTTGAAAACACCAAGTACAGCGATGATCTCTAACTGCATCTGAGAAAAGAAGAGAGAAGTGAAAGTATAATAAATCAAGGATTATTCTGGGGTGCATTCATTAACCTCCATCTTTGATAAACGTTGTGTTCCAGTCCATGATCAGACAGTAAATCAGGTTGTAATGGTTATGCAGGTAGGCGATGGGGAAAATGCTGGAGAGAAATAGTGAAGGACTGGGGCTGAGCGGTGCCCTCGGTAACAGAGCATTACATATCATGCCAGTTCAGGAGCAAGAACACCACCAGGAGGCGCCATGCCAATTCTGTCACCAACCCCCAGGTTTTTCCCTGCCATAAAGCAAAAGATCAGATCATGGTTGTGAAGTGCCCACCATTAAGTAGGCCAATAGAAGGATATTGCATTCAGTATGATTTACAAGGTGCCAGTGAGTACTTTTTTTTTAATGGGATTCTAATATTTTGTATATGTTAGTAGTCCAACAACAGTTATTTGTTTACTTCGGTATTTGGAATAAAATTTGGAAGGCCACCCCTTAATGCCTAGTCCGAAAGAAAGCATGTATCAGATTCAAAATGTTAGAACAATACAACAATATAAATGTCATTCAGCTCAACAAATCTACTTAGTTCTTCCAAAATACATCAAGTGCAGCTTTGAAGGACCCTAAAGTCCCATTGGTAGTCCGACTTGGTAGCTTGTGTCTGTGGTTCCTAATGCTTCCTAATGTTTGTGCAAAATTCACCCTTAACAGGTTTCGAGCTGTGACTCCTTGTTCTTGATGAACTCATTTTAAAATAATAGTATTGATCCAGTCGACTAATTCCTGTCATAATTTTAAACACTTCAATCGTGTCTCCTCTTATTCTCCCTTTTCTTAAACTGTAGGTTCAGCTCTTTTAATCTTTCTTCATAATTCATCCCCTGTAGCCCCGGAATCAGCCTAGTCGCTCTTCTCTGGACTTTTTCTAGTGCTACTATGTCATTTTTGTAGTCTGGAGACCAAAACTGCACACAGGACTCCAGATGAGGCCTCACCAGTGTGTCCTAAAGCTTCAGCATAACTTCTTTAGACTTGTACTCTACACATCAAGGTGCTAATATAATCTGACATTTTGTTAGCCTTCTTAATGGATTCTGAACACCATTTGGATGTTTATAGTGATGTATCCACTATGACCCCTAAATGACTTTCATACAGTATGGTGTATTTTCAGACCTTCCACTGTGTATTCAAACCTCACATTTTTGCTTCCTAGGTGTAATACCTTACATCTACTTTCATGAAATTTCATCTGGCATTGTGAAGTAGCTGTGGTGGGTTGGCACCCTGCCCAGGATTGGTTCCTGCCTTGTGCCCTGTGTTGGCTGGGATTGGCTCCAGCAGACCCCCGTGACCCTGTATTCGGATTCAGCGGGTTAGAAAATGGATGGATGGATGGATTGTGAAGTAGAGCCACAAATAGGTGGAAGTTTTATTAAGATTTACTAAGTACACCATCAATGTTGAACAATTGGCAACACCGCTTTAGTAGGTTGAAATCTTTTCAAGGACATTTAAACTGTCTAGAAATCTTCCTTCTATTTATCACCTTTTAATGCAAGGATCATTAATATCATACAAAAATCAATATCATACTATGAAGAAAAGATTCAGTTTTTACTAACCTTAATTTCATATGTGGAATATGTTTCCTTTATGTCAACCTTGGAAAACAAAATAATTTTGCAGAAGTAATGACTATACAGTATCACTTTATACATTTGTAATAATTGCATTGCACTGATAATAACTGGATTACAACATCCAGTTCCAGTTTCTAACCTGTTAAATCAGTTTAAGGCTGCAATGCCCCACTCTGTTTGGATAAACAAGACATTTCGATTCCTGCTGACTGGCTAAGCAAATTAATTGCTAATTAATTAGCATCACAGGTTGTTAACCAAAACAAGCTGTACGAAAGTCAGAAAGAAGGAGACACTCCTGTTGGTCTCCTAATGATTTACCCACTTCTTGCTCCTCTGCAGCCACTCTTCCTACAATCCTTATTTTAGCATTAGGACATAAAACTTTGAACCATGGTAAAAAAATTATCTACATAAACAGGATATCATAACACAGCTGAGCTTTGGAGTCTGGAAATCTGAGGACTGCTTCACGAGTGTCAATGGATAGGACTGTCCCCTTAATGTGATTTCCATTCGATACTGGAGAAATTCCAGATGAGGGGGTTATGGTCAGGATGACTGGAATTTTCTAGATTACATGGATGTTGAGGGCGGCACGGTGGTGCAGCTGCCTCGCAGTTAGGAGACCCGAGTTCATTTCCCGGGTCCTCCCTGCGTGGAGTTTGCATGTTCTCCTTGTGTCTGCGTGGGTTTCCTCCCACAGTCCAAAGACATGCAGGTTAGGTGGATTGGCGATTCTAAATTGGCCTTGGTGTGTTTGTGTGTGTCCTGCGGTGGGTTGGCACCTTGGCCAGGATTGGTTCCTGCCCTGTGTTGGCTGGGATTGGCTCCAGCAGATCCCTGTGTTCGGATTCAGCGGGTTAGAAAATGGATGGATGGACATGGATGTTGAGTTTGAGGACTGGGTGGTCTGGCTTGTCCAGCTCAGTATGTTGACAATAAAGTTCTCACCAAAGTGAGCCAACTGAAAGGGAATTCGAAAGATATGCAATATTTTGATTTAAGCTACAAATATCATGAGACACAAGGCATGGAGGGCATTTTATTCTTTAAGCTGCTATATAATATAATCATTCTATGAATGAGATGAGACTCTCATTGTGACACAAAGGTTTTGCCACTAAGAAAGTATTAATATAAGTCCTTATTCATGCAATTAAACTCATTGTACAAAGGAGAGCACCGATCTGTGCATGTGTGGAGTTAAAGTTCTTGCCTAAAATCATTTGAATAACAGCCAGGTTATTTATTTAAATAATATACTTACCATAAGCAATATTGAAACTGCAAATAGTAAGAAGATAAAAACTGAACAAATCACACTGATAGCTAAGAACCACTTGACCTGTGAAAAAAGAAAACAAAATGAGGTAAAAATATTGTTCTTTTCTAGAATCTCAAGCACACAATGCAGCCTCTTCATGAGCCATGGCTCTTTAGGGATTGGATGGTCAAAATGCATATTACATTTTCAAAAGCATATTTTCCATTAGGAAATCATATGACTCTGGTCTTTGATTATTCTGGAGCTTGTTTGTTCCATACATAAAAATCAGGGTATAAACCTTCCAAATAACATAAATGGATACTGTAAGGTTATAGGGGGCTGGATCTCAGCTTATCTCAGCTTCACAGCCTGTAAAGCAGAAAACAGCTCTCGACAAGGTGCCAGTCCATCACTCAGCCTACTCATACAAACTGGGTGTGTTTCCATGCGCTTTAATTCACAGAAACCGATTTTTAATAATACCTTGTATGCCCTTATTCCGTTTAAAAAAATGGGGGTATTGATCTTTGGGAAACCGGGTCAACACATGCAAGTTCAACTTTTTTTCAGCCATGTTACACCTAAGGATTGTGCACTGCATCGTGTTAGCCTGCACATGTCCACGACCTCCAGTATTTGTTTTCGGACATGCATCTAGTAGCCATGGGCAGGAAACAGTGAACGTGCCCACAAAGATAAATTTCCTGAGGGAAATACTTGGGCGATCACATCATCCCTTCTCCTGGTTGTAGTGAGTGAGAAGTTAAGCAAAATGACAGCTTTCATTGAAT
This sequence comes from Polypterus senegalus, assembly GCF_016835505.1. Taxonomy (NCBI): domain Eukaryota; kingdom Metazoa; phylum Chordata; class Cladistia; order Polypteriformes; family Polypteridae; genus Polypterus; species Polypterus senegalus. The sequence continues at coordinate 13,804,767 of NC_053163.1, forward strand.
AAGTAGAAAGATTACAATATGCAAGCTTTCGAGACAACTCAGGCCAAATGTAGAAGGGGCCTGAGTTGCCTCGAAAGCTTGCATATTGTAATTTTTCTACTTAGCCAATAAAAGCTGTCATTTTGCTTGACTTGTCACTACATCTATAATGGCTAACACGGTACAACACCCTAGTACTTCTACAGGTTGAAATAATCTGTCTGAAAACTTAAGAAATCACTAAACTGATGTTGATGAGCTGAATGTACAGTGCTAATTGTATGGAATACAGACAGCAAAATTAACAAAACTAAAGAAAACATGCAATGACACTGCCAGCCAGCTTCCCCTGAACATGTTTGCTGCTAATCAAGTGGAATTCTCTACCACACTATTTGGTAAAGTAAAAATATTAAAATGGACTGAAGAATGAAACTCTCAGCGAAAACCCATGAAAGACTTCTAGCCATTGAAAATGCCCCCTAGTGGTCATCCAGTGATCTTGACAAGTTTTATAAAGACAGAGGTTGGGGTTTATTTATTTATTTTATCTTATATGTTGTTGCTGACTTAAATGGGCCCTTATCCTAAAGTACCACTCAGCTCACCCAACATAAGACAATTTTGAAATGTACTTACAATGCAGGTTTTTCGAAAAAAAGAGGAACAAACTCCCAGTATTCCGCTTAAAATGCTCTAAAAAAAAAAAAACATAAATATGCATCAAATGTGTTTATTGTCATGTGTGAAAAGCAGGTTGAAGAGACCCTGGAGAGGTGGAGATATGTTCTAGAGAGGAGAGGAATGAAGGTCAGTACATCAGAATACATGTGTGTGAATGAGAGGGAGCTCAGTGGAATGATGAGGGTCAAGGGAGTAGAGCTGGTGAAGGTAGAGGAGTTTAAATACTTGGGATGAACAGTACAGAGTAATGGGGATTGTGGAAGAAAAGTGAAAAGGAGATTGTAGGCAGGGTGGAGTGGGTGGAGAAGAGTGTCAGGAGTGATTTATGACAGAATGGGTATCAGCAAGAGTGAAAGGGAAAGTCTAGAGGACGCTAGTGTGACCAGCTCTGTTATATGGGTTGGAGACGGTGGCACAGGAGACAGAGCTGGAGATGTCAGAGTTTAAGATGCTAAGATTTGCATTGGGTGTGACGAGGATGGACAGGATTAGAAATGAGGACATTAGAGGGTCAGCTCAACTTGGACGGCTGGGAGACAAAGTCAGAGAGTGAGAATGCATTGGTTTGGACATCTGAAGAGGAGAGATGCTGGGTATATTGGGAGAAGGATATTAAGGATAGAGCTGCCAGGGAAGAGGAGAAGAGGATGGCCTAAGAGAAGGTTTATGGATGTGGTGAGAGAGGACATTTAAAGTAGTAAATGACAAATGTAATAGGGGTAACAGAATAAGATGACAAGATGACAGAAATATATGGAAGAAGATGACAACCATCCATCCATCCATTTTCTAACCCGCTGAATCCAAATACAGGGTCACGGCACAATGTCCTTGTATCTGGAGCCAATCCCAGCCAACACAGGGCAGGAACTAATCCTGGGCAGGGTGCCAACCCACCGCAGGACTAGATTACTGTAACACAAACACACCCACACACCAAGCACACACTAGGGCCAATTTTAGGCTCGCCAATCCACCTAACCTGCATGTCTTTGAATTGTGGTGGTGAGGCTGCCTTCTGCTGTTATGCACCTAAAATCTGGAATAGCCTGCCAATAGGAAACCCACTTTAAAACACTGCTGAAAACACATTACTTTAACATGGCCTTTCTATAAATTCAATTTAACTTAATTTAACTTAATCCTGATACTCTGTATGGAGAACATGCAAACTAAATCCAAAGAGGACGTTTCATTTATGTTAGGTAGAATGCCCAGGACAGATTTTATTTTTTCTCCAGCCGTCTGGAGTTTTTGTTTTTCTGTCCCCTGGCCATTGAACCTTACTCTTATTCGATGGTTTACTAACTGCATGCAGGTAATAGCAGCACAGCCGCTACCACCACGCAGACACGGGAGAACATGCAAACTCCACGCAGGGAGGACCCGGAAGCGAACCCGGTTTACGGCAGCGCTACCACTGCGCCACTGTGCCGCCCCGAAGATGACAACCAAAGGTTAGAATTGATTGTATGTAATTAGCGCAAGCATATTGGGTTTTTCTATACTTGTGATCTGATCTTTATGATCGTTCTGCATTAACCCTTTCAGCCCTGACATCCTATCACGAGTACATATATATATATATATATAGACTGGAGAGAGGCAGCAGTTGTTTTGGGTGGCTGACAGGTGGCATACAGTCCGTGAAACACAGAAATGAAAGTGGATGCTTCTGGACTGTGTGCACCACATAGAAAATAGCTCCACTTTCAATTTTATTTCCTCAAGAAGATTGAAGTGTTTGTCAGCTATTGTATAATAATAGTGATTTTTTTTTTCATTTTTGAGCTTCGTAGACAACCAAAGGGAGACTAACTCACAAATTAATTTTTCCCATAAAAATAGAAAATTCAGGGCTGGAAGGGTTAATACAGAATTCCAGATCATTCCAAAGTGACTGCATAGTTTTATTGTTTTATTGCCACTGTATAAAAACTTAAGTGCTAGGATTTTTTTTTCTGTTTTTTAATGTGTCTTGGATTTGGTTGTCTGATTCTTTTTCTGTCTTTCTGGTGTTCAGACCTCTGCCTGTTTTCTAGATTTCTGATTTCTGCATGTTCCTTCGTTCATATCACCTCCTGGTCGGTCAGTCATTGTTGTGCTGCCTCATCTCCTGGTCATATCCTTTAAATTTTATTCCCTTGGATACCAACTCTCTCTCCGTAACAGAGATGAGAAGGTAGAAGGGGTACCTTTGACAATGAGTTGGTGGGCTAAGCACACTGCCATGACAGACAGGGTTAGAGAACTACACGTCCCGGCAGCAGGTTATTTTGTCTCCTGAAAATCTAAGATTTTGAATAAACATCATGATTAAATATGTTTCTACTTTTCTTACAGCAAACAGACATCCATACTTTAAATTTAGTGCATTCTGCATAGTAAATTTGAAATTCTGTAAATTCTATATTTTAATTGTACTTACCAGAACATAAGAAGGAATGAAGAAGATGAAAATCATATCATGAGAAATACAAAAATATAGGAAAGTTAAACTTAGAAATCCAAAAGTAATGTGAATAACCTGAAATGAAGAAAAATATTTTTGTACCCATTTAAGGAGAATATAGCATACTTTTTTCTTTTTTTGTCAATACTGTACAATATCTTTTTTCTCCTAAATTAACACAGTTTAATAATAATGATTCTTGATATAGCGTTTTTCTCGCTACTCAAAGAGCTTTGCATAGTGAGCAGGTAGTAACTTCAACCACCAATAATCTGCAGCCTCCACCTTGATGATGTAATGGCAGCCATTTGTGTGCCAGTATTCTCACTTCATATTAGCTGTTAGCTGGTAAACGGGTGACAGAGACAGGTAGCCAGTTAGAGAAGATGAATGACCAGACTATGATGGACAACTTAGCCAGGACATTGGGATACATATTACTGTTTACAAAGGATGCCCATGCGAAGGACGGCACCATTCTTACTGCACAGTGTCCCTGTCATTGCACTGGGGCATTGGGATCCACACTCAGATCACAGGGTAAGCGCCTACTACTGGTTCTATCAGTAGTAACCCAGGCTTTTCATCTTTAAAGTTTATGTTCACAAAACACATTTTTGGAGATTTTGCAAGATAAATGTCAGTGAGTCAGCCATTCTCTAACCCACTAGATAAATGCACCCTTATTAATATTTGAGAATTTCTTTTTCCATTCACCAAGACCCATTTGCAGATTCAAACATAATTTTACTGTCTCCTATCCTGTTTGTGATTTCCATGGACAGGATATGAAGGTGCAGCAAGGGGATGGGGTCCAGTTCAGTGGCCTTAGACTTGCGTCACTGCTTTTTGGAAATGACGAGGTCCTGTTGGCTTTATGGAGCGGTGAACTTCAGCACACATTGGAACGGTGACGAACGAGTGTGAAGCAGCAAGAATGCAGATGAGCACCTTTAAATCTGAGGCCAAGGTCCTCAGTGGGAAAAAGGTGGAGATGGGAGATGACTTACTTGGGGTCTTGTTCACGAGTGAGGAGGAAGGAGGTTGTAAGATGGATTGAGGCGGGATCTGTAGTGGTGAAGAAGGAGCGGCGTCAGAAGGAGAAGCTCTCAATTTACCACTCAATCTATGTCACCACCTTCAGCTATGGTCTTGTGATTTGGGTAATGACCAAAAGGACCAGATCGTAGGTAAAAGTGGCCAAAATGAGCTGTCTCTGCAGGGTGGCTGGGCTCTCCCTTAGAGACAGGTTGAGAAGTGCAGACATCCAGGAGAGGCTTGGAGTAGAGCTGTTGACCCTGCACATCAAGTGGCGCCAAGATAAGTGGTTTGGGCATCGTATACAGATGGCTACCTGTGGATATTTTACAGACACAATCAGCTAGTGGGAGACCCTGGAGAAGATCCAGTACTCTCTAGGAGGATTATATCTCCCAGATCGCCTGGCAACACCTAGGAATCCCAAAATATGAACTGGCAAGTGTGGCTGGGAAAAGGGAAGCATGGGCATCACTGATAATATTTTGGTGGAAAATAAATGCATGAATGAGCATAACTTTACACTCAGTACTTTCTCTATCACTTATACTTTAAGTTATATACAGTCATATGAAACAGTTTGTGAACCCCTCTCAGCCTGCATAATAATTGACTCTACTTTCAACTAAAAAGATAACAGTGGTATGTCTTTCATTTCTTAGTAACATCTGAGTTTTGCGGTGTTTTCCGAACAAAGATTTTTAGTGAAGCAGTATTTAGTTGTATGGAATTAAATCAAATGTGAAAAACTAGCTGTGCAAAAATTTGGGTCCCCCTGTAATTTTGCTGATTTGAATGCCTGTAACTGCTCAATCCTGATTACTTGCATCACCAAATTGGTTGGATGAGCTCATTAAGCCTTAAACTTCATAGACAGGAGTGTCCAATCATGAGTGATAAAAAGGTATTTAAGGTGGTCAATTGCAAGTTGTGCTTCCTTCCCTTTGACTCTCCTCTGAAGAGTGACAGACAGCATGGGATCCTCAAAGCAACTCTGCAAAAGATCTGAAAACAAAGATTGTTCAGTCTCCTGGTTTAGGGCAAGGCTACAAAAAGCCATCTTAGAGGTTTAAACTGTCAGTTTCAACTGTAAGGAATGGAATCAGGAAATGGAAGGCCACAGGCACAGTAACTGTTAAACCAACCCAGCAGGTCTGGCAGGCCAAGAAAAATCCAGGAGTGGCATATGCAGAGGATTGTGAGAATGGTTACAGACAACACACAGATCACCTCTAAAGACCTGCAAGAACATCTCGCTGCAGATGGTGTATCTGTACATCGTTCTACAATTCAACGCAATTTGCACAAAGAACATCTGTATGGCAGGGTGATAGGAAAGAAGCATTTTCTGCACTCACGCTACAAACAGAGTCACTTGTTGTATGCCAATGCTCATTTAGACAAGCCAGATTCATTTTGGAACAAAGTGCTTTGGACTGGTGAGACAAAAATGGAGTTATTTGGTCATAACAAAAAGCGCTTTGTATGGCGGAAGAAGAACACCGCATTCCAAGACAAACACCTGCTACCTGCTGTCAAATTTGGTGGAGGTCCCATAATGCTGTGGGGCTGTGTGGCTAGTTCAGGGACTGGGGCCCTTGTTAAAGTCGAGCATCGGATGAATTCAACCCAATATCAACAAATTCTTCTTCAATGTTCAAGTATCAGTCACAAAGTTGAAGTTACGCAGGGGTTGGATATTCCAACAAGACAATGACTGAAAAAACAGTTTGAAATCTACAAAGGCATTCATGCAGAGGGAGAAGTACAATGTTCTGGAATGGCCGTCACAGTCCCCTGACTTGAATATCATCAACAATCTATGGGATGATTTGAAGCAGGCTGTCCATGCTTAGTAGCCATCAAATTGAACTGAACTGGAGAGATCTTGTATGGAAGAATGGTCAAAAATACCTCCATCCAGAATCCAGACACTCATCAAAGGCTATAGAAGGCGTCTAGAGGCTGTTATATTTACAAAAGGAGGCTCAACTAAGTATTGATGTCATATCTCTGTTGGGGTGCCCAGATTTATGTTATGATGCATATTTCATATTTTCTGTTACTCCAATAAACTTAATGTCACTGCTGAAATACTACTGTTTCCATAAGGCATGTCAGATATTAAAAGGAAGTTGCTACTTTGAAAGCTCAGCCAATGATAAACAAAAATCCAAAGAATTAAGAGGGATTCCCAAACTTTTTCATATGACTGACTGTATACCATAATCCAGAAGAGCACATTTTAGATTACTTTAAACATGAGTGTTTTGAAGAGAAATATAAAAATAAGAATAAGTAAATGGTGTTCTGTACTTTACACAGCAATTTAATTTTAAACAAATTACGCTTCTACATGTCTATAAAATAAATAAAACAACATTTCTAAGAAAATAAACTAAACAAAGCACACAGCAGTCCTAATGACTTTCAACTTGCAGTTATTCTACATTTGTATCAAAAGGGGCCCACCATCAATGGCAAAGCAAGTTGTCCTCTCCTCCACTGGAATGAGGTTTAAAGTTATGGAAGCAGACTTACAGAAACAGAATGACTTTCTGAACGCTTTGAAATCACGTCCAATTTTTTAACCTCTGTCTCCTGACTCAGCGGTGTGAGAAAAGCCCCAGGTGTGACATACCGTTTGATGCGTCTTGATGTCTAGTTACGCAAGATGTTAAGCTTTTTGGCCTTCTAGAGCTGACAAACCTCCCATTTTATTGTTTTTGCACTATAACTGATGAAATATCAATCTTTTATTTCAATGATAATTTTTTATTTCATGTTCTCAAATATTAAAATGTTTAAAGTTTTGAAAATCTTCTCAAGAAGGTTAACTCCAATGAGCACCATTGGTTCATATCTTGAGGTCCTGAATATTTTGAGTATCTTACTGGATGTGCAGTTAGGAGAGATGAAAGACCCTGCTTTTCAGGAGTTGATATTGGGTTCAGAAGGTATGGCCAGTGTGGTGGGCGGCTGGGGGCTGTGCCCAGCCGGGACGCCAAGAAGGACAGGGAGAGGGACTATGCCTCCCCCGGACCACGAGAGGGCAGCCGCCCTGGTTTGTATGGGGACCACGGGGATTGAGCATGGAAGCTCAACCCTACAGGAGCCCGTGGCCACCACCAGAGGGTGCCCTGAAGACTGTGAAGCCCTGGACGTCAGCACAGTATTTCCCGGGATACCCGGAGTGCTTCCGGTGCTTATGCGGCACTTCTGCCACACCAGGAAGTGCCACAGGAAGCTCATTGAGAGGTACCTGGAGTATGTCTGGGTGGGGATAAAAGGGGCCGCCTACCTCTAGTCGTCAGCTGAAGAGGATGAAGCTCGGAGGAGAGGAGTGGAGGCGGTGAAGAAAGGACAGGATTTGGAGAGGCCTGGACTGAGGGTGTGTGGTGCAGGGGTGTGTGCGGGACTGGTTATTGTAAATATGGTAAATAAACGTGTTGTGGTGTTTGAACCATCAGTGTCTGCCTGTCTGTGCCGAGGCTGGTCTCCACACCAGCTAGACAAAAAAAGGCCACATCTTGGTTCCTAGCAAAGACCACACTTTGAGGATGCAGATAAAGTGCCGTGTTGCTATCACCAATTCATATTAAACTTGGTTTTAATATTAAGTCCTACTTAAACGATGGAGTCTGTTTCATGGATGTGTGCTGAAAGTGTCCAGGGGTTGTCTGAGGCCAAAATAAAAGGATATTTTTCTCGTATCTGATATTAGAAAACTGATTTCTGCTGTGTAATGAGTGACTTGGAACAAGGGGTTTGAGTATCATTCAAAGAAGTTATTTTAGTTAACAGCCAAAGATCTAAATTGTAAAGAAATTGTAAACATTTTTTACAAAAGATTAAGGGATTGGGTTGCTGCCCGAGTCTGAAAATTTACTTGTTGGATTCGCATTTGGAATTTTTTTTTTTCCTTGAAAATTTTGGTGGTGGTGAGTTTAAAGCAAGGTGAAGGATTCCATCAGGAAAACAAAGACATGGAATGAAGGGAACGATGGGATGGTAGTATGAAGGTGGCTACTGCAGGGGGATTCATAGGGACATACTGGAAAAAGTGGACAAATAACGGGCCACCAAATGAGAAAACTAGTTAAATATTAACCCTTTAAACTCGGCTTCAATTCTGTCCATTTGCTGCTACATCGATTTAACTGCCTACAACTTCATCATCTTTCACTCAGTATTCAGAAGACGGAGATCTTATTGTCTTGTACACCTATATTACAGCAGAATATGTCAGTTAGTCATTGTCCAATCCACTATATCCTAACTACAGGGTCACAGGGGTCTGCTGGAGCCAATCTCAGCCCACACATACACACACCAAGGACAATTTAGGATCAGCAATGCAGGGAGGAATCCCACACAGACACGGGGAGAACATGCAAACTCCACACCCGGGAAGTGAACCCAGGTCTCCTAACTGCCACTGCGCCACCATGCTGCCTGCAGAATATATTGCAAGATTTATTATTTTTTGTTTTTCTCAGAAAATGCACTTTGAACGCTAGACTTATCTCCCTGGGTGTTAGAGTAAGCTTCCAAACGCTATATAAGTGTCAGAGAATGTATCAGGAATAACCAGAAAACAAATAAAAAAAATACATTATGAAATATCTACAAGTATCCTGTCTAGTTTTACCGTTTTGAAACAGTACAAAAACTGGATTCTTTTCTCTGTTTTTCTTGTTTTCAGATGACTATCCATAGCATACATGTAACTGAAGCCCCCTGGACTACAGTATGTATCATTTTAAAGGTTAGGGGTAGGGTTATTTCATTGGAATATGCAATTGGTAAAGAAATTATGCTATGTATCCAAATTATACTATCAATAGTTGCAAATTAAAAAACATCTTTACAAAAAGAAAACATACAGTATAAGGGGTGGGGGTTAGGGGCAGGTGTTGCTGTGATACAGTAGTCTGGCCATTTTTGAAGTAAGATAGAAAAATATTTTTAAACAAGCTTGCATTTTCCACAATAGAAGTAAAATCCTGCAGTACCTCTTTATATTCCCTGCTCTGTGCCCCAATAAATGCAAGTTATCGGCAATACACTAATAACCCAATTGCGCTCCACTCACTTAGAATCTGGAACCAATTTAGAAAGCATTTTAAGATGGAGAAGCTTCTATCTGTGGCACCTCTGCAAGAGAACCACCTCTTTCAACCTTCACAGACATATGCAGTTTTTAATATCTGGAAAAAATTTGGGATTAACTTGCTTAGAGATCTTTATATAGACAACATCTTTGCATCCTATGAACAATTATATTCCAAATTTAACATTCCAGCTCCACATTTCTTTCACTATCTTCAAATTAGTAACTTTGTTAAACAGAACCTGCCCGATTTTCCACACCTTGCATTCTCGACCATGCTGGAAAAAATATTGTTCAATTTCCAGAACTCAGACACCATCTCTGCTATACTGTATATAAAATTATTTTACAGTCCTTCCCTTTCAAAGTTTCAATAGGACACTGGGAAAAAAGATCTCTTAATCAGTATATCAGAAAAGGAGTGGAAAATAGCAATGCAGATTCACTTCAGCTCCATATGCGCAAAGCATACAATTATTCAACTCAAAATTATATATCGAGCACATCTGTCTTGCCTAAAACTCTCCAAAATGTTTCCAGGATGAGATCCAACCGGCGAACGTTGCAATCAAGTCCCAGCCTCACTGGGTCACATGTTTTGGTCCTGCACCAAATTATCATCATTCTGGACCAAAATTTTTAATTACCTCTCAGACAGCCTTGGTGTCCCAATCCCTCCTAACCCATTGACAGCTGTGTTTGGGGTTCTTCCAGACGGGTTTAAAGTGGAGAAGGACAAACAAATTGTGATTGCATTCACTACACTTTTGGCACGCAGACTTATTTTGCTAAACTGGAAGAATCCTAACTCTCCTCTTTGGGAAACCGATGTTTTATACTATTTGAAATTGGAAAAAAATCAAATACTCAGTTAGAGGATCAGTACAGATTTTTTCAAAACATGGCAGGATTAAATCAGTAATATTTTAAAATAAGCTCTTAAAGCACAGAGGAACCAATTATTTCTGCATTTCTTTTTCTTCTCCATTCATCTCTATTGGCTTATCAAACTCATCACTTTAGGTATGTTTACAAGCCTTAAGTTTTAGCCCATTGGCCTTGCTCTCTCTCTCAGGGGTGGGGGTCGACTTGTTCTCAATCCTACTTTTTGTAAAAATTGATTGATTTGTATGGAATGATTACAATAAAATTAATAAAAATATATATATATATAAAAAAGCTTGCATTTTAATAGCAACACACTCTACTTTGATTATAAGAATTAGGAAATGAAGGATTTGTTTTCAGTTTTTTAAAAAAATGCATTAATATTCAGTCCCGCTGGTGGGTCCGAGTTCAAAGAGTTAAATCAAAAATTGATTTCATGGTGTTAAGTTAATTAGCGACTCTATATTGGTGCAAACTGTATGAGTGCGCGTGCTTTGTCCTTCATGAGGTGAGCTCAAAAATGACTGAATGCAATATTAAAATTTACTAGGGTGGCACAATGGTTCATGCTACTGCCTGGCACACACACTGTTCCCTATAATCCTTATATGTATGGAATAGAAATGTTCTATCCATGCCTGAATGATTCTTTTCATCTCACCTCCCCAAAGTTGCGTGTGTTTGATCGATTGCCGATTTCAAATTGAATGTCTGAGTGCAAAGCAACTTTTTCATGGGCTGGCATCTTGCCCAATATTGTTCCATACTTTGTGCGCAGTGATGTTAAATTAGCTCTGGGTCTCTAAAGAAATAAACGACTTAGAAATTGTAAAATACAACCTTTAAAAAATTGAAGTTTCTTCACTTTTAATTGTTTCCACCAGAGGGAGGTAATGTTTTTCTCTTATTTTTCCCTGAAATTAAGCCTTCAGGTTATCTTTTCACCCACAAAGTTATCCTCTTAGCCTTTTTAGTTTGCTCCAATTTGGGTATCTTATCCACCATTCCCAGTTTATAATTCCTAAACCAAGTCTGACTGAATTTCCAGCGGGAGATCACCATTTTGACCTTCATAACAACACTTCTTACGTATTCTCTTTCATATTCTGTCTGGGTGTGATGCGACGCAGTTGCTAATTTAAAATATTCATATCTTAAGTGACTGAATTCTTCTAGAGCTAACATTAGTTTCCATGGTGTCATTTCCAAGGGGTGGCATGGTGGCACAGTGGTAGCACTGCTGCCTCGCAGTTAGGAGACCCGGGTTCGCTTCCCGGGTCCTCCCTGTGTGGAGTTTGCATGTTGCCCGCGTGGGTTTCCTCCCACAGTCCAAAGACATGCATGTTAGGTTCACTGGCGATTCTAAATTTTAACTTAATCCTGATACTCTGTATGTTCAATTCATCATAATAACTATTCATAGTGGCTCCAAAATCCGTACTGACCCCTACTTTCTCTTCTGTTTCTTTTTCCGGTTTCTTTGTGGTGGCGGCCTGCACCACCACCACCTACTCAAAGCATCATGATGCTCCAACAATGATGGACTGAAAGCCAGAAGTCTACGTGACCATCATCATCAGGTCCTTCCATGAAAACCCTAAATACAAAGAGGACTGTTTCATTTATGTTAGGTAGATTGCCCAGAGGGGACTGGGTGGTCTCGTGGTCTGGAACCCCTACAGATTTTATTTTTTTCTCCAGCCCTTGGAGTTTTTTTTTTGTTTTTTCTGTCCATCCTGGCCATCGGACCTTACTTATTCTATGTTAATTAATGTTGACTTATGTTTATTTTTTATTGTGTCTTCTATTTCTCTATTCATTTTGTAAAGCACTTTGAGCTACATTTTTTTGTATGAATATGTGCTATATAAATAAATGTTGATTGATTGATTGATAAATTGTCGTGTGTGTGTGTGTGCCCTGTGGTGGGATGGCTGGTGCCCTGCCCGGGGTTTTTTTCCTGACTTGCGCCCTGTGTTGGCTGGGGTTGGATGTGGCAGACCCCCGTGACCCTGTAGTTAGGATGGATAATTTCCAAGACGTTATACTGGGTATCCAAATTACATGATACAATAGCTGCAAGATTCAAAAATGTCTTTACAAGGAAAGAAAAATAAAACTCTAAAATATAGAAAGTGGAAACCATAGAATGTGAAATGCAGTGTAATTTGAAAGCTTAAATACCCCCTCATTTAATACAGTCTGTCTGTCCAATAGTATAGGAAAATAAACTCTTAAAATTGGTAATCTCCACGCACTAGAAAAATATTACAAGCACATGAGATAAGTAGACACTATATATTGCTAAGCATAAAGATATAAGAGTTAGTTTTTATTGCCCTGTATAAGCTAGAAACCATTAATATTTCATAAGCCAAAGGTTAGACGTGCAGGAGATGTGGAAAGAGAGGGAATGTGAACTCTTTGGCTGTAAATAATGGAAGCAAGCACTGAGCTAGTATGGAGTACAGGTAGGCAGACATGATGGACGGACAGGGGTTTGAAATCCCCTCAGCTGAGAAATAATGGTGGAATTAATTAGGGGCAGAACTAGAGCAGGGGAATGTTAGGAATCAGATGAGGATGGAAAATGACTTGTGTGATAAGAACTGTAATAAATGTAAGAGTTGCCCTTGGCTGCTCCCTCATTCCATCTGAAAAGAGTCTGCATGTGTGCCATACAATAAATCGTGATTCTGTTGCCGGTCCTGAGACTCCGAGTGCCTTCTTGGGGGTTGAAGGTGCCCGTGCCAGCCTACTTCAACATTAGTGCATAATTGAATCAGGACATTGAAGAAAGACATGGGAGATGGGCTTGGAGGCAGGGGTTTCTGTGATGATTCAATTCTGCCATTGTTGAGGGAAGAAGGAAAAGCATTGCAATGTGGTATCGGGGTATGCAATAAGGCCATTTTAATGGTAAAATATTGTACTTTAATTATAGCAATGAGGAAACTCATGATTTTTACATTATTGTTTGGTACATAACAATGGGGCTGAGTTTAAAGGATTAAAAAATGAATATGTATTGTTATTGTTTTTATATACTAAAGTTAAAAAATATTGATTTTGGAAGAATATTATAAACATGAATACATTTCTTACATTTTAATTCAATTTCAATTACCTGGTTAAGTCCCACATTCACTTTATGACTATTCCTTTGCTTTGCCCACCCACCCAACACACACTTTGTTGTGTCATTTCCTGGTCCTTTTAAAATTGGCAGGACAAGCGAAGCTTACAAGAATACAAACCGATACAAAATATAAAGAAACTCTCTGACAGATATAATTAAACACAAATGCCAAGATAGCATAAAATTCTCAAGCCCACCTAATTGAATCCAGTTTAGAACCAGCAGTTAAACTGACACCTGTCTCTGCAAGGTGAGAATTTGAGATTTTAATATACATTAATACATGACACCTACATTCTAGGGGACTTAAGAAAAATGGAAATACCTTTAATAAATGGCATCCTGTCTATTATATATTACTAGGGGGCTTCACCCCGTGCTTGCTTTGCTCGCCAACTCCCCTGCCTACACTATGCACCAGGCACTTCACGTCTCTGCTGCTCGTGTATGTGGATTTCACTTTCACCCAACAACAAAACTTTTAATTCCCGTGGATGGGCCTCTTCATTGGGAAGATACACTACTTTTCCCTACAAGTCTCTGGCTTAAAGGTTAAAGCCAAACAATATCTATGTACTTCTGTCATATCACCCATGTCCATATATTCAATCTCTTTTCGCTATTACCTTTAATCAATATTGCATTGAATTTTGATTCCGTGTTTGGAATTACATCGTGACAACGCAACGTATAACTGTCTGTTTCTTTCTCTCTACACGAACTGCATCTGACAATAGCAGTCACACAAATGACAAATGACTGAACCGTGTGAGTGGTTGTAAATGTTTTAGATGTGTGCAGGACTTTTCCAAATATCTTTGCATAAAATCTTGTCTACAGGGCTTGAAATTTTCTCTCGCGGGATTTCACTTTCACCAAACAACAAATCTAATTCTCGCAGATACGCCTCTTCATTGGGAAGAAACACTACTTTTCCCAGATGGCAAAACCAATTAGATGATCTACAAGTCTCTGACTTAAAGTTTAAAGCCAAGCAATATCTATGTACTTCTGTCATATCACCTACAGTATGTCCATATATTCAATCTCTTTTCGCTACTACCTTTAATCAATATTGCATTGAATTTTGATTCCGTGTTTGGAATTACATCGTGACAACACAACGTATAACTGCCAGTGAGTGAATATCGTTTCTTTCTCTCTACAAGAAATGTGTCCTACAATAGCATTCACACAACTGAGAAATAATTGAACCGTGTGTGTGGTTGTAAATGTTTTAGAGGTGGGCAGGACTTTTCCAAATTTCTATACATAAAGTCTTGTCTAGCGGTGCTTGAAATTTTCACCAAACAACAAATCTTTTAATTCTCACAGATACGCCTCTTCATTGGGAAGAAACACTAATTTTTCCCGATGACAACACCAATTAGACGATTTACAAGTCTCATACTTAAAGTTTAAATCCAAACAATATATTCATTCTCTTTTCACTTTTCCATTATTTCACTGAGTAAAAACTTCCATCTGCGGTGGGCTGGCGCCCTGCCCGGAGTTTTTCCTGCCTTGAGCCCTGTATTTGGTGGGATTGGCTCCAGCAGACCCCCTGTGACCCTGTAGTTAGGATATAGCAGGTTGGATAATGGAGGAAGGAATAATTTCCATTTGTTTGTGCTAATGCAATCTTTACTATCATTTTTTTGAGACTTTTAAATTTTCGTACTTCCATTATCTCTAACCTGCTCGGCATGTGTATCGCTACAACGTTTTTGAATTCTTTACGATGTTCTACTTTGTCATCTACTCTTTGTCTTTTATTCCCAGCGCCGGGCGTGGATAAATCTCGTCTTGCAGAGATGTGAAAGTGTCTCTCTAAGAAAGTCACGTCTTGTCTATCTTCCCAAGATTTTTTTATTATAATAGAGAGATGGGGTCTCTTGAAGTCTTACGTGATCCCATAATTACATGTCTACCAGCAGTGCCTGTAAGAGGTACATGGGATGAGGACACTGTAGCCCACACCTGCAGAGTCAGCAGACCACACTGTAGTAGATACAGCTAATGTAGGAACGGGGGAGACTTACCCCCAAAATGCGCGGTCTTCCTTCCTGAAACAGATGATAGCGATCTTTATGATAAATAGTAAAAGTCGTAGGCAAGTCTTCCTTTGTAAGCTCAGAATTTGACAGCAGGACTGTAATTATGTGTTCAGCTTTATTGTTGGCTTGTTTCATTGTTTGAATATCGCAAGTGCTGTGGAAATAAAAAAAAATATATAATAGTTATTTCCATGTAAATATACCATATCACTGTATAACTTTAATCGGCACAATGCAAAAAAAGAGAAATCACTGAAAATTGATTGTCTTCATTAACACAATCAGCAGATATTACTTGTGCTCTAAAGGGTGATATTCTATTTTAAGCTACTTAATTTTAAAGAACGATGTGCTGTTCATTTTTTACAGTTTTCATTTACAAAAAGCTTCTACCTTTAAAAACCAAATAATTAGTACGATGTACACCAGTCAAGTCTTCTTACCTCCTCCAGGAAACCACCCAGCTGCTCACTTCAGAGATGTGTTCTAATTTTTTATATCAGCAAGTGGGCAAGGCAAGGGGTGGATCGTGGAACTGCAGCATAAAAGAAAGGGAGTATTAGCTGTGGAGTAAGAAAACTCCTCCTATAGTTTGAGTGCTTTCACTGAAAGTGGTCGATTTGTTTAAGGCCTACACTATGGCGTGAGCAGTGAGGCACAAGGAACTGGAAGTCTCATCAGGTGCACTTTCACCAAAGAGGGCCAAGGGGAATATGACCTGAACTGGTCAACTTAACTCAACGGTCAGTGAACTGCAACACAAAAGGCACATTTCCATTTTCTTTGTGTTCCATAATGCCTCAAAGGTTACCAAAATGGAAGAGAGAGGGCTATTGCCATGTTGCAGGCAGGCGCGTTATAATTCAAATGCATGGAGCAACTCAAAGATGACTGAGAAATACTCGATCAGTCAGCCAGTTCACGTTGAAAAGCTCCTGTGGCTAAAATCTCAAGGGTGGACAGAACTTGCAAAGTGAACAGGTAGAGCACAATTCCTCAGAGGGTGTCTTTGTAAAGCAGGCCCCAGTTCAGTACACAGCACCATGAAGACAGCTCTTGGAAAACTTATAAGTCAGTCACCATCATGGGACAAGAAATCAGTATGATCTCTAAATGAGCACTCTCTTCTAATTCCTCCATTTGTGATGTCTTCTAATAATGCTAAAACAGCCATGATAGTTGGAAAAGTTTGTCCAGTCTGTGCACTATTATATTGTTACTGATTGATTACAATCCAATGCCTTAAATTTGTAAAAAATATGCAATTCATTTCGGTGTATTTGATAAAGCCCATGTCATGGATGTGAATCTACCCCACAGAAACAGTAGCACAGCTTTGATGCTGGGTGCCGGTCACTTACAAAGCCGAGCAGAAATTTACATACAAATGGCTTGAGGCTTCTGTGAAAATGTGCGTAGCGTTACAGCAAGTTCAGTTTTTATACATCTTGACGTGAGCATGGAATCGGGTGTATGTAACATTTTTTTTGCATATGCACCATTTATACATGAGGCCCCTGGTGTGTAGAAATGCACCAAAGTGTGGTGGGCTGCAAACACAGGAGCAGTTTGACTGAATAAAATTGGTGGATTTCATGGAATTAAACACTGGGGCTAACATAAGATAATGTAGTGCTCAGCGGCCGAAACACTGGACATGTAAAGTGAGCATTTTCCTTAGACAGTATACTGGAAGGTGGACAGTTATATATAAGGGGTTAAGAGTTGCTGTTTTGTCTTTTTTTAAGCTATCTTGAATAAATCTTTCTTCATCAACAGATGTCCCACAGCCCCACAGGGCATCTGTTGGTGAAGAAAGATTCACTGATCTTGACTTTGCTGACGATGCTGTGACCTTCGCGGAGTCAATGGAGGCTCTGATCGGGTGCTTGAGAGACTGAATGAGGAGTCTGAGTGCCTGGGGTTGTGAGTGTCCTTATAAAAACCAAATATCCAGGCTTTTAATGAGCTGTTGGGCACGGCCATCAGCAGTGTGTCTGTCTGCGGAGAGAGTGACGACCTTGTCGAGAGGTTTACTTACCTTGGCAGTGACATTCATGTCTGTGGTGACTCGTCCTATGAAGTCAGTAGACGGATTGGGAGAGCATATGAGGGGTCATGAGGTCACTGGAAAGGGGTGTGTGGCGCTCTACGCAAAAGGACGAAGGTCCAAGTCTTTAGAGTCCTGGTGCTTCCTGCTTTGCTAAATAGTTGCGAGACATGGACGCTATCCAGTGACTTGAGACCAAGACTGGACTCCTTTGGTACTGTGTCTCTCCGGAACATCCTTGGGTACTGTTGGTTTGACTTTGTGTTGCTCATGAAGTCCCAAATGAGGCACATTACCTGCATTGTGAGGGAACGTCAGTTATGGCACTACAGCCATGTGGCGCATTTTGCTGAGGGTGATCCAGCTCATAAGATCTTCATTGTTGGGGACCCAAGTGGCTGGACCAGGCCAAGGGGTTGCCCACGTAACCCCTTGCTGCAGCAGATAGAAAGTAATTTCCAGAGTATAGGAGTGGACCGCGTGTCTGCTTGGGGGGTTGCCAACCGTGATCCCGAGCTGTTTCGACGTGTAGTGGGTGCGTCAATGAACTGTACCAATGCCTGCTCCCCAACTTGACTTGAATAAATGGGCCACTGGCTCAATTGCAGTAAACTTTGATCACCATATCCTTCTTCCTTCCTTTTAGTAATGTATCTTTTTCTCTCTTTCTCTCAAAGATATATATATATATATGTCTTTGTATATAATATGCTGGGCGTCACGGTGGCGCAGTGGTAGCGCTGCTGCCTTGCTGTAAGGAAACCTGGGTTCACTTCCTGGGTCCTCCCTGCGTGGAGTTTGCATGTTCTCCCCGTGTCTGCGTGGGTTTCCTTCCACAGTCCAAGGACATGCAGGTAAGGTGCATTGCTGATTCTAAATTGTCCCTAGTGTGTGTATGCCCTGCAGTCGCCTGGCACCCTGCCCAGGGATTTGTTTCTGTATTGCACCCTGTGCTGGCTGGGATTGGCTCCAGAAGGCCCCCATGACCCTGTGTTAGGATATAGCGGGTTGGATGATGGATGGATATAATACGCTACCGTGGCTGTCCATTTGTTTGTCCAGGATTTTAAATCACCTGCAGCTTGCAAACCATTTGACTTATTGACCTGAAATTTGGTACAAATAAACTACGTGACTTATACTGTCCACTTTCAGGGTGATGATTGATTGTAGAATCAACTTTCGCCAGCTTGCACATGCGAAGGGCCAGCATCCTCATCCCTACCACCTTCACCGTCACTTCCCCTACCTCTTCATATCTTAAATCTTTCCTGAGGCAGATTGAAGACTTAAGTGCCAGCTTAAGTGAAAAATTAAAGAAAATGTACTAAGTAATTGTAACACAAACACTGACTTGATCAGATTAAACGTGAAAAGATGCTGACAAAAGAAGAGAAGGAGCAGGTCACTAGGGTGGAGAAAAGAAAAGCTCCCTGCCTACTGATAAGGGAAACAAAAACAACGGTGATGGCATTCAAAAAGGAGTAACTAAAAAGCTACCCCAGAGCACTTGGGCTAATTCAAATAATATAGCAAGAATTTTATGAGCAGGCTCTGAAGCTACTCTCATTTAGTCACTTGAACTGCAGTGATGCCTCTCTTGGACAGCCTTGTTTTTATGGACTAGGGTCTGGAAGGGGCGGAGTCAGTTGACCCCCCTGGTTGGTTTCTCTGCACTGTGGATGATAACGTAGACAAGACAGTTAAGCTGCAACACACACTCTCAGCTTTCCTTGCTAGGGGTCATTCACTAGTATTTTATATCCAGTATAGCATTTGAAGGGCCTGCTCCCTTCAGAAGTCAGCAGGTGAGATTTGGGAGTTGGCAGTTAAGTTAAGTGAGCCTCCACTGAGTGCTCCAGTAAGGATCCTGGATTGCTCCCCTGTGAGTTTGGTGGCTCCTGTGAAGATTGTGGAAGAGAGCTCCCTAAACTTGGAGGAATGAAAAGCTGTGGACTCTTCACATTTAGTGAATTCAAATGTTTTTGTTTATTCAGACTTCCTTTTTAACTAACATTAAATCTGAGTAGACTGACAGCAAGATGGCACAGTGGTTCTTTCAGGCCTGGTTATTGTTTCTGTGACATTTCTTTGAGTTTAAGTGGGCTTTATCTATAGCATTCTCCCTCATGCCAAATTTGGTTAAGACTCTCAATTGTTCAGGTATAAAATGAGTAAGTGTGTGTCAGTAACCCCGTGACTGACTGGGATTCCATGTAAGGGTGGATCCGTGGGCCCTACATGATCCCGTGTTAGACTAAGCCAAGATGGGAAAGAAAATGATAGATTTAAAATCTGAGGACGTTCACTGTGCAAAATTTGCTGTAGTACAGAAAATCAGACAGGAGCAAATGCTTTTTATTGGCCCTACAAGTATGTTAGCCATACCACATGCCTGTTTTTTATATGTATTATTATTTTGTTTTAAATACTATGCCAAGTGTTTTAGAATTTTGTATAAAATGAGGACTAAATGACTAATTTCCACTTTCTGCATAAAATACAAGCACTTGAGGTCTGTAAGAAAATCTAAATGGATAATCAGTTAGATAAAAAGTTCATAATCACATTTTAAAATTACTGCATGGACATTTTTCAAAAGATTAGCATCAGTCTTAAGATAAACGCAAAGTAAGGAGGTGAAATAAAGTTTGCTGGAGGCTGCTTGGTCATGATAGGCATAGAGGGAGATGGGACATTTTGTACCTCAGAAAATGGAGTTTAGTTGCTGTTATGTTTTAAAGGTTGGCTTTTTACGGGTTTAACCAAACTAGCTGGTTGCTCTAGCAAATCTTAAGAAGTTTTGGTAAGCAGAATATTTTATTATGAGATGCTCTTCCTGTCCCTAGGCCTAACTCTAAAGCCTCTATGACTGTTATCTTAGACCGTTCACAATATTTACATTAAGTAAATGATCATCTTAACAACAGATTCCATTATTCTCTACTCTCTCATTCTTTACAAACAGTAACTAATAAAATATCAGACATTGTAACCAAGCTTTACAAGTATAGACACATCGATTATAAACAAAGTATTTATGTGGCCCTATAATCCCACTGATATGCACATTTTATCCCTGAAATTCATAAACATCAGACAATTATACCATTCCATTTGAAATTCCACCTGGTAGACCAATAGCATCTGACCGCTCTTCGGAAACCTTATAGGATTTCTGAATATATTGACTGGTTTATTAGACAATACTTGCGTAAAGGAAACCTATCACTTACTAGAAATCATCGGAAAACTCAGAATCCCTTCTTCTTTCTTCATGTTCACAATGGATGTAGAATCCTTGTATGCCAACATCAACATCCAATTTGGTTTAAATTTGGTCAATAATATATTTAAGAGATTTCTAGATTCAGAAAGGCCTGACAAAACGATTTTAGCCTAATTAGGAATTAGTTTAACCCATAAAGATTTTGAATTTAATCTGAAAACTTTTCTTACCGACCTATGGCACAGCTATGGATAAACAAATTTGTCCCGGCATATGCAAATATTCATATGGCAGAATGGGAGGAAGGGACTTTTCAAAAATACACCCACCTTCCATTCATTTAACTTGGATATTTAGATGATATCTTTGGTGTCTGGACACACACCTGCAGATTTTCAGCACTTTTTTTAACATTTTCAATACCCATCATTCCACTATCAAATTACAAGACACAATAAACTATCAGTCTCTTGTCTTTCTGGATACAGAAATATGTTTCTATCCTATTTCACCAGTTAAAAACATTCTACATTCAATAGCAGATACTCATAACCTTCTGTATAAATTTATTTTTTATCCAAAACATACCTTCAGGGGGTTGATTAAATCAAAACTAATTTGGTTTTACCGGGTAGAAGGGTAAGCTTGGTTTATTGGTTTTAACTTGGCATGTTGCTGACTTACATTTTGTCTTCTGGCCAGTTACCCTGCCATTTTTACACCATGAGATGTTACTTTGCTAGAGATGCTTTTCATGGTCAATGAAAGGGAGGACAGACTGGAGACAAGCTCTGTATTATCCTTATGCTGGCTCCCTAGGGCAGATTTCAAAATCCTCCTTTTAAAATATAAAGCAATAAATGGCCAAGGTCCGGCTTAATTGTCTGAACTTATCATGACTTACACACCAGAGTGCACATAAAGATCTCAAGATGCTGGTCTACTTAGGATTCCAAGGATTAATAAAAAAAACAGTGGCAGGTCGAGATTTTAGTTACAGGGGCCCTAAACTGTGGAATGGTCTTCCTGC
Organism: Polypterus senegalus; assembly: GCF_016835505.1. Classification (NCBI taxonomy): domain Eukaryota; kingdom Metazoa; phylum Chordata; class Cladistia; order Polypteriformes; family Polypteridae; genus Polypterus; species Polypterus senegalus. The sequence goes on from NC_053163.1 coordinate 13,826,426, forward strand.
TACTATAAGAGATGCCCCTTCGGTCTCAGCTTTTAAATCACAACTGAAGACTCACTACTTCAGTTTAGCACACCCTGCCTAGAGCTGCTGAATTACTGTACATTAGCACTAAAACATAAGTAACATGACGGTCATAATTGGATACTAACCCTCACCTATTCTGTTTCGTTTCTTGGTACTCAATTGTGGCACTCGGTGCCATGTCCCACCTGCCACGTTGTTTTGCCTGCCTAAGGTAAAGTCATCCCACAGGATATCACAGGAATCGTGGGAAAGAGGGGTCCTTACATCGGATTGGTTAGCCCAGCGCTGTTTCAGCCATGGAATGGCCAAATGGTTGAGGCAGCTTGATGGATGAGGTCTCCTGGACTCTAAACAAATCCAAATCATATTATGTGATATCATCTACTGTTAAATTCTGCTCTGTACTTCTAAAATTTTTATTTTAATACTGTGTTGAGGATTGTTATGATCTGTGTATTGTATTGTATTGTATTGACCAACTTCTTTTTGACACCCACTGCACGCCCAACCTACCTGGAAGGGGGTCTCTCTTTGAATTGCGTTTCCATTTCTTTCTTCTGTTTCTTCCATTTTTTCCCTTCAAGGTTTTTTTTGGAGTTTTTCCTTGTCTTCTTCGAGAGTCAAGGCTGGGGGGCTGTCAAGAGGCAGAGTCTGTTAAAGCAGATTGTGGCACTTCTTGTGTGATTTTGGGCTATACAAAATAAATTGTACTAGCCAACCCGCGGCGTACCATACGCCGCATAATCAGGCCGGTGTTTTAATGATTTTTAAGCACAGGGAGAAAATTAACATTTGAAAAATCGGTAATGTAATAAATCAGCAAGAAAAGCAACATTGTAACAATGCACGGAACGAACCAACACACAATCGTCCGTGACTGAAAACTGGCGGACCATCCTCGCATCTTCTCCTGCCAGACGGAGCGATGGGGGTGCACGGCGCGGAGTGTGTTTCTCGTTCAGTATGCACTGCCCGCTCATGTGCCCACCTCCAACTCGTCACTTGAGTCGTCGTCTTTACACTGTCCAGACTGACTTTTCAATGCTCTGTGCGGTTTTGGCTGCTTTTCTATATATAATCCACCAAGACAACCAACCACGGTAGTAGCGAGGTGGGAGTGGGGTGTGTACAAAGGATTGGGATGCAACCAGTGGGAGCGTATGAGTCGCACTTAGTGGGAATTTTATGGTTTGCCACAACATAACAAACGCCGCATAATTATTTATTGATGGTTGAACACTTCTGGAAAGACACAGTTGTCTAAAAAGGGAGCGTTTGAGGATACAACAGAAAGTGAATGAAAAGATGGAACTCTGGACTTTTCATTGCTCTGTGCGGTTTTGGCTGCCTTTCTATATATAATCCACCAAGACACCTGACCATGGTAGTAGCGAGGTGGGAGGGGGGTGTGAACAAAGTGCAGAAGCATCTAAGAAGACGCATGTTTGTCGTGGATGCGAATAGCTGTATGTAGCGTGTAAAACAGTTTGCTATGGAGCACGTGGTCGTGCGTTGTAACCGAAAACTCGGTTTTTAAAGATTGCTTACTTTATTGTGTTTTAACCTCAGTTGTAAAGGATTGTTTTAAGGATCCCATGGGATACCCCTCGCAAACCGTTTCACACGCTGCATATGGCGATTCACCTCCGCGAGAAACATGCCTCTATGAACAGTCAACGTAGCTCGGAGGTGCATGACATGCACATGACATTAACCTGACCTGCACTGCATGTGGCCTCTATGACAGACAAATATAAATGACGCCATTTTTTCTGTGTCGTCGCGTCCGAGTTGGTGGGCGTGGCCCTGCGAGTTGTCGTTGTATCCAATGGTCTTGGAGTTTGTGGGCGTGGCTCCTTCCTGCATGCGCCATAGGTGTCTCACTTGTTGGCGGCTTAGTGAATCCACGCCCCTTCCGCCGTGCTTTCCATGGTTGTCTTGCCTTAGTGAATTATATATATATAGATTGTATTGTATTGTATTACAGAAGGGTGGGTGTAGTTGTATGGGATGGTTTGCATACACATTCATTTTATAAACTGCCTCATTTTTTTCCTTTAGCTTGCAGAAAACAAATAGGATGTTGAATTTGTGTGGTTGCAAATGCCGATTTTGAAAAGGAGGAACAAAATGATATCGTTTTCACAGCAGATGAAAGACCACATCCTGTTTGCCAGTAAGCGAGCATATCTTTTGAAGATGGCCCTGGAACTGCGACAACTTAATCGTTATTCACTTTCAAGGTAAATTCTCAGTTCACACAATAATTTATTTTTAGTCCATGTTGATGAGTGTTTGTTTTTATTGTTAATATCAATGAATATCGAAAATTTATATACGCATGTTCAATTATTGCACTATAAGGTATGAGTAAAACTTAATCCATTCTTAACAGATGTTATTTGAATAGCTGATGAAGATGATTTGTGATTTGAATTTCATTGGCTATCGTGCACTGTAGTTCTCATGTTGTATAAATCTGATGCATCGGTCAAGGCCGAGGGTGGCTGAAAATGTTCATTTTGGTATATAAGTATTAGATCATTAAAAGAACTTTCTTGGTAAGTTTACAGTTCACTGTATTTAAAATAATTACATTTTTACAGCAGAAGGAGTGTTTTAATTTTGATTTTGATTGGGGACATCTTAATTACGCTCAATTTTAAGAAACACTTTTGTTTAGGTACTCCAAAATTGCATCTATTTCTTTTTTACTGCTATGTAGCAAGACCTTAACGTACACTTCTTTTGGTTTTCATAACACTTACAAAGCATCAGTTAAGTGTTTAATCATCACTGCTAATAAAACTTTACTTTGGAGAGGTCTGGGGTGGCTTAATGGAGACACATTTCTCTTCATATAACATATTTAGTTTAAGACCTGTGAATCCTTCAGATTAACGAGTCATTTTTCCCATCATGTCAAAATACCACACTGCACTGATTTGACATTTCATGTAAATAATTTAAAACTTTAAGTTTGAACGTAGTAAAGACCCATCACAAGCTCTAATTCTGTTGGGGTACTACTATGTTTTAAGAAAAGAGTGCTCAAAAGTTTCTGCTTCCTACCTTTCCAAAATTTAATTATCAAAGCACTAGGTCAGGGGTGCCCACACATTTTTGGCTTGCGTGCTACTATTAAAATGACCAGGTTGAAATGATCTGCCTACATTAAAAATGCTATATATATATATATATTCTAGCAAAATACCAGCTTATGGAGGAGAAGTAGTGTGTTAAAAAAGCAATGAAAAAGAAAAGGAAACATTTTGAAAATAACGTAACCTGATTGTCAATGTAATTGTTTTGTGTATTTGGCGGCAGCGTCACGAAGTTGTTTTCGCCTAGCTGCATCAGAAAATGTACCACAACGTCTGACGCGCCTCATTTTTAGTGTTTTCTCACTGCTTGGATTGCTGCTGTCATAATGGGTTTGAGTGTAAATATACATATACATATATATATATATATATATATATAATATACATACATATATATACACACACATATATACATATACACACATATATATATATACACAAATATATATATAAACACATATATATATACATATATAGATATATACTGTATATATATATATACATACATATACACAAATACATATATACATACACACATACATACACACATATACATATATATATATATATACATACATACATATCTTCATATATATATATACACATATACATACTGCATATATACACACATATATATACACACACAAATTATATATGTATGTGTCTATATGTGTGTGTATAGCTGTGGTGACTGAGTGCAAGGGAAAAAAAAATGTAGTCTATAAGTTATTAAACAATAAAACATTAACGTTTTAAGGAGTAAAGATACATTGAGCACTACTGGAGTGGTTTCGGGTAAACTACATTTTAAAGATGGTATAATACAACAGGTAAGTAGTACTAACAGCAGCTAAAATGTATATGGATCATCTCTCGGTAGTAGATCCCCTTTGAAAGGCGCTACACGACGGCTGTGGTATAGAAATTGATATTTTGTATGTGAACGTCCAAATTTCTGCCTCTGGTAATGTGCCTTACCGCCATCACCAGCAATTAAAAAAAATTAGTTTTGTGTCCTCTGCAGTGTTAAGAGTATACGTGCAACGCCGGCTGCTTGACTTTAATAGTATTTTTCCAGGGCAGGAGACGCCACTCTGATCAAAAGTCTCTGTGCTCTTTGGAGGTTATTCATATATATACATAATATTTTATTCAGCGGTCTTTGGAGGTCTTCCTTGTTCTCCACGTACTTACGTAGGAGGTGTGATGACCCGACATGCAACTCCGCCCCCCACGGCCATCAAACTGAACTCCATTACAGTATATGGAGCAAAAGATGTTCCAGTTATGACCATTACGCGTAAAATTTCGAAATGAAACCTGCCCAACTTTTGTAAGTAAGCTGTAAGGAATTAGCCTGCCACATTTCAGCCTTCCACCCACACGGGAAGTTGGAGAATTAGTGATGAGTTAGTGAGTGAGTGAGTCAGTCAGTGGGTGAGTCAGTGAGGGCTTTGCCTTTTATTAGTGTGGATATACTGAGTATGGCTCCAGTTAGATTAATTCTCTAATAGGCTACTGCTTGTCGCTTGCTCAGATGAGTGTAACATGCAATTTCTAGTGATATTTTTAAGTGATACCTTACTTCATTTCACAATTTCATTCTTCTTTTTTTGTTGCCAACAATAAGATCTTGAAACCAAGATGTATATTAAAATGGACGCCTTACACTGTGTCATTTTAAATAAGAGTGAGACAACATAAGAATGTATCTTAAAAAGAGTCTCTCTTCTAAAACAGAGGGGTGCTGGTGTCCTTCCTTACAGATTCCTCTTTTCAGACCAGGATTGTCCCAGGTTCCCAGCTATTAACAAGCTCTTCAGTGATTGTTTCTTGTGGATGAATAGAGCTCACTATTAAGTGAAAAATAATTTACAGTCATATGAAAAAGTTTGGGAACCCCTCTCAGCCTGCAAAAGAATTGACTCTCCTTTCAACAAAAAAGATAACAGTGGTATGTCTTTCATTTCCTAGGAACATCTGAGTACTGTTGTGTTTTCCGAACAAAGATTTTTAATGAAGCATATTTAGTATGAAATTAAATCAAATGTGAAAAACTGGCTGTGCAAAAATGTGAGTCCCCTTGTCATTTTGCTGATTTGAATGTCTGTCACTGCTCAATGCTAATTATTTGCAACACCAAATTGGTTGGATTAGCTCGTTAAGTCTTGAACTTCATAGACAGGTGTGTCCAATCATAAGAAAAGGCATTTAAGGTGGTCAATTGCAAGTTGTGCTTCACTTTGATTCTCCTCTGAAGAGTGACAGACAGCATGGGATCCTCAAAGCAACTCTCATAACATCTGAAAACAAAGATTGTTTAGTCTCATGGTTTAGAGGAAGGCTACAAAAAGCGATCTCAGAGGTTTCAACTATAAGGAATGGAATCAGGACATGGAAGGCCACAGGCACAGTTGCTGTTAAACCCAGCAGGTCTGGCAGGCCAAGAAAAATACAGAAGCGGCATATGCACAGGATTGTGAGAATGGTTACAGACAACCGACAGATTACCTCAAAAGACCTGAAAGAACATCTTGCTGCAGATGGTATATCTGTACGTTGTTATACAATTCAGCGCAATTTACACAAAGAAGGTGATTGTTGTATGCAAATGCTCATTTAGACAAGCCAGATTCATTTTGGAACAAACTGCATTGGACTGATGAGACAAAAATTGAGTTATTTGGTCATTACAAAAAGAGCTTTGCATGGTGGAAGAAGAACACCGTATTCCAAGAAAAACACCTGCTACCTACTGTCAAATTTGGTGGAGGTGGGGCTGTGTGGCTAGTTCAGGGACTGTGGTCCTTGTTAAAGTCGAGGGTCGGATGAATTCAACCCAATATCAACAAATTCTTCAGGATAATGTTCAAGCATCAGTCACAAAGTTGAAGTTACGCTGGGGTTAGATATTCCAACAAGACAATGACCAAAAACACAGTTTGAAATCTACAAAGGCATTCATGCTGAGGGAGAAGTAAAATGTTCTGGAATGGCCATCACAGTCCCCTGACGTGAATATCATCGAAAATCTATGGGATGATTTGAAGCAGGCTGTCCATGTTTGGCAACCATCAAATGTAGCTTAACTGGAGAGATTTTGTATGGAAGAATGGTCAACAATATCTCCATTCAGAATCCAGACACTCATGAAAGGCTATAGGAGTCGTCTAGAGGCTCTTAGATTTGAGAAAGGAGGCTCAACTAAGCATTGATGTCATATCTCTGTTGGGGTGCCCAAATTTATGCACTTGTCTAAATTTGGTATGATGCATATTGCACATTTTCTGTTAATCCAATAAACTTAATGTCACTGCTGAAATACTACTGTTTCCATAAGGCATGTCATATATTAAAAGAAAGTTGCTAGAAGCTCCGCCAATGATAAACAAAAATCCAAAGAATTAAGAGGGGTTTCCAAACTTTTCATAGGACTGTATATATTGTGTCACATTATTTACTGAAATCATTGGCACTTCATCTTGATCATAATATTTCATTTTTATTTGTTAGATTTAAAATATCGATGAATTGGCTCACGCTGCAGCTTGTGCCTGCACAAATCCACTGGAAGGAGCCTTTGGAGAGCTCTTCATTAGATAGGTAAGGCGCTATATAATAGGCAGAATCTAACCTAGAGAGAGAACTGTGAACTTGAATAGCAAGTACTCAACAGGTGCCAAAGAAAAGCCCACCCCCAGGTCAAAACATAAAAAAAAAATTATGACCAAATCATCATTATATACTTTTGAATGTAATTTTAGGGAAAATGCAATGACTAAAGTATTTGCAAAAGAAAATAAATAAATCAACCATGAATACATAATTGGCTAGGGTTGCTTTGTCTTCACTGCTAAAATCAACTTCAGCAGAAGTCTGATCTTGCATGCTTGGTCTGCTTATGTTGAGGACTTTGTTGTGTGTCTATCTTTGTAATGCTATCTGATATTCGGCGTGGTAGCTGACTAATTCCACCAGACCCCAGTCATCTTAATCTAAATATAACTTTACATTCAAATATTAAGGGTTTGAATATCACATAGACATGCAGAGAAAAATCAGACAAATAAGCACCAGCACAGACCAAGATTGGCTATCAGGCTCGTTCCGTGGAGAAGCCAGTGCACTGTAAAGGATGACTTCATATTGTTTTGTAAGCCGCTCTTCAGCAGGAATTTCCAATTTATAATGGACACAAAGGTGTCTTCTTATTTACTGGACCCCCTTTAAAGAGATGTTTCTATGTGCTCTTGATTTCGTCTACTTGCTGACTGTGATTGATATTCCAGATAGACCACAGGCTGAAAGACAAAGTTGTAGGACTTATTGTTAGGAGTTAAAGATCACAGATTATTTGGTACATTTGAACATCTTTGTCCTTAACTATATTTAGCAAGAAGATAAAGGGAGAAGGATAAGAAATCGATTAAATATACATGAGTACAGTAAATACACAAAAACATGCTGCTATATATATGTATATATTATGCATATACAGTACTACTGTATATACATCCAATACAGAAATACAACATACATCTTGTCACAAATGAACATCAGAGGACCTCCTCTCAGGCTCAGTCAAGATATGTGATAACTTGCTGAGATGAAAGGGGGCGCTCCTGCTAACGCTGTCTTCTCCTTTGCCCACATTGCAGAGCAGCCGCCCAGAGACAGCGTTTAACCCCGTCCCGTCTGCTTCATCTGCCATTAAAACCCCAGCTGCCCGAGAAGAAGGTGTCATTACTGGAAAACACGTCCTAATTACTTTGAATTCCCCTTTGAAGGGATGCACACCAATGACTGTTATTTTGTTTGTTTTATGTTTATTTTTCTGTCTTCAGACAATAAAATGGATAACCCATGTGGTGCTACAAAATTTTCTTGCGTATTCTGAGTTTTCATTCCCATATATATATAGTCAGAGATGGCTGGGGTGGCAACCTGGTTCCTTTGGGGACCACGGGTACTGAGCTTAGAAGCTCAACCCTGGAGGGTGCCCGTGGTCACCGCCAGGGGTCGCCCCCGTGCCTTTGGAGCCCTGGACCACTTCCGCCAGGGCCAGGGGGAAGAAAATTGGGGACACCCGGAGTGCTTCCGGGTACGCAGCCGGCACTTCCGCCACACGGGGGTGTGTCGGTGGGAGATTGCCGGGAAGCACCTGGAGCACATCTGGGTGTGTATTAAAGGGGCCACCCTGCATTTCCCTTCATACCGGGGCAAGAGTCGGGAGGGGAGTGGATGAGGCCTCTGTAGGAGGCAGGAGGTAGCCTGAAGAAGGAAAGAGGTATTGTTGTTGGCCAGGACTTTAGGGACTTTTGGGGTTTGAGTGCACTTTGAAATTGCAAATAATGTACAATAAACGTGTGTTGGGTGACATTAACGTGTCCGCCTGTCTGTGTCCGGGCCAGCTTCCACAATATATATATATATATATATATATATATATATATATATATATATATAGAAGACATGATAGTCCCTCTCAGAATGACTTGTACTAATCATACACTCTAGACTTGAATACATCTGAGATGGAATAACTCCTTCATTTGTCAAAAGTTTAGTAATAATCCGCTGAGCAACACTACCTTGTAACTGCTCCAACATATTGATTACAACTGACAGGAAGGGGGGAAGAGCAGCTTTCTATCTATCTATCTATCTATCTATCTATCTATCTATCTATCTATCTATCTATCTATCTATCTATCTATCTATCTATCTATCTTTTGTTACAGACGGCTGGGGTACTTGTCCAGCCAGGATGCCTCTTCACTGTATGGAGTGGGGGTCAAGCCTGGTCAAAACAGTACCTTCCCCGGGATGCTAGATGGCAGCCCTCCTGGTTGGCAGTGGTGCTTTGGATTCCCACAGGGCTCCATGGGAGATGAAGTTCCCTACAACCCTGTTGGGATCCAGGGGTGCCAATAGAAGATGCTGCAGATGTTCCTGCGGGTGGTCCTTCCGCCACACCGGATGTGCAGCCAGAAATAGGTCATCAAACACCTGGAGCACTGGTGTAGTGCATCTATCTATCTATCTATCTATCTATCTATCTATCTATCTATCTATCTATCTATCTATCTATCTATCTATCTATCTATCTATCTATCTATCTATCTATCTATCTATCTATTCTTTTTTTATTTTACAGAACCGTTACTTTATCCTTCTTTCCTTAAACAGCTGCCAAGATATAATGAGATGCAAAGCAAGCCAAATCAAGGATCTCACGCTGTGCTCCATTTACCTTGGATGTCGGAGGTGAAATGACGTCACACACAAGCTGGCCATGTTTCAGTTAAACATTCTAAAAATCAATATGGACACATCCAGGAAATCCTTTGGTATGCTTACTCCATCAGAATAAGTAGCAGTTGACTATAACACATTACACGGTATTATGTACATTCAAACACCATACATCACACTAGATAGAAATTAAAAGGTCAACATGCTGCCACCTAATGGCTTGAGGAGACTCTTATTCCCCATCCCCTGTTACTCCCTGTTGTCCATCGTTTATATTTAAGTAGTTATCTGTTGGTGCTTTCATATCGAATGCACTATTGCCAATGCACTTCTCACCTGAGCATATTATGACTTGATTTCTGTCCTTCTCAGTGGTATACTGCTTATATATTTGGTTCCCAATAAGGTCTCCATTGCATGTCATTATACACTTGTATATAACTATATTTTTAAATAATTTCTATTAGCCTGCTCTGTATGTTAAATTACGTACCAAATGAAGCCACTTCACTTGGGTCAACTGTTTTTTGATTTTTTTTAGGGAGTATTCAGTTCATGTTAAGGTCAAGAGTGGTTCTGTTTGACTAAAGCAGATGTCGATTATTCATTAGTGAGCTGTCATTTAACTGCATGTTCCTCAAAACAGTTCTGAGGCAATGACTGACAATATGATATTAGCAAGTAAAGTTCTACTTTTAGTCCCTATGCTGTGTACACTATCATCACTAAACTCCGCTCTCTAACTCTATTCAACTCCCTTACAAAGTTATTTAGAATTAAAGTCGTGTGGTCCATTATAGCATCAGGGGGCATTTATTTTAGATATTTCTGCTTAATCACTCTGACAAATAATTAAAACAAAAATAACCTTTTGAAATTTTAATTTGATATAAAAGGTTTCTGCTGTATTTCATAGCCACTGGTAACGATCACTGACATCTCAATAAAAAGAACATTTTCTAAGACTACCTACCTTGAAATTGAAGTCGTCCCTGCAGACTCCCTTGCTTGCAAAACAACACGATACGATGCAATTGATGAATTCCAGAAAGTTGAAAACAGCAAATACACCGATAACCTCTATCTGCATCTGACAAAAGAGAGAAGTGAAAGTATAATAAATCAAGGATTATTCTGGGGTGCATTCATTAACCTCCATCTTTGATAAAAGTTGTGTTCCAGTCAATAATCATGACAGTAAATCAGATTGTACTGGTTATGCAAGTAGGCAATGGGGAAGATGCTGGAGAGAAATAGTGAAGGACTGGGGCTGAGCGGTGCCCTCGGTAACAGAGCATTACATATCATGCCAGTTCAGGAGAAAGAACACCACCAGGAGGCGCCATGCTCTACAGATATGCTGGGTGCCTTGAAATAGAGAAGACAAGGGTACCAAAGTTACTGTGACTGAAAAGTGTGATCTGGGCAGGAACACGTCACGTTCTCTCAAGATGCTAGAGGCCTTGTGAAACCTGGAGGGAAAGCACAGGACCATGTTGACTGTCTTATAGTCAGGTAGTCTAAGTAGCTGCCTGAAAGACCCAGCAGACTCCCCAGAGTGCACTGTAGTTGAGTGTGTATGTAGTATGCATTTTCAAACATTTTAGTGAAGATGTTTCTATAAACAATGTGAGCATGCTAGTGTAGACGGAGATCATTTTTGTTTTAATAGGGTATTTTTTTTTAACGAAAAGCAGTAATGCCTAAGCCTTATCTATTTTCCTACTATGGAAATGGAAATATCAGGGTGACGGGTTGGAAAACTTCAGCAAGACCGCAGTTAAAAAAGAACGGATGTGCCATAGAGTGTGTACCAACACTAGGTTCCCTGATGCACATTAAAAAGAGCAGTAAAGTCTCTGATGGTACACTGTGTTTTTTTAAATTATCTAATTCAAATAATGTTTCTCACATCCAAACCATTTTGTTTTGATTCATTTTTTTTGTGCCAGCTGATTCTGTGCCACACTCTTGTATTTAGACGTTTAGCCTAAGGCAGAGAAGTTGTTCTAGAGATTGTAGTCTAACTTCAAAATGAAAGAAGCCTGCATGAATGGATAAAGGAGGAAGAAGAGGAGGTTAGGAGCACACGCTGATACGGTGCATTGACGCACCTACCACATGACAAACCAACTCAGGATCCCATGTTAGGACCCGAGTGCAGCCATACAACAGGTGACTCCTCAGCACCACACAAGTTCAGATGGAATGGAGCAGTGGGAGGTTTTTTTATGGTGGCTGGGGTGCCAATTCTGCCACCAACCCCCAGGTTTTCCCCTGCCATAAAGCAAAAGATCAGATCATGGTTGTGAAGTACCCACCATTAAGTAGGTCAATAGAAGGATATTGCATTCAGTATGATTTACAAGGGACCAATAAGGCCTTTTTTAATGGGATTCTAATATTTTGTATATGTTAGTAGTCCAACAACAGTTATTTGTTTACTTTGGTGTTTGGGATAAAATTTGGAAGGCCACCCCTTAATGCCTGGTCCAAAAGAAAGCATGTATCAGATTCAAAATGTTAGAGCAATAGAACAATATAATTGCCATTCAGCCCATCAAAACTTGACAGTCCAATCTACTTAATTCTTCCAAAATACATCAAGTAAAGCTTTAAAGGACCCTAAAGTCCCATTGGTGGTCCTACTTGGTAGCTTGTGTCTATGGTTCCTAACGTTCCTAATGCTTCCTAATGTTTGTGCAAAAGTCACTCTTAACAAGTTTCCAGCTGTGACTCCTTGTTCTTGATGAACTCATTTTAAAATAATAGTATTGATCCAGTCGATTAATTCCTGACGTAATTTTAAACACTCGAGTCCTGTCTCCGCTAATTCTCCCTTTTCTTAAACTGTTCAGCTCTTTTAATCTTTCCTCATAATTCATCTCCTGTAGCCCAGAATCAGCCTAGACGCTCTTCTCTGGACCTTTGCTAGTGCTGCTATGTCCCTTTTGTATCCGGGAGTCCAAAACTACAGACAGGACTCCAGATGAGGCCTCACCAGTGTGTTATAAATCTTGATCAGAACCTCCTGTGACTTGTACTCCACACATCAAGGCGCTATATAACCTCACATTCTGTTAGCCTTCTTAATGGATTCTGAACACTGTTGGGAAGTTGATAGTGATGAATCCACTATGATTCCTAAATGGCTTTCAAATGGTGTATTTTCAATCTCCCACTGTGTATTCAAACCTCACATTTTTGTTTCCTAGGTGTAATTTATTAAGTACACCATTAATGTTGAATTATTGGCAACACTGCTTTAGTAACTTAAGATCTTTTCCATTTATCACCTTTTAATGTAAGGATCATTAAAATCATACAAAAATCAATATCATATCACAAAGAAAAGATTTTGATTCACTTTTTACTGACCTTGTGTTCATATGTGGCATAATCAGTCTTAGAACCAACCTTGGAAAAAAAATAATTTGTTCAGAAGTAATGACTATACAGTATCACATTATACATTTGTAATAATTACAATGCACTGATAATAACTGGATAACGATATTCATGCATCCAGTCATTTCTAACCTGTTAATTCAGTTTAAGGCTGCAATGCCCCACTCGTTTTGGATAAATAACACATTTCAATTGTTGCTGACTGGCTAAGCAGATTAGAAGATGGAATTACACATTGAATTACTGGGCTCGATGTCTTATACTCTAATTAACATCATAAGTTGTTAAGCAAAACAAAATCCAAGAAAGTCAGGAAGAATGAGACACTCCTGTTGGCCTCCAAATGATTTCCCCACTTCTTGCTCCTCTGCAGACCCTCTTCCTACAATCCTTATTTCAGCATTGGAAAATAAAACTTTTAACTATTGTAAAAATGATCTACATAAACAGGATATCATAACACAGTTGATCCTTGGAGTTTGGACATCTGAGGACTGCTTCACTGGTGTTAATGGATGGCACATTCCCCTTAATGTGATATATATTCGATACTGGAGAAATTCCAGATGAGGGGGTTATGGTCAAGATGACTTAACTGCTGCAAAGCTGAGGTAACAGGCCTCACACATAAAAATAGTAATGTGAGATCTACAGGTAAAGAAGGACCAACTTGATCAAACTCTCTTGAGGTCCTGTAATCATGAGACTGGCCAGTAATTTAGTGCAATGTCATCAGGTTTGAATACAATATGCCAGGCTGAAATGAGCACCAGAGACTGGCACCACTCAAACTACATCCCAGTCATCACCTATGGTCACAACATTTTTGGTAAGATGACTGAAAAAAATGAAACTCTAAAATAATGTTCCTATATAGTGTAGTTGGGCTCCGTCTCTGAAAATGGATGAGAAATTCAACAATACATAATGAATCCTTGAATCTGAATCTGAATCCTTCTCTGGTTTTAAAGGATTATCCTGAGGTGGTCTGGGCAAATAGTGAAGGCCCCTAAGTGTCTGTGGCAGGCATGATCCACATTAGGGGAGAACAGAGAAGACCAAGGATATACCAGAGGGTTTCATTTGATTTCTTTTGCAAATCCCTGAGGGGATATTATCTTTTCAGAAGACCTTTGGGAGGGGAGGTTTGTGTCTTTTGGTAGGTTTAGCAGAGTCAGATCTACTATGAAACTAATCACGCTTAAGCTTCAGGTCCCCTAATCTCAGAGGGGCCCTAGAAGTGACTTTTGTCCACATTGCTTAAATATTTGGGTGTCTACTGTATGAGGCGGGCTCTGGGAACCCGCTATCTTGCAGCTGAGCCGCTAGAAGGGTGTTAGGGCGCTCCTCTGTTAGAGAAAGCGATTATAATTAAAGAGATGGCATATAGAAGAGTATATGGGGTGCAGGAGGAAGGTGATTTAGTCCTTAGTTATTATAGATAGTAGTAGTGTAATATTCAAGTAACTTATTTTCTATTTTAAATACCAATGAATAATAAAATGTAATAAAAGAATATTAAAGGAAAAGTAGAAGTAAAAAGGTAAAATGTAATAAAATCATTTGGCAGTTATTTACGTCATGTTAAGTTGATTGAAGTATTTTCTTAATTATATTAAATGCCTAATAAATGAATGCATAATATATGGAAAGTTCTTATAACCCAGCCACAGGGGATGCACAAACCAGTGTTTTTATCTGTGCCGGTCCCAAACCCGGATAAATGGGGAGAGTTATGTCAGGAAGGGCATCCGGAGTAAAATTTTGCCAAATCAATATGCAAACAATATGATGTGCTGTGGCAACCCCTAACGGGAGTAGCCGAAAAAAGAAATAGACATGGGAATTTCTTATAACCCCCACAAGCTGAAATAAACTGGTATATTCTAACTATTTCTTGTCCCTCTGACTGAAGTTTAGTCTCAGTTAGTTTCCTGCCTTGCCGTAGTTAAGACATGGAGAGCAAACGGTTTCAAACCGGGCCTTAACGTGCTCAGTTGTATGTGCAGAGCTGTACGTTTAGAACGCACTGAATGTGAATTAAAGCATAGAGAAATAACTCATCCTTAAGTATAGAAACAATTAAAGTTTAACAAGAGGAAACATTTTTTCCTTTTTTTGCCTTTTATTCTACGTGTGTAACAACTTTTCTCTATTCTCATGTGGACTTTTTGCCTTGAATTTTCACTAAACCTTTTTAAAACGAACCTTTTTGGACTGAGAGATTTCTTTTGGTACACGTTTGACTCATGCTTGATGCTGCCTTACTTACCAGCAGCTACAGTAATAAAAAGTAAATAAAAACTTAAATTACATTAACGCCTAATCAAAAAACAATGTTATGAATTACTTTACCCCCTAACTTACAATCTATAAGTGTTGCTTTCTTGCATTTCTGCTCACTTATTGTTTGGGATATTTTTCTCTTTTTCATTTTTTGAATGATTCTCTTTGTTCTTGATTTTTATTATATGCAGCTCTTTTTTCTTCATTTTCTTTTTTTAGACTTTCATTATCAGCTCTTGCTGCTCTTTTTCTATCGCAATCTACAATTCAGTGTTCTTGTATAGATAACTTGCTTTTCTATCTTGCCATTTTAGCTGACTGTATTGAAGGGGGAGTTATCACTGAGAGTGTTGCGGGGTGGGATGGAGAGAGAATGTACACCGTAGGAGTAATGATTGGGCGAGCAGTATGGAGGGGAGTGGTCAAGGCTGAATAACGCAGACGTGATGGAAAACTTTTTTTAACATAATAGGGATACATCCATCCATCCAGTATCCAATCCTCTATATCCTAACTTCAGGGTCACGGGGGTCTGCTGGAGCCAATCCCAGACAACACAGGGTACAAGGCAGGAAAGAAACCCTGGGCAGGGCACCAGCCCACCGCAATAGTAGGGATATAATAGAGTGTAACTTAATACAGCAACTTTAGTCAAAGTCTGAGATGTAGTGGTAACATTTAAAAAAAAAATGTGATAATCTGTTGTGGATCAACCTCGTTGAAGAAGGTAACACTGGTTACCCAGATCTCATTACTGGTTGCAAAGGAGCTCCCATAACAATTCAAGCTTCACGGTCTGACACTGATGAAATTTGCTTAGGCAGCACCTTTCTCATCTACAATTCACCGATCTGAACTGCTGGATTTAGACTTTCGAGTACAGCTATTCTATCCAGGAGAATTCTGCATTCCAAAAGCCACAATTTCAAGTCTGAAAACCAGCAAGAAGGATAAGCAGCTGAGAGGGATGCTGCCCTGAGCAAATTCCTCAGTGGTGACAGGGAATTTTCTAGATTACATGGACGCTTAGTTTGAGGACTGGGTGGTCTGGTCTGTCCAGCTCGGTATGTTCCCAATACACCTCTTACCAAAGTGAGCCAAATTAAAGGGAAATCGAAAGATATGCAATATTTTGATTAAAGCTACAAATATCATGAGACACAAGACAGAGAGGGCATATTATTCTTTAAGCTGCAATATAATATAATAATTCTATTAATGAGCTGAGACTCTCATTGTGACTCAAAGGTTTAGCCAAAGATTCATTAAGAAAGTATTAATATAAGTCCTTATTCATGCATTTAATCTCTTTGTACAAAGGAGAGCATCTATCTGTGCATGTGTGGAGTTAAAGCTCTTGCCTAAAATCATTTGAATAATAGCCAGGTTATTTATTGAAATAATATACTTACAATAAAGAATACTGAAAATGCAAATGGTGAGAAGATACAAATTGAAGAAATCACACTGATAGCTAAGAACCACTTGACCTTTGAACAAAGAAAAAAAAAAAAGATAAAAATATTGTTCTTTTCTAGAATCTCAAGCACACAATGCAGCCTCTTCATGAGCCATGGCTCTTTAGGGATTGGATGGTCAAAATGCATATTACATTTTCAAAAGCATATTTTCCATTAGGGAGTCATATGGCTCTGGTCTTTGATTATTCTGGAGCTTGTTTGTTCCATACATAAGAATCAGGATATAAACCTTCCAAATAACATAAATGGATACTGTAAGGTTAAAGAGCAGAAAATAGTTCTCGACAAGGTGCCAGTCTAGGCCTTCTCATACACACTGAGTGTGTTTACATGCGCTTCAATTCACAGAAACCCCATTTCAAAAATGCCTTGTATGCCCTGTGGTCCCCGGCCGGGATGCCCAGGAGGACCGGAGGAGGGCTTGTGCCTCCTCCAGACCGCGAGGGGGCGTCCGTCCTGGTTATGTTGGGGGCCTCGGGTGAAGGGCTTGGAAACCCAGCCCTGTAGGGACCCGTGGCCAAGGCGGCGCCCCAGTGCCTGAATATCCCGGGAGCCCAGCACTGCTGCCACACCAGGAAGTGCTGGGGGGAAGACGACAGGGGACACCCGGATGGCTTCTGGGTGCGCAGCCGGAACTTCCACCACACTGGGGCGTGGCTTCGGAGGAATGCCGGGAAGCAGCTGGAGCCCATCCGGGTTCCTATTTAAGGGGCCGCCTCCCTCCAGTCATCGGCAGAAGTCGGGTGGAAGAGGACGTAGCTGGAGGGAGGACTAGAGGCGGCCAGGAGAAAGGCACTGGAACTGTGTGGCCTGGACATTGGGGGAATCTGTGCTGGAGGCACTGGGGTGTGTGAGTGCACAAAAACTTGTAAATATTATAAATAAACGTGTGTTGGGTGAACATAAGATGTCCGTCTGTCTGTGTCCGGGCCAGCGTCCACAGCCCTTATTCCATTTAGAAAAACAGGGGTTTTGATCTTTGGGAAACCAGGTTAACACATGTAGAATTATCTACAACTTAAACCTTTTTTTTGGCCATGTTACACCTAAGGATTGTGCACTGCATCGTGTTAGCCTGCACATGTCCATGACCTCCAGTCTTTGCTTCAGACATGAATCTAGCAGCTATGAGCAGAAAACATTGAAAGTGTCCACAAAGATAAATTTCCTGAGGGAAGCACTTGGGCGATCACATCATCCCTTCTCCTGGTTGTAGTAAGAAGTCAAGCAAAATTACACCTTTTAATGGCTAACTAAAAAGATTACAATATGCTTTTAAGGCAAGTCAAGCCCCTTCTTACATCTTGCCTGAAAGAGGGGTCTGAGTTACCTCGAAAGCTTGCATATTGTAATTTTTCCACTTAGCCAATACAATCTGTCATTTTGCTTGACTTCTCTCAACATCTACAGTATAATGGCTAACGTGATACAACACCCTAGTACTTCTTCTGTTTGAAATAATCTGTCTCAGAACTTAAGAAATCGCTGAACTGATGTTGATGAGCTGAATGTACAGTGCTAATTGTAAGGAATACAGACACCAAAATTAACAAAACTAAAGAAAACATGCAATGACACTGCCAGCCAGCTTCCCCTGAATATGTTTGCTGCTAATCAAGTGGAAATCTCTACCACACTATTTGGTAAAGTAAAAATATTTAAATGGATTGAAGAATGAAACTGTCAACAAAAACCCATAAAAGACTTCTAGCCATCGAAAATGAATGTCTTGACAAGTTTTATAAAGACAGAGGTTGGGGTTTATTTATTCATTTTATTTTATATGTTGTTGCTGACCTAAATGGGCCCTTATCCTAAAGTATCACTCAGCTCACCCAACAGAAGACAATTTTGAAATGTACTTACAATGCAGGTCTTCCGAGAAAAAGAGGCACAAACTCCCAGTATTCCACTTAAAATGCTCTGAAAAAAAAAAAAAGAAAAACAAAAATATGCATAAAATGCTTTTATTGTGATGTGTGAAGAGTAAAATGCACTTATTCATTGTATAAGCTAATTAACATTCACCACTTACCAGAACCATGACTAGTAACTATAACAATATAACCGATTAAGAGAATCTGAAAAACTGTAACTGAACCCTTGAGAAGATGAACTTCCAGATGAATAAGAGATGCATTTTATGAGGTTTCTGAACTCTTTTAGGACACAAAAAAAGGATGACACATTGAAGTGCGATTGTAACATCTGTGGAAGACTGCTTATCCATTGCCGATGCAACCACAGAGTGCTGCGGAAACAAGCATGAGCTGATCAAGATCATACTGTACACACCTGTCACCGATGAGTGATGCAAGGAACATTATAAATGCAGTGAACAGTATAACTTGGCCAGCGATGCTACCCTGACCCTGCCTGTTTGCTGTGTCTACATATAGGAGAGGGGTAGCTCCCACTGCAATAAATAACTCTGCTGTTCCTGTTTCAAGTTGAATAAAGCTGGTTTTGCTAAAGTAATGAGACTGAGCCTCCTGTTTTGGGGTGCAAGACAGGGACTCATGTGTCAAAATTTAAATACCTTCTGTGTCTTTAGACTTCTCCTTTAATAATGTCCATGTGTCATGTATTGCATGGCTAGTAGGTGGCACAGCAATACTGCTGGCTCAACGTGCAGATCCTTTGGCTTTATACAGCAGTTGCACTCCCCTCATACAGCACACCTTAAATCAGCTCCTGCGTAAGTGTTTTCAACACAACGATTCCCAATTACAGTTCAGGTTTGACTCAAGAGGGGGCATAACAGACTGAGAGACCTTTTTGAACGGTCATGTGAAAACTGAAATACACACCAAGAAAACTGTTGTCTTTTTCAACATTTTTAAACAGCTCTTCATACTAAATGTGTTTATAAATAAAGGTGATATACCTGAATAAAAACATAAAAAAAATTGAAATATTAATCCTTTATTTAGCAAAAATATCAATCAATCAATTAAATGGTCCTCTGGGAAAACAGTAAGTGCACCATCTGTCTCGGAACCTTGTTTTAGCTCATTTAGAAGAAATAACTTCTTATAGGCGGTTTGTGTAACTGACCACCTGTCTTTGATAATGACTATGTAAAATATCTGACCATTTCTCTACACAAAATTCCTTCAGTTGTAAGATGTTTGTGAGTTTTATTGCTTGTTACCCATGTTACCCGTATCAAATGCCCCCAAAAATTTCAGTAAGATTTAAATGAGACCTTTGACTTGGCCAGTCCATAACCTCCATTTCTTATTTTAAAACCATACCTTACTGGATTTGTTAGTATGCCCAGATCCCTACTCTACCCTAGAGTAGCAGATAAGGTCTTAAGGAAATCTTATGGAGAATCTGAGATTTTGAATAGACATCATAATTAAATAGATTTCTACTTTTCTTATAGCAAAGATGATGTTCCCAGTGGACTTCATAAAAAATAGACATCCATACATTTCATTTAGTGTATTCTTCATAGTAAATTTGAAATTCTGTAAATTCTATATTTTAATGGTACTTTCTTACCAGAACACAAGAAGGAATGTAGATGAACATCAATTCATGTGAAATATCACAAAAAAGTGTGAAAGTTAAACTCAGAATTCCCAAAGCAATGTGAATAACCTGAAATGAAGAAAAATACATTTGCACATATTTAAGAGGATTATAGAATACCGGTAACGGTGCACTGCACGATAATGTGCAGTGAATACACTTGATTTGAGCATTCCTAGTTTTCATACTCTTCTCTCGTTAATTTTCTTAGAGGTTGACACGCTTGCTGCTTCCTGAGCAGCTGTTCTTTTCTCCAACCTAGCAGCCCACATCTTCTCTTTTTACGTCGGCATCTTTTCGCATTAAAACTGACTAAGTCAGTGTTTGTGTTGCAATAACTTAGTGCTTTTTCCTTAATTTTTCACTTAAGCTGTCACTTAAGTCTTCAACCTGCATTAAGAATGATTTAAGATATGAAGAGGCAGGGGAAGTGACGGTGAAGGTGGTAGGGAGGAGAACGGCGCCCATACGCATGCACTGCATGGCCGCCCTGCTGGCCACTGCCGAGAGTTGATTCTACAATAAAGTAAAATAAAAATTAAAGAAGCAATAACCTTGGAGGTCAATCATCACCCCGACAGTGGATAGTAGACATTACATAATATATGTGTACCAAATTTCAGGTCAATAGTTCAAACGGTTTGTAAGCTACAGTTGATCTAAAATCCTGAATGGATAAAAGGACAGCCACGGTAGCGCATTACATTAAAGGATACCAGCCGTCCCCCGTGGCTCTTCCCACGTAGTAGTGAAATAGGATAGTGAGGAGGACCCCGCCCAGCTCCTTACTCCGAATGTCATGCTTTCCCCTCCCCTCGGCCCGCAGCCTTTGTCTCAGATTAACGTGACTATATCGCTCCTGCAAGCAAACTAGGATTCTTAGTGTGGAGAGAGAAGTTGCAAAATCAACTGGAATGTTCAAGCAAATTATAGAAACAAAACAAATCTAAATCCATTATGTAGTTTCTCATTCATTGGCTAACTGATGTAAGATATGTCCTGAGGCTGGTGCGTGAGTGAGGAGGTCCCAAAATGTCTCTCGCATTCACGCAAATAAATTGTTATTTCAAGCAAACTATGATACATATAGTAGCTCAATGAGAGAAGTTTCAAAATCAACGGAAATGTTCAAGCAAATTATAGAAAAAAAAACCTGATGTAAATCTGTTAAGTAGTTCGCTCGTGAAAAGAGGACAGACATGCAGACAGACCGACAGATATTGGATTTTATATAGAGATTTTTTCTTTTTGTCAAAACTATGCTAGTTTAATAATAATGATGCTTTATATTGCACTTTTCTCGCTACTCAAGGAGCTTTAGATAGTGAGTAGGGAATCACTTCAACAATCACTAATGTATTGCATCCACCTTGATGATGCAATGGCAGCCATCTTTGTACCAGTGTGCTCACCACATATTTGCTATTAGATGGTAAACGGATGACAGAGATGGGTAGCCAGTTAGAGATGGGGTAGATTAGGGATACAGAATGGTCAGGCCGTGGTGGGCAAATTTAGGCAGGACATTGGGATGCACATTAACCGCTGCATCAGAAAAGTAAGAAACATCTGTAGAGATCCAACCCACCGCAACCATAACATTTCTACTCTTCTGCAATCGGGCAGACTTTTCAGATCCCTTCATGCCCGCACTACCAGGCTAAAGAACAGCTTTTACCCCAAAACAGTCAGCCTATTACCAGCACAGCAATCACCATCCCTTCCCATAATAGAAAACACCACTGATTGAACTGAAGATCTGCAACAACCACACATAATCACAAACTTACACATGACCCATGTGGAACTCATGACCATTACGTTGACTGTAATCTTCCCTGTGACTTAATTTATTTGAGACTTTATTTGTTATTTCCTAGGAGCCTTTGCCCCCTGTTCGCTTCACTAGCCCACCCCCCTCCACCTGCATCCCTCACTCCCACCCAGGGTGCGCTATGCGCCAGCCAATTCAAGTGTCTGCCGCTCATGTTGTGAAGAGGGGGCCTGGATGCATGCTATGGAGATGTGGTCGCTCCTCTGAAACCCCCACTTAAACGGTGATAGAATGGGAAACAAACACGTTTTTTTACCTCCTCTTTGCTCAATCAGCTGTTGGCTTGCTGCTGCTGCTGCCGTGCTGCGTGATCGGCATGTCGTGCAGCGCTTTGAATATTTAAAAGCCTGTACACCAGCTGTCCTTTTGTCTCACTGCCTTGTCTTGCGAGACGTTAAACTATCTCAGAGAAAATCACGTCTCATCTCCTTTAAAGCCTTTCAAGATTTTTTTTATTATAGAGATCTATTAATGCTTAAATGTTTACCATTACTTTTACTCTGTGTATATTTGGAACTGTTAATAGTAACTGTCCTTCTCATTGCTTAATATTTACTAAATTTATTGTCTACTCTTATGTACTTTTATTTGAGACATCTATAGGCTTGCTCCAAACGATATTTCATTGTTTGATACAGTGACAAAAAAGGTATCTTGCATCTTGCACAATGCTCTTTATGAAGGATATCCAGGGATCTTTATTACCAGAGAGAATCAGGGTCTCAATTTTATGTTTTATCTGAAGTACGGTGCCATTTTAACAGCACAGTGTTCCCGTGGGGCATTGGGATCCACTCTTAGGCCACAGGATAATTACCCCAAATCACCACCTCCATTGGCTTTAGCAACATCTCTTCCAGTGGCAACCCAGGCTTCTCTTTTTTATCTCTATATATGTAAAATCTAATGTCTGTCTGTCTGTCTGCTCTACAGATCTCTTCCTCTTTCTTTACATCCTCCACTTCTCACCAGGCAAGTTTTGTCCTTTTCTGATCCTGACTTTGACTCACCTGTGTTTTTTTATGCTGGACCAGGGAATAATTCTGGAGTCACCATAACACACCCAGGAAGCACTTCCAGGTCAGATAGAATTTCTTATACAGAACTAGGGGGCTCCACCTCCTGCTTGCTTCACTCGCCCACCCCTGTGTTTGGTTTACCGGATAAACAATTTAAAGAGATTGTTATTTTCATGGGAATTGTTACATATGCATTATTTTCACTTTTACTTTAAAAACTTTTGTACAAACAATACTTGTCCAGGTGTGGTTACATCTCTTTCTCGCAGTACGTATAACGCTGCTTGCATTGTGAAGGCGGGGGGGGGCGACTGAACGCACGCTAAGGAGATGCCGTCGGATCATCTTCTATCTTTCTGCTGCTGGTGAGCTGCCTGTTCAGCTTGTTGGATGATGGATGGATCAAATCCAGAAGTCTACGTGACCATCATCTTCAAGTCCTTCTGTGAGAACCCTAAATCCAATGAGGACTGTTTCATTAATGTTAGGTAGAATGCCCAGAGAGGACTGGGTAGTCTCGTGGCCTGGAATCCCTACAGATTTTATTTTTTTCTCCAGCTGTCCAGAGTTTTTTTTTGTTTTTTCTGTCCACTTTGGCCATTGGACCTTACTCTTATTCTATGTTAATTAATGTTGACTTATTTTATTTTTCTTACTATGTCTTTTATTTTTCTTTTCTTCATTATGTAAAGCACTTTGAGCTACATTTTGTATGAAAATGCACTATATAAATAAATGTTGCTGTTGTTGTTGTTGAACTGCTAGGTTAGATGTCCGTGGACTTGTTTTAAATGATGGCTCACTGCCTTGTCTCGAGTGACATTGTAAAAACAATACTTGTCCATTATTTCCGGCCCTGGGTGTAGTTAAATCTCTTTCTCACAGGACATATAATGTGAAGGGCGGTCAGTGTCGATCAATTTAAAGCCTGTACAGCCGGTACACCTGGTCCTGTTGACTAATTTCCTTTTGTTTGCGCTAATGCGATCTGTACTGTCTTTTCTTTGATACTGCAGCGACTGACGTAATACAGTGTCACAAAAGTTTTACTTGAACAACTGCCGACTTTGTAACTACAAACATAACTTTCTAGCACCTTCTCCAGCCCCTCCTCCCCTGGGTCTCACCTCCTCACCTTACCGCATCAATCAATACCCGCCTATCAGTCTTCCGTGCGGTACTCCACCCTCCCTCAATCGGACCCAACAGTCACTTTAAACAAAAAAGGCTTCAACCTGGCTGGGACGCTACAATACTTTTGAATTTTACTGCTTTCATATTCTTTACCTTTCTCTGCGTGTGTATCGCGCTATTGTTGGTTTGAGCCTTTCGAATTCCACTGCTTTCATAATCTTTTATCTGCCATTTTTTATCTCCAACACTTTTGGGTCTCTTTTCTCCATGCTGCTCTTTCTTCTTTGCTTAGTAGTTGACGTTTCATCTAGAAGGTATGGTTCTTATACGCTTTATATGTGCTAAGAGCACAGGATCGGTGTGTGCTACGTGCCTTCACACGACTGAGTGTTTGCTAGCCGTGTTCTTATTTGATATTGTTTGCGTCTCTCGGGTCTTTTAAGTGTCTTCCGAGAACTTCCGAGAAGATCACATCTCTTCACCCTACTTTTCCTTTCCAGGATTTTTTTTTTTTTATAAAAGACAGATATACTGTACATAATTGTCCACAAATGTAACATACAACATATAGATCCATGATAAACTATCAGCCCCCTTCCTGGTCTTCT
Organism: Polypterus senegalus; assembly: GCF_016835505.1. Classification (NCBI taxonomy): domain Eukaryota; kingdom Metazoa; phylum Chordata; class Cladistia; order Polypteriformes; family Polypteridae; genus Polypterus; species Polypterus senegalus. The sequence goes on from NC_053163.1 coordinate 13,851,119, forward strand.
CTTTTTTCCTTATTTATAACATTTAGTCCTTTCTGATCTCAAAACAAATTTTGTATAATACAAAATGCAATTGAGTACATGCCATATACAATTTTAATTGATCATTTGATTTACTGACAGAAACAAGTTCACCAGCACCTACTGTAAATTGCCCATGTGAAAAAGTAATTTCTCCCTTAGTCACTCAGTCAACCAATGAACCAAATGGGTTAAATTCAATCAGATATGTCTAAGACTGATTTCTGCCAGCCATCTCTATAAATATAAAATCCAACATCTGTCTGTCTATTCGCTTTTCACGAGATAACTACTAAGTATCATAGTTCACTTGAAGGAGCAATATATTCGCAGTAATCTGAGACAGAGGCTACGGGCCGAGGGGAGGGGGAAGCGTGAAGTCAGGAGTGGGGAGTCAGTCTGCTTCTGCGTTTTGGTGTGTACCTCGCCTCTGCTTAGCTAGTGATACCTTTTTGTTTATTAATTTTTAAAGTTTGTTCTGTTTCACTACTACGTTGGCGGAGCGGCGGAGGACGGCTAGTAGATTATATTCACAAAACACATTTTTAGAGATTTTGCAAGATGAATGTACCCCTTTTAATATTTGAGAATATTAAAGACGCATTTTCAGATTCCAACATAATGATATTATCTACTATTCTTTTTGATTTTCATGAAGAAGGATATGAAGGTGCAGCATTTCAGTTTAGTGGCCTTAGACTTGCGTCACTGTTTTTTGCAGATAACATGGTCCTGTTGGCCTCATTGTGCTGTGAATTTTAGCATGCATTGGAACAGTTGGCGACCGAGTGTGAAGCGACGGGGTTGAGGATCAGCACCTTTAAATTTGACACCATGATCTTCAGTAGTAAAAAGCTGGACTGTCTTTTCCAGGTGGGAGGTGACTTACGACCTCAAGTGGAGGAGTTTAAGTACCTCGGGTGTTATTCACAACTGAGGGGAAAAGGGATGGTAAAATCGAAAGACAGTTTGGAGAAGTGAGAGCAGTTATGCAATCACTTTACCGATCTGCAGTGGTGAAGAGGGAGCTGAGTCAGAAGGCGAAGCTCTCGATTTACCAGTCGATCTACGTCCATACCCTCACCTATGGTCATTCAATTTGGGTATTGACCAAAAGGACAAGATTGTAGCTAAAAGTGACCAAAATTAGCTTTCTCCACAGGGTGGCTGCGCTCTCCATAGGCTGAGAACTACAGACATCCTGGAGAGGCTCGAAGTAGAGCTGCTGACACTCTACATTAAGAGGAGCCGATAGAGGTGGTTCGGGCCACTAATACAGATGCCTCCCTTTGGAGGTTTTATGGGCACGATTAGCTGGAAAGAGACCCTTGAGAAGACTCAGGGCTCAATGGGAGAATTATTTCTCCCAGATGTCCTGGGAAAACCTTGGGGTCCGAAAATATGAACTGGCAAGTGTGGCTGGGGAAAGGGACGTATGGGCCTCACTGCTAAGACTGTTAACCCAGCAGCCAGGCATCGGATAAGGGTGGAAAATAAATGAGTGAATCAACATAATTTTACATGCATTACTTCCACTACTACTTATACATTTACTGGAAATGTCTATGAAATACAAAAAACATTTCTAAGAAAAATCTGAACAAGGCACATAGTAGTCTTAATGATTTTCAACTTGTAGTCATTGTAGATTTCTATTAAAAGGGACACACCATCAATGGCAAAGCATTTTGTACTCTCCTCCACTTGAATGAGATTTTGAGTTATAAAAGCAGACCATGCATTGTGTTCGTAAGAATGACTTCTGAACGCTTTGAAATCACTTTAATTTCTTTAACCCATGTCTCCTGATTCACCAGTATGAGAAAATCCCCAGACATGATATACCATTTGATGCATTTTAATATCTAGTTAAGCAGGATGTTGAGTTTTTGGGGGTTCCTCCCTATTTGGGCCCTCTAGACCTGACAAACCTTCATTTTATTGTTTTTGCACTATAACTGATGATATATCAATATTTTATTTCAGTGATCATTTTTTTAAAGTTTTCAAGAATTAAAAATGTTTAAAGCTTTGAAAATCATGTCAAGAAGATTAACTCCAATGAGTCCCACTGGCTTATATGTGAGGACCTGAATATTCTGAGTATTTTATTGGGTGTGCAGTCACAGTAGATAAAAGACCCTGGTGTTGAGGGTTCAGAAGGTATGGCCAGCTAGGAATAAAAAAGGCCACAGCTTGGTTCCAAACAGAGGCCGCACTTAATTTTCAGTCTCACTGGTGACCCAAATCAATGGGACTGAGTTTAAAGGGTTAAATCAAAACTTGATTACGTGGTGTTAAGTTAATTAGCAACTCTATATTGGTGCATACTGCATGAGTGTGAGCGCTCTGAACTGCATGAGGTGGGCTCAAAAATGAATGAATGTAATATTTAAATTTACTAGGGTGGCACAATGGTTAGTGCTGCTGCCTGGCACACACACTGCAGCGTGAAATCCTTATACTTGTGCAATATAAATGTTCTAGCCATGCCTGAGAATGAGTTTTTTTCCTCTCACCACCCCAAACATGCGTGTGTTTGGTCGAATGGCAATTCCAAACTGAGTGCCCAGTGATGTTAAATTAGCTCTGGGTCTCCAAAGACATAAACAAGTCTGTGAAATGTTAAATTTAATCATTAAAAAAAAGGAAGTTTCTGCACTTTTAATTGTTGCCACAAGAGGGTGCTAATGTTTTTCTTTATTTTCCTTGAAATTAAGCTTTCACGTTATCTTTTCATTCAAAACGTTTTCCTCTTAGCCTCTGGCCAGATGTTTTGCTCCAATTTGGGCATCTCGTCCACCATACCCAGTTTATAATTCCTTAACCAAATCTAACTCAATTTCCAGTGGGAGATCACCATTTTGAGCATCATTACAACACTTGTTACATATTCTCTTTCATATTCTATGTGGGTGTGATACAGTTGGCAATTTAAAATATTCATATCTTAAGTGACTGAATTCTTCTATAGCTAACATTATTTTCCATGGTATCATTTCCAAGACATTATACTGTGTATCCAAATTACATCAATAGTAGCTGCGAAATTTAAAACTTTCTTTACAAGAAAAAAAACAAAAAACTGAATAATAGAAAGTGGAAACCCTAGAAGGTGAAATGTGGTGTCATTTGAAAGCTGAAACACCCCCTCATGTAATATAGCCTTTCCTTCAAATGACAGAAAAAAATATTTTTAAAATTGGTAATCTCCACGCACGTGAAAAATATAATAAGCACATAAGAAAAGTCTGCGGTGGGCTGGCGCCCTGCCCAGGGTTTGTGTCCTGTCTTGTGTCCTGTGTTGGCTTGGATTGGCTCCAGCAGACCCCCGTGACCCTGTAGTTAGGATATAGCAGGTTGGACAATGGATGGATGGATGGACATGAGAAAAGTAGACTCTGTATTTTATTAAGCATGAAGATGTAAGAGTTAGGATTTGAAAGGCTCATGCCTTCATATTTTTATTGCCCTGCATAAGCGAGAAACCACTAATATTTCATAAGCCAAAGGTTAGACGTGCAGGAGAGCTGGAAAAGGATGAGCCCCTCGCTTAGAGAGGGAATGTGAACTCTTTGGCTGAAAATAATGGTAGCAAGCGTTGAGCTAGTAGGGAGTACAGGTAAGCAGACATGATGGACAGAGAGAGGTTTGACGCCCCCTCAGCTGAGAAATAATGGTGGAATTAATTAGGGGCAGAACTAGAGCAGGGGAATGTTAGGAATCAGATGAGGATAGAAATTTAATAAATGTATTATTTGCCCTCGGCTGCTCACTCATTTCATCTGTATGTGCACCATACAATAAATCTTGATTCTGCTGCCTTTCCTGAGACTTCAAGTGCCTTTTTGGGGGCTGAGGGTGCCCACACCAGCCTGCGTCAACAATAGTACATAATTGAATCAGGACATTCAAAAAAGACATGGGAGGTGGGCTTGGAGGCAGGGGTTTCTATGATGTAGCAATTCTGCCATCGTTGAGTAAAGAAGGAAAAGCATTGCAATGTGGTATTGGGGTATGCAATAAGGTCATTTTAATGGTAAAATATTATACTTTAATTATAGCAATGAGGAAATTCATGATATTCTTTTAAATTTTACATTATTGTTTGGTACATAGCAATGGAGCTGAGTTTAAAGGATTAAAAAATGAAATATGTATTTATATATTAAAGTTCAAAAATATTAGATTGACTAAATATGTCCATGTTAAATTGATTTGGAAGAATATTATAAACATGAATAAATTTGTTACATTTTAATTCAATTTCAATTACAGTACCTGGTTAAGTCCCACATTCACTTTCTGACTATTCTTTTCTTTGCCGACCTTTGTTGTGTCATATCCTGGTCCTGTCAAAGTTTGCTGGACAAGATCAGCTTACAAGAATATAAACCGATACAAAACATAAAGAAACTCTTTGCCAGATACAATTGAATATGAACACCAAGATAACATAAAATTCTCAAGCCCACCTCACACTCGCATGGTTCCAGTTTAGAACCAGCAGTTAAAGTGACACCTGTCTCTGCAAGGGGATAATCTGAGATTTTAATGTAAATTAATACCTGACATATAAATTCTAGGGGACTTAAGAAATGTAAATAACTTTAATAAATAGAATCCTGTCTATGATATATTATTAGGGGCATCAACCCCTACTCGCTTAACTTGCCAACCCTCCTGCCTGCACTACACGCAAGCAACTTTGCGTCTCTGCCACTCGCATATGTGGATTTCACTTTCACCCAACAACAAAACTTTTAACTCACGCAGACAGGCCTCTTCATTGGGAAGAAACACTACTTTTCCCTGATGGCAACACCAATTTGACGATCTGCAAGTCTCCGACTTAAAGTTTAAAGCCAAACAATATCTACATACCTCTGTCATATTGCCTATGTCCGTATTTTCGATCTCTTTTCGCTTTTACCTTTTCATAAATATCGCAATAAATTTTGATTCCATGTTTAGAAATACATCGTGACAACACAACATATAACTGTCTGTGAGTGAATATTGTTTCTTTCTCTCTACACAAACTGTGTCTGACAATAGCATTCATACAAATGAGAAACTAAATTTTATCTCACAGGATTTCAATTTCACCAAACAACAAATCTTTTAATTCTCGCGGATACGCCTCTTCATTGGGAAGAAACACTACTTTTCCCTGATGGCAACACGAATTAAACGATCTACAATTTTCTGACTTAAAGTTTAAATCTGAATATTAGATTGCTGTTTCCGTTATTTCACCGAGTAATAATTTCCATTTGTTTGCACTAATGCAATCTTCACTATCATTTTTTTCAGACTTTCAAATTTTTGTACTTCCATTATCTCTAACCTGTTCTGCATGTTTATTGCTACAATGTTTCTGAATTCTTTACGATGTTCTGCTTTGTCATCTACTCTTTGTCTTTCATTTCCGGCCCCGGGTGTAGTTAAATCTCTTGGCACAAGGTCTCATCTCGCGGAGACGTGAAAGTGTCTCTCTGAGAAAGTCACGTCTCGTCTATCTCCCCAAGATTTTTTTATTATAATAGAGAGATGGGGTCTCTTGAAGTCTTACGTGATCCCATAATTACATGTCTACCAGCAGTGCCTGTAAGAGGTACATGGGATGAGGACACTGCAGCCCACACCTGAAAAGGCAGCAGACCACACTGTAGTAGATACAGCTAATGTAGGAACGGGGGAGACTTACCCCCAAAATGCGCGGTCTTCCTTCCTGAAACAGATGATAGCGATCTTTATGATAAATAGTAAAAGTCGTAGGCAAGTCTTTCTTTGTAAGCTCAGAATTTGAGAGCAGAACTGTAATTATGTGATCAGCTTTATTCTTGGCTTGCTTCATTGTTTGAATATCGTAAGTGCTGTGGAAATAAAAAAAAATAAATAAAATTTATTTCCATGTAAATATACCATATCACTGTATAATTTTAATCCACACAATGCAAAAAAAGAGAAATCACTGAAAATTGATTGTCCTCATTGACACAATCAGCAGATATTACTTGTGTTCTAGATGGTGATATTCTATTTTTAAGCTACTTAATATTAAAGAATAAAGTGCTGCTCATTTTTTACAGTTTTGATTTACAAGAAATTTCTATCTTTATGAACAAAATAATTAGTACGCTGTACACCAGTCAAGTCCTCTTACCGCCTCCAGGAAACCACCCAGCTGCTCACTTCAGAGATGTGTTCTAATTTTTTATATCTGCAAGTGGGTAAGGCAAGGGGTGGAACGTGGAACTACAGCATAGAAAGAAAGAGAGCATTAGCTGTGGAGTAAGAAAACTCCTCCTATAGTTTGAGTGCTTTCACTGAAAGTGGTCGATTTGTTTTAGGCCTCTGACCAACACTATGGTGTGAGCAGTGAGGCACAAGGAACTGCAGGCAGGCGCGTTATAATTCAAATGAATGGAGCTACTCAGTGATGACTGAGAAATACTCGATCAGTCAGCCAGTTCACGTTGAAAAGCTCCTGTGGCTAAAATCTCAAGGGTGGACAGAACTTGCAAAGTGAACAGGTAGAGCACAATTCCTCAGAGGGTGTCTTTGTAAAGCAGGCCCCAGTTCAGTACACAGCACCATGAAGACAGCTCTTAGAAAACTTATCAGTCAGTCATCATCATGGGACAAGAAATCAGTATGATCTCTAAATGAGCACTCTCTTGTAATTGCTCCATTTGTGATGTCTTCTAACAATGCTACAACAGCCATGATAGCTGGAATAGTTTGGCCAGTCCGTGCACCATTATATCGCTACTGATTGATTACAATCAAATGCCTTAAATTTGTAAACAATATGCAATTAATTTCGGTGTATTTGATAAAGCACATGTCATGGATGTGAATCTACCACACAGAAAGAGTAGCACGGCTTTGATGCTGGGTGCCGGCCATTTACAAAGCCAATCAGAAACGTGCATTCACATGGTCTGAGGCTGCTGTGAAAATGTGCGTAGCGTTACGCCAAGTTTAGTTTTTATACATCTTGATGTGAGCATGGAATTAGGCGTATGTAACGTTTTTTTTGCATATGCACCATTTATACATGAGGCCCCTGGTCTGTAGAAATGCACCAAAGTGTGGTGGGCTGCAAACACAGGAGCAGTTTGACTGAATAATAATTGGTGGATTTCATGGAATTAAACACTGGGGCTAACATAAGGTAAAGGAGTGCTCGGCGGCCAAAACACTGGACATGTAAAGTGAGCACTTTCCTTAGCCAGAATACTAGAAGGTGGACAGTTATATATAAGGGGTTAGGAGTTGCTGTCTTGTCTTTATTTTTTTTAAGCTGTCTTGAATAAATGGGCCACTGGCTCAATTGCAGTAAACTTTGATCACCATTTCCTTCTTCCTTCCTTTTAGCAATTTATCTTTTTCTCTCTTTCATAGCAAAGATATATTGTATATAATATGCTGGACGTCACAGTGGCGCAGTGGTAGAGCTGCTGCTTCGCAGTTAGGATAATCAGATTTACTTCACAGATCCTTCCGGCGTTTGCATGTTCTCCCCAGCGCTGCTGCCTCGCCATTAGGAGACCCAGGTTCACTTCCCGGGTCCTTCCTTTGTGGAGTTTGCATGTTCTCCACATGTCTGCGTGGGTTTCCACCCACAGTCCAAAGACATGCAGGTTAGGTGCATTGGTGATCCTAAATTGTGTGTGTGTGTGCCCTGCCAAGGGATATGTTCCTACCCCCATGACCCTGTGTTAGGATATAGCGGGTTGGATAATGGATGGATGGATATAATACGCTACCGTGGCTGTCCGCTTGTTTGTCCAGGATTTTAAATCACCTGCAGCTTGCAAACCGTTTGACTTATTGACCTGAAATTTGTTGCACATATACTATGTGACCTCTACTGTCCACTTTCGGGGTGATGATTGATTGTAGATTCAACTCTCAGTAGCAGGCGCATAAACCATAGCCACCATTCTCATCCCTACCACCTTCACCGTCACTTCCCCTACCTCTTCATATCTTAAATCAATCCTGAGGCAGATTGAAGACTTAAATGTCAGTTTAAGTGAAAAATTAAGGGAAACTTACTATGTAATTGTAACACAAACACTGACCTAATCAGTTTTAACGCAAAAAGATGCCGACAAAAGAGGAGAAGAAATGGTTCAATAGGGTGGAGAAAAGAAGAGCTTCCTGTTTACTGATAAGGAAAACAAAAACAACGGTGATGGCATTCAAAAAGGAGAAACTAAAAAGCTACCCCATAGCACTTGGGCTAATTCAAATAATATAGCTCGGCGGTTCTCAACCTGTGGGGTGCATCCCCTCTAGGGAGGCGCAAAGTAACAAAAAAGGGGTGCGAAGATGTGAAAAAAAGAAAACAAGAATCGAAAATATGAAAAATACATCTTTTGAAACCAAAACAAATTACCTTAAACTACATTCTGATACTCGAGAAATAAATATAGAGTTAGATAAATGTCGATAAAAGTTAGGTAGGCATAATAAAGCTTGTAGCAGTGTATCGGCAGCAAAAAATATAGGAATACATTTTATTAGGGTTTCAAAAAAAACGTTAGGGGAGCCCAATTAAATCTGTTCTGAAAACTCGGGTTGCAAATACGTAAATGTTGAGAAACGCTGAAATAGCAAGAATTTTATGAGCAGGCTCTGAAGCTACTTTCATTTAGTCGCTTGAACCGAAGTGATGCCTCTCTGGGACAGTCTTGTTTTTATGCCCTAGGGACTGGAGGGGGTGAAGTCAGTTGACCCCACTGGTTGGTTTCTCTGCACTGTGGATGATAAAGTAGACAAGGCAGTTAGTTGCAGCACACACTCTCAGCTTTCCTTTGCTGGGGGTCATTCACTAGTATTTTATAACCAGTATCCCATTTGAAGGGCCTGCTCCCTTCAGAAGTCAGCAGGTGAGAATTGGGACTTTGCTGAAGTTAAGTGATCCTCCATTGAGTGCACCAATAAGGATCCTGGATTGCTTCCCTGTGAGGTTGAGGGCTCCTGTGAAGATTGTGGAAGAGAGCTCCCTAAACATGGATGAATGGAAAGCTGTGGCCTCTTCATAAATGTTTTTGTTTATTCAGACTTCCTTTATATCTAACATTAAATATGAGTAGACTAATAGCAAGACGACACAGTGGTTCTTTCAGGCCTGGTTACTGTTTCTGTGACATTTCCTTGAGTTTAAGTGAGCTTTCTCTAGACTACCGTAGCGTTCTCCCTCATGCCAAACTGGGTTACGACTCTCAATTGTTCAGATATAAAATGAGTAAGTGTGTGTCAGTAACCCTGTGATTGACTGGGATTCCATGTAAGGGTGGATCCATGGGCCCTACGTAATCCCGTGTTAGACTAAGTCAAGATGGGAAAGAAAATGGTAGACTGAGAACGGTCACTGTGCAAAATTTGCTGTAGTACAGAAAATCAGAGAGGAGCAAATGCTTTTTATTGGCTCTACAAGTATTTTAGCCATACCACATGCCTGTTTTTTGTATGTACTATAATTGTGTTTGAAATACTATGCCAAGTTTTTTAGAATTTTGTAAAAATGAGAACTAAATGACTAATTTTCACTTTCTGCATAAAATACAGGCACTTGAGGTCTATAAGAAAATCTAAATAGATAATCAGTTAGATAAAAAGCTCATAATCACACTTTAAAATTACTGCATGGACATTTTTCAAAAGATTAGCATCAGTCTTAAGATAAACGCAAAGTAAGGAGGTTAAAGTTTGCTGGGGGCTGCTTGGTCATGATAGGCATAGAGGGAGATGGGACAGTCGTTAATTAGATTTGAAAATTGTTTGTACCTCAGAAAATGGAGTTTAGTTTCTCTTATGTTTTAAAGGTTGGGTTTTTATGAGTTTAACCAAACTAGCTGGTTGTTCTGGCAAATCTTAAGAAGTTTTGGACAGCAGAATATTTTATCATGAGATGCTCTTCCTGTCCCGAAGCCTAACTCTAAAGGCTCTATGACTGTTATCTTAGACCGTTCACAATTTTTATATTAAGTAAATGATCATCTTAACAACAGATTACATTATTCGTCACTCTCTCCTTCTTTACAAACAGTAACTAATAAAATATCAGACATTGTAACCAAGCTTTACAAGGATAGATATATCGATTATAAACAAAAAAAGTATTTATGTGAACCTATAATCCCACTGATATGTACATTTTATTCCTGAAATTCATAACCCACCAGATTCATTGACCATTCCATTTGAAATTCCACTTGGTAGACTAATAGTATCTGACCGCTCTTCGGAAATCTTATTGGATTTCCAAATATATTGACTGTGTTTATTAGACAATAGATTAAGTAAAGGAAACCTATCACTTTCTAGAAATCATCAAAAAATTCAGAATCCCTTCTTCTTCCTTCATGTTCACATTTGATGTCGAATCCTTGTATGCCAACTTCAACATCCAATTTGGTTTAAATTTGGTCAATAATATATTTAAAAGAAAGGCCTGACAAAGGGATTTTGGACTTATTAGGAATTAGTTTAACCCATAATGATTTTGAATTTAATGGAAAGCTTTTCTTACTGACACATGGCACAGATAAGAATAAACAAATTTGTCCTGGCATATGCAAATATTTATATGGCAGAACTGGAGGAAGGGACTTTTCAAAAATACACCCACCTTCCATTCATTTACCTTGGATATTTATTTGGACGCAATAAACTATCAGTCTCTTGTCTTTCTGGATACAGAAATCTCTTTCCATGCTATTTCACCAGTTAAAAGGATTCTACATTCAAAAATTTATTTGAGTCTACAGATGCTCATAACCTATATAAATTTATTTTTCATCCAAAACATACCTTCAGGAGGTTGATTAAATCACAACTAATTTAGTTTTACAGAATTCATTTCAATCTTACAGATACGGAAGAGTCTACCCATCTTTTGTTTCAGGCCCTTAGGACAAGAGGCTATTCCTTGAATTTCCAGACGGCCATACAAATAGAAAACACAGAGAAAAGTGATTATTTATAGTACCTTAGCAAATCCAGACCTTCAAACAGTATGAAAGTTAGAATTCCACAACTTCCTGTTGAAAATTTCTAATCTATGGAAAATCTCAGTCACTAATTTCTCGCCACTCTTGACAGTTCTTCTTTTCTTTCTCTTTATTCTTTTTCAAATACCTCTTCTTCAGAAACAAGCCTTATGTTAGACTTTAACTGTCTAAATGACAATATCTTGGAGAAATCTTTAACTGTAATTTCTTTGCCACCTTACTTTTCCTGTCTACAATTTTATGCTCTAAAAATTAAAATCGCTTTCCTAGTTACTTTCTAATCTTCTACCTTACAATTCTATAGGGTAGTCAATATCTAATTATACAATTTTCATTACACTATAACTTATTAAGTTCATTACATAGAGAATTAACAAAAAATATTTTTGTTGCCGATAGATGGCAGCACCTGCGCTGCATTTCAAAATGGCGGGGAGACATTTATTACAAGATATTTCAAACAATTCTTTTGTCTTGTATTGTTTTCCTGCATTGCATTAAAAGTTGCATAAGTAGATCTGGACCACCCTGTATTCTTATTCAACTTCTTATAATTTACATTATTCAAAATTTCTTCTACTATGGGATTTGGAATTGACCGTCCATTATAAACCTGTTTTTTGCCCTAACATTTGCCTATCTAGTGCCTAAATCCATAGTCTTACCCAACTTCCTCTTATCTTAACCAATTCTGGGAGATAAGCCCTAAGGTTAAAAATAATAATACATTTCTTTGATTAAATTCTTTCCACTCTTTACTCTAATTAATCTTATAAAAAAAAAATTATATTATACCTCAACCAATTCTACTATTTTATCCAGATGTAATTAATTTTATTAACTCAACACAAAACTTCAGATATCACCGATGTAATTATTCCACAGTCTTCATCTCAGATATTTTACATTGTTTTTACTTATTTCTTCAAGGCTTGACAATTTGTTAATATTCTACATAATCATTTTTCACAGTTACAAAATATCTTTCCACCGTTAAAACCCTTTTCTTTAATCACTGCATACCGTAAGAATAAGAATCTCAAAGATATTTTGGTTCATGCATCCTACACTATCAAAAATAAAAAGAAATATTCCTTAAGTATTCCATTCACATCTGTTGTGATGTAAGATTTTGCATATAACTTGATAAATGTTTTGTATGTCTTTATTTATAATTTAGGCAAACCAAGTGGTGAGAGGTATTCATGTTTGCACAACCCCCAACTCTTTTTACGACTGTCTCTTTGTAATTTTATGACAGGATTTGGGGGGATGTGTCTTAAACCAGTTTGATCTCCCACACAAAGCCAAGTTAGTGTAATATATGGTCTTGGTAGGGCAGGAGATAAGATGTTCTATTTCACCCATTGGTCTGAGGTATGGCTGTTTGGAATTGGCTTGTCTCAGAGGCCTTCAAGTACCATGATATCCTATTGGTTCTAGGAATTGGAGAGAACATCTATAAATGTGCTTGCTCAACCACATTCTCTCTCTCTCTCTGACTGACTCACATATGATGAAGAAGCATCTCTCTAACTGACCCACATATGAAGAAGCATCTCTCTTGCTAACCTGTGATGATGAAGACAACACAATGAAGAGCACAGCTCAGCAGCCATATTGAACAGACATGTGGCTGAAAGCTGAGCACCAACGATGCCTTAACTAGAGACATTTTAAGTAACTGCAAGTCTGTGTGCCACCTGAATTACACATCACCATTTTATCAGGTTGTATGGTTGCCAATATTCAAATGTACTTTGCATTTTGTTATTATTTATGAATATTATCAATAATACATTATTTTATGTGTAACTTAACTCCTGCTTGTCTTTTTACTACATCTAATTGCCTGAGGTTATAGATATAGAAGGGAAGGTGGGGATAAGTTATATACAGTGGTAAGTCTGTGAGATTAGGCATTCTAAGGCTACATATTAATACAATAGGGGAAAGTAGAGCAATATATATTACTCTACCAAGATAAAACAATTGGCGTAGTCGGCAGGATTTTGGGGTAACCAAGTTTTGCACCCTGTTTGCAAATACTGTTTTGATGTATGTGTTTGTTTATGTATGTGAATTTTAGGGCACCCAGTGTACAAATGCGGTGGAAGTAAAACATTGTTTGGTTGCTGAATGGAATATAACCAACAAAGTGTAGAGACTTCATGTGTGTCACAAGGACACCCGCATGTTTGTTAGTACTGGTGGTAGTGAGTCCCTAATTAAAGTGCTAGGGAGTGGTGAAAGATGCATGCGTCATTCATACGGCATTTAAGTGGTTAAAGTGCTAGGGAGTGATGGGACATGCATTCGTCATTCATACGGTACTTATTCGTTTAGAATCTTTGTGTATGTATGTGTATGTTTGCTTACAGGGGCAAAAGTAGGCCAACCCATAACGAATTTGGCAAATTGTATTAGAGAAATTGTAGACTTAGAAATGCCTAAGTTCATTTTAAAGTCAGCCATCTTCCAGTGGAGTGGCAGAGGGAAGCAGGCTAAAGCTAGGAAACCTGTAGTTCAGGTAGAGAAAGCAGAAGCTGAGCTGAGTGTGCCACAAAATGGAAGGGGGCTGGAAGGATTAAAAGCAAGAAAACAGAGATCAGGTTTAAAGAAGACAGCTGCTGTTATAAGAGGTTTACTAGCTTGTATTATTGGTAATAAGGAAGATCATGATAAGGAAGAAAATAGCAAAGTGAATGAAAGTGAAAGTTGTGGAATGTTGAGTGAGAGTTTTGAAAGATGTAACAGTTGGTGTGATAATTGTGAAGTGTTAGCATGTAGAACATCCACTGCTAAAGTAGAAAGCAGTGAAAGAAGTGGAAAAAAGAGAAAAACCACCCATGGTGAAAGTTAGGGCAATAGTAACCAGATCAGACTGGAACCCTAAAACATGGGTGGGTGACTTACATGAGACAGATGTGTGCTCAGATAAAGAGTGGGAATGTGAGTGTGAGGAAAAGGAGAGAGATGAAAGGAAGGGAAAACAGCAAGGGTGTTTTCTTCCTTTATTCTCCACTGCACCACAATCTCCAAGTAATTCTGAGGTCTGTCCAGTATTTAAAGAGCATGCTACACTGATAGATATTTCACCACTGTTAGGAAAGGTAACCAGTGCTGCACTGAAATTTGATTTAGGACAAAGAGATCAGATAGAAGGCAGAGGAGCTGGTGAGTGTGAATGGCAATTGTTGACTAGAGGGCATGAACTGGATATTGGCATATTGATACTGAGTAAAGAAAGTGTGGAATTAAAACAAAGAACAATGGAAATGAAAGGAATTCAAGTGCTTGTGTGTGAAAGGTCTGAATGTGCTAGTGCAAGAATGGCTGAGTTGGAAAGAAAGTGCACCAGTTTAGGAGTTGGTTTGAATGAAACAGGACAAGCCAAAGAACAAAGGATGGGGGATGGTGCAGCAGGAAGTTTTACAAGCTCAGGCAGGAAGCCAGGAATGCACAGGGGTGTGAGGTCCTAACAGCTGTGCTAGGGCCAGCAGTAATTAAAAAGCACACACACTTAGGTTCAGTAATTCGAAACCTGACTGACCAGTTGTTCAAAAAGACAGCCTATGACTCTCCATGCAATAAAATGGAGAAAAGTGAGCTGGTCTTTAGTAAAGAACACAGGTCAGTTTTAGCAGAAATGCTGGATTTAGAACTTGGGTTTTGGAGAGGCTTCAGTCCACACTTTCAGGTAGTAGTTACCATACAATAAAAAAAGGACACACAGGCAATGAAAAAAATAGAAGGGTAGTGCAGGAAGACAGGAAAGGAAAATAGTTATTTCTGTTTCAATTTTCTGGCCTTTTGCAATAGTGCTACTTCTATTGTAAGGTTTTTATGGACTTTGGTTTGGTGCAGGTAATAAATAGTGAAGGCAATTAGCAGAGTAAAATCCATGCAGGAGATCGGGTTACCATTGGCACATTGGAGTGGCGTGGCACTAGTGCCAAGCTGTTCCAATGAATGCCTGGAAGCAAAGTTTGAGTTTTGGCACCAGGTCAACAGCCAAGAAAATGAGATGGACAGAAACTGCTTTGTCACCTTCCATTTTGCAGACCTGCCTACATAGCAGAATGAAGAAAAGACAACATGCAAAGACCAAAGACAAAGACATGAAGAAGAACTGAAGAGACAGCAAGAAAAGACACTTACTGGGGTTTAAGTGAGTAACAAGTCCACAAGTCATGCAATAATAGGACTAGTCACAATAGCTATAGTTTAAAAGGAAAGGTTTGTTCATTACTGCAGCAAATTTATATTCCAAGGGGTGGAAACTGAACAAACCAGTTAGGAATGCCAAAATAAGGGGATTATTTTGGGCTCATAAAGTATACATTCTGGGTATTAATTAATTAAGAGGGATAATTAATATAAGAAAATGTATACTAAGAAAATTGGTGAACTTTTCAGGAAAGCAGGTGCAGCTGATACATTTGCAAGACATATGGGCTCCGATGTTTAGGTATAGTCTAATTGGGAAAATATGGAAGCCCTGCTGAGATTGTCGGCTATGGTGCAGGCACAGGACCAGTGGGCCAATTCTGAACTGAGGTGTTTAGCACAATGAGTATGCATATGGTGAGCAAACAACTCTAGGGGTGGCCTACGGGGGGAATGATGAGAGTTGCATAGCTTTGATGTCTCATGGTGGTGATGCCAGCCTATACTGGTAAAGGCTGATGGCAGTCAAGAGTTGCACCATGGGTAGGAAAGCACAAGAGGCAACTAAGTCAACCCCAAATGTGTGCAGAGGGACCACAAATGTTGGTTTGTGAACAGTTTATGCAGTGGCACATGTGCTGTCACTTGGGCAGAAGTGGTTGTACTGGCACCTGTGGCATGTTACCTTTCAAATTTTGATGTTAATTGTACAGCTGCATATGCTTAAACAGATAGTTTGGGACAGGGGTCTAATTAGCAGTTAGACAGAGAACAAGTACAGATTAAAAATTCACACAATAGACTAAATTGTAGTGGGCTAGTTTAGTGGAAGGTGTGGACTTGTCTCATTTTGAACCACCAGATCTGATGACATATGAAGACTGCAGAAAGAAAGAGTTGAGCAAGCTGGAGCAGATACAAGTCATCAGGAGCGCTTCCAAGTTCTTCAGATTGTCTTTGAAATAAAGAAGATATGCAATGGACAAATGGTCACGGACAACTTTTAACACTGGGAGAGCAAATACTGCAATCAATGCACAAGTTATGCATCAGACTCTTGAAACAATTTAAAGACATTGTTTATAAAGACATTGTACAAAACATTCATCAGGGTGGAGTGTTGTGATGTAGATTTTGCATATAACTTGATAAATGTTTTGTATGTCTTTATTTATAATTTAGGCAAACCAAGTGGTGAGAGGTATTCATGTTTGCACCCCCAACTCTTTTTACGACTGTCTCTTTGTAATTTTATGACAGGATTTGGGTGGATGTGTCTTAAACCAGTTTGATCTCCCACACAAAGCCAAGTTAGTGTAATATATGGTCTTTAGGGCAGGAGATAAGATGTTCTATTTCACCCATTGGTCTGAGGTATGGCTGTTTGGAATTGGCTTGTCTCAGAGGCCTTCAAGTACCATGATGTCCTATTGGTTCTAGGAATTGGAGAGAACATCTATAAATGTACTTGCTCAACCACATTCTCTCTCTCTCTCTGACTGACTCACATATGATGAAGAAGCATCTCTCTTGCTAACCTGTGATGATGAAGACAACACAATGAAGAGCACAGCTCAGCAGCCATATTGAACAGACATGTGGCTGAAAGCTGAGCACCAACGATGCCTTAACTAGAGACATTTTAAGTAACTGCAAGTCTGTGTGCCACCTGAATTACACATCACCATTTTATCAGGTTGTATGGTTGCCAATATTCAAATGTACTTTGCATTTTGTTATTATTTATGAATATTATCAGTAATACATTATTTTATGTGTAACTTAACTCCTGCTTGTCTTTTTACTACATCTAATTGCCTGAGGTTATAGATATAGAAGGGAAGGTGGGGATAAGTTATATACAGTGGTAAGTCTGTGAGATTAGGCATTCTAAGGCTACATATTAATACAATAGGGGAAAGTAGAGCAATATATATTACTCTACCAAGATAAAACAACATCCAAGAAAATAATGTATAACAAAGCTTCACAAATCGAATTAACCATATTTCAAAATTTTCGGCAATTAACTTCCAATGTTATTTATGGCATTTGAAGTGCAAACTGTGGTCACATTTACATCAGGTCAGGTCAGGTCTGTTTGGGGAGCATGCACTGGTACAGCACATTGCTGTACCCACCACATGACGAAACAGCTCAAGATCCTGGTTGGAAACCCTCCAGACAGACCCAGGGGTGACCAACCTATGGAAATGACCCTCTTGCTACCGGAGCCAGGTGTTACGTGGGCATCCCCTTAGCCTGGTGCAGCAAATCGGGCCCTCAACAATGAGGATTCTGAGAGCCGGATCACCCATGGTGCAACAAAAAATTCTTTAAAATTCAGGTTCAGTCAATATCTAAGAAATATCGAAAAACAAGATAAACAATTTAACCCTTTAACAGCATTTTGCACAAAATAATTACAAACCAATTATGTTTGGCTTACAGTCACAAGAACACTGGACAAAAAAACACACTAAAATGGAAAAGGCATTGAATTGAGGCACTAGATACATGTGCACTTAAGGGATTGAATGATAAATAATATCAGCAGGGTCTGTTTTAATTTATTTAATTAAATTATTTAAGTAACTTATTTATGGACTGTTGTTTTATAATATTAAATCCTTATTTTTCACTCGCCATCCCCTGCAGTAGTGAAACAGGACGGTGAGGAGGGCCCTGCCCAGATCCCCACTCCTGACGTCATGCTTCCCCCTACCCTCGCCCAGCAGCCTCTGTCTCAGATAACTGTGAATATATCGCTCCTGAAAGTAAATTATGATTCTTAACGTGATGAGAGAAGTCGCGAAATCAATTAGAATATTCAAGCAAATTATAGAAAAAAACCTGATCTAAATCCGTTAAGTAGTTATCTCGAGAAAAGCAAACAGACATACAAACAGACAAATGGATAGGCGTTAGATTTTATATAGAGAGAGATTATACTTTCTTTTGATTGTTTCTTTTCAGCAGATTCAGCGTAATCTCTTAAATAAGGGACTAGCATGCCAGTGCTCAGCCTAATGACTCAAATTCCCCTAACCTAACGTCCTTTAGTCACCTTTTACCGCATACAAGAGGATCAGTTAAATTATTCTCACTGCTGGGTAGAGTAGCATGAATGAATAAATTGTTAACGTCTGGATGCTGTGTTCTCCACATGCAGTAAAAAAAAGGACTGAAAAGAAGACTCTGAGGCTTCCCCATTAATTTTGAGTGCAAAACTGAAATATGGAGAGTGCTTCACCGGACTGTGAAGAGTCATCACGGCATGATCCAAAAAACGTCTTGGGACCTGTTTTTGTTACTTGCAATTTTAAATCATTGTTGAAGACTATTAATTTTCTTTATTAAAATACCAAATTCCGGATCTGACACTGTGTTCTATAGTAGGGAGTTGTGCAGCTACAGTATCTAATGATGCTTTTTTTTCTGAGTTCACATATTTTTTCAGTGGTCTTGAATTACAAAGAATCCCTTTGCATGTTTTTGTACTTATTGTAATTTTATTTTAGACTTGTAAATTTTATTTTTCATCATACTTTAATAAATATTTTGTAATGTCAAAGTGTGTTTTTCTATGGGCGCCGTCATTATGGTGAGCCAGTGTCATGATGCAAGGAACGTGTCCCAGAAATCGGGTGACTTGATGTTGTCATAATGAGCATTCATTAGCTGTCACAAAGAGCAAGTAACTCTTTGTGCAAGTTTGTGGATACTCTCTGGAAGTCTTGTGCAAAGTTTAATGTCGATTTACTGGCAAACAAACTAGCAATCGTGTTTCTAACTAGGACCTTGGCTTACATTCTGGTGTTGTAGAAGGGTAAGCTTGATGTATTGGTTTTGACTTGGCACGTTGCTGACTTACATTTTGTCTTCTGGCCGGTTACCCTGCCACTTTTCCACCATGAGATGTTTACCTAACTAGAGAAGATTTTCATGGTCAATGAAAGGGAGGACAGACTGGAGACAAGCTCTATATTACAGAAGGGTGGGTGTAGTTGTATAGAAAGGTTTGCATACATATTCATTTTATAAACTGCCTCATTTTTTTCCTTTAGCTTGCAGAAAATCAATAGGATGCGGAATTTGTGTGGTTGCAAATGCTGATTTTGAAAAGGAGCAACAAAATGATATCGTCTTCACAGCAGATAAAAGACCACATCCTGTTTGCCAATAAGTGAGCACGTCTAGTGAAGACGGCCCTGGAACTGCGACAACTTAATCGTTATTCACTTGCAAGGTAAATTCTCAGCTCACACAATAATTTATTTTTAGTTTATTTGAATGTGTGTTTCATAAAGTTACATTTTTGTTAATATCATAGAATATTGAAAATGTACATACGTAATTTCAATTATTGCTCTATAAGGTATTAGTAAAACTTAATCCATTCTTAACCGATGATATCTGAGTGGCGGATGGAGATGATTTGTGATTTGAATTTCACTATGTTTTAAGGCAGCGTTTCTCAACCTTTAAGTATTTGTGACCCGAGTTTTCATAACAGTTTTAATTATGCCCCCCTAACGTTTTTTTGAAACCCTAATAAAATTTATTCCTATATTTTTTACTGTATATTTATTTTTCTAGTATCAGAATGTAGTTTAAGTTAATTTGTTTTGGTTTCAATAGATGTATTTTTCATATTTTCGATTCTTGCTTTCTTTTTTCACATCTTTGCGTCCCCCTTTTTTTTACACCCCACAGGTTGAGATCCGCCATTTTAAGGAAACAGAACGCTCAAAGGTTATGCTTTCTACCTATTTATTGCCTTTCCAACATTTAATTCTCAAAGCACTAGTTAATGTCTGATTTCACTGAGGGGGATGAGTGATGTTGCTGAGGTTAAAACCAATCCAAAGGCAGATGTTAAAGTACCAAACTTTACATGTGAACAGGTGAACTGGTCAAGTTCAAAACTGAACGTGCAAGGGCATTGACTCGTCAAAATCGCAGTGCACGAGACAAACAGGTTTAAACATTCAAGGCACTGTAACATCCCCCAGTTTATCATTTCCCTGTTTCATTTACGAGGTTTGAGCCTCTTGTGAATGGTAGTTGTTCCTCTAAATTGTGTCCTACAAAGATTTTAAAAGATTAACAGCAAGTGTAACTTGTTTGCACAAACAGAGAGGAAGGACAAAACCATGTAATAAAAGGGTAATTGTTCTGTTTGTGGAATGGTTAGCACCATATTAAGTTCAGTCCCTCTCAGAAAGCCCCGTAAATCAGTTATAACATGTGGATTACGATTAAGCTGAGCATCTAATGGTTTGACTCATATGATGGCCATTTGATGTGAGGTGTGATGCACCTTTAAGAGGTCCTGCAGAACTTCTGTGGGGTCTTTGAATAGGAGCTGTTACGATGTTTTGCTGGATGATTTTGTATTCAAGTTACGTTTGCATTAAAAATGGAGTGGCTCTTGTTTTAAAATCTTTTACAGCCTGGATGCATGTCTTGCACAAGGGACATATTTCAACATATCTAAAAAATATTTTTTTCAGGTGGCGGCATGGTGGTGCAGTGGGTCCTGTGTCCTCCCTGCGTGGAGTTTGTATGTTCTCCCCATGTCTGCGTGGGTTTCCTCCCACAGTCCAAAGACATGCAGGTTAGGTGCATTAGCAATTCTAAATTCCCTGTTCCATGTCCCTGGTGTGTGGGCGCCCTGCCCAGGGTTTGTTTCTTGCCATGCACCCTGTGTTGCCTGGGATTGGCTCCAGCAGACTCCCGTGACCCTGTAGTTAGGATATAGCGGGTTGGATAATAGATGGATGTTTTTTCAGGTGGGAGGGGGGTGTCTGAATGGTAACAACTGGCCGCTGCAGGTCTCCCCAGGAATAGCAAGTGTCCATACCAAATATCTTTGGAGGCTCAGGGTTAGGAATATAAAAAGGGGATGATGTTTTTTAGTTCAAGGCACATGAAGGACTAAACATATTTATAAAATGGAAGAATATTAACAGATTTAGTTGTGTTTCTGGACAGTACCAGGAATATTCACTGAGGGGCTTAGGATTTCATAACAGAATGCTGCCCAGCGAAATGTGCAGTTTTCTATACAAAGGAAGAAAAAGTAACACAAAAGTGACTCACTGTTTGTAATGCATTATGTCTATAATATAATATAACGCTAAGGTCTGTATGTCCAGTCCCTCAGAGCAATCTGATTGGACAGTTTGGCTTTGGTGTGATGGGTCAGTTGAACTTTAGCGAAGTTACGGAAGACGGAGTGCAAGGAGGAGTAAAGGTACATACTGAGAGAGTCAACTTCAAAGCAAGCAAGTATAAAACTGGAGTATGAGAAACAGGCTTTGGACACACAACTTGAGAGAGGGACCGCCAGTGAAGAGGCATTCAGACACACGCTAATACCGAGGAAAGGTGCTGCAAGTACATGTAGGACAAATATGTTTAAATTATTCTATTACCTGTCTTCAACAGGTACCGTAGCTAGCTTTATAATGAGTAACTACATATGTAACATATATTTAGTTACCTTTTTATGTTAGTAATGAGTAACGTAACTAAGTTATTTTTAACTGTACCATTCCCAAACACTGTTCACAAGGCATCAAGCTTTTGAATTAAAGCCCCGCCTCTCTCCTTCATTCATTGGTCCAGAGTCCTGTCTTCAGTTGAAAAGCTTGATCTCATGTGAACGTGTGTGAATGTGCTCTGATTTGCCATAGGTATTTTTTTAACAATATGTTTGTAAAAACTGCACACTTTTTCCTGTTGTGAGCGTATGAGTGGATGACTTGATGTCTGGATTATGTGACACAAGTATCGTGAGATTTGTTTTCATGGATGTTTTTCTGTTGTTTGCTGTGGTCCCGTGTTTGGTTTCTTTTGTCGTAAAAACCTTGTCTCATGCCTCTATTTTGTGGCTATCACTACAAACTTCATTGAGTAAGTAACTTATTAGAACACAATATTTTGGTGGAGTATTTCTTTAAATTCTTCATTTAATATGTTAACAAATAACTATGAAGCTGATTGGTTAAACGTGAATGATGAGATTAAGAAATACTTGTATTTATAGCACGGCCTTCTCATCCATTTAAATCAGCCCTTCCTTTTTAAATGGCTGTGGTTCCCTGTAAGTCTTTGTTTCATTGCCATACGGCTCCAGTTAGATTAATTCTCTCACAGGCTACTGCATGTCGCTTGCTCAGATGAGTGTAACATGCAATTTCCATTGATATTTGTAAAATAATACCTGGGCCACCTGGGAAATAGAGTGAATTTATTAATATTTTTTATTTTCTGTTCTTTACTGTAGCAGTGAGAAGCTTTTACCGTGATGACCTCTTCAAGAGTTTTTGAAGAATGTACTATGGACCAACAGATTACACAAGACAATCCAGAGAGTAAAATTCGGGTGCAGCTCATCCCGGTTGTTCTCCCCTTTCAAAAGCCTTTACAAAATTGTGTTATTTTATTGGGGGTAAGAGAAAGTCACATTTTCTTCCTCTGCCGAATACATTCATTTCACCCAATCTCAAATGATCAGTTTTGGATAATGTTGATTTTGTACCAATGAGGAGAGCCTCAGTTTTGTCACTATTTAATGTAAGAAAGTTTGAAGTAAACCAGGATTTGATTTCTGCTATGCAATCAGTAAGGGAGGAGGATGGAAATGAAGCAGTAGGTTTGCTAGTGAGATGGAGCTGGGGGTCATCAGCATAACAGTGGAAACTAATGTTATATTTACGAAAGATATTGCCAAGGGGAAGGAGGTAAATAATGAAAAGGAGGGACACCAGGACAATAGGCTGTCACAGATCACTCGCCTGCAAATGCGGTGAACCTGACTAAAGTACATGTATGCTGGACAAAACTGAAAAGAGGAGTCTGCACTTGAATGTTCTTCAGTCTTTTTTGTTCATTAATATGGATTAACTGCCATCCACACAATGCCAAATCCGCTTTAGATAGATAGATACTTTATTAATCCCAAGAGGAAATTCATATTTTTTTTTTAGATAAATAACCTATGGAATGTGTTAAATAAATTATTAAAGTCCGGCACCATCCAAAGCATCGAATAAAACAAACAAACTCAACCATCCAGCATAATTGTGTAAAAATAAATAAAACTAAACACAAATGTAACGCTATACAACTAAATCATCTCTAGTGGGCAACCTAGATACATGTGTTTCAATATCAAAGTTTAGTGAGTAAATGATATTTATCTTGACCATACGTTCAAGTCGGTACTCGGCTCCAGGGTCCAGGGGTCCAGTCCCAACCTGCACTCTGACTCTGTAGAGTTGCAATTCTTCCTGGGGTTTTCCTCAGCTGATCCCATAGCATGTGTGTTAAGTTGATTGACGACTCCAAGGGAAGCCCAGTATGGCTGAATGTGGTTACATTGACCCTTCAGACTTACTTTATGTAGTTGTGTGAGTGAAGGTGACTTATGGTGCGTTGATTCCTATCTTTCTCCTGGTGATGTCAGCATAGACTTTGCCCATCCTTCCTATGACCCTGAACAGCATATGTAGATTAGAAAGTGGGTGGGTGGGATATTAAGAAGGTTCAAAAGAAATTAATTAATAAGTGAACAAATTGATTTGGATTATAGCAGCTTTAATTTCTGACTTGATTACATCTTGTCTGCTGGGCCTGAGCTGCCTTAAAATCATGCATATTGTAATCCTCTTAGCTAACCAATCAAAGATGTAATTTTGCTTGACTTCTCTTTGACTTGATGGTAAAAGCAAGAATGCTGTGTGTTCTGATCCAGAAAATGCATTTCATTTTCTGCAATACTTACTTATAGGAAGAGTTCTGACCGGTAGGACTTTTGGAACCTAATTGCTCTTACTTCATTTCATAATTTCATTCTTCCTTTTTTGTTGCCAACAATAAGATCTTGAGAGTTGTATATTAAAATGGACTCCTTAGACTGTGTCATTTTAAATAAGAGAGAGAAAACATGAGAATGTATCTTAAAAAGAGTCTCTCTTCTAAAACAGAAGGGGTGCTGTTGTCCCTCCTTACAGATTCCTCTTTTCAAACCAGGATTGTCCCAGGATCCAGGCTATCAACAAGCTCTTCAGTGATTGTTTCTTGTGGATGAATAAAGCTGACTATTAAGTGAAAAATCATTTACAGTGATATGAAAATGTTTGGGAACCCCTCTCAGCCTGCATAATAATTTACTCTACTTTCAACAAAAAAAGATTGCAGTGGTGTGTCTTTCATTTCTTAGGAACATCTGAGTACTGGGGTGTTTTCCGAGCAAAGATTTTTAGTGAAGCATTATTTAGTGGTATGAAATTAAATCAAATGTGAAAAACTGGCTGTGCACAAATTTGGGTCCCCTTGTCATTTTGCTGATTTGAATGCAAGTCTTCTCAATGCTGATTACTTGCAACACCAAATTGGTTGGATTAGCTCGTTAAGCCTTGAACTTCATAGACAGGTGCGTCCAATCATGAGAAAAGGTATTTAAGGTGGTCAATTGCAAGTTGTGCTTTCCTTTGACTCTCCTCTGAAGAGTGACAGACAGCATGGGATCCTCAAAGCAACTCTCAAAAGATCTGAAAACAAAGATTGTTCAGTCTCATGGTTTTGGGGAAGGCTGCAAAAAGCCATCTCAGAGGTTTCAACTGTCAGTTTCAAATGTAAGGAATGGAATCAGGAAATGGAAGGCCACAGGCACAGTTGCTGTTAAACCCAGCAGGTCTGGCAGGCCAAGAAAAAATACAGGAGCGGCATATGCACAGGCAGGATTCTGAGAATGGTTATGGACAACCCACAGATCACCTCCAGAGACCTTCATGAACATCTTGCTACAGATGGTGTATCTGTACATCGTTCTACAATTCACCGCAATTTGCACAAAGAACATCTGTATGGCAGGGTGATGAGAAAGAAGCCCTTTCTGCACTCATGCCACAAACAGAGTCGCTTGTTGTATGCAAAAGCTCATTTAGACAAGCCAGATTCATTTTAGAAAAAAGTGCTTTGTACTGATGAGACAAAAATTGAGTTAAGTGGTCATAACAAAAGACACTTTGTATGGTGGAAGAAGAACAGTGCATTCCAAAAAAAACACCTGGTACCTACTGTTAAATTTGGTGGAGGTTCCATCATGTTGGGGGGCTGTGTGGCTAGTTCAGGAACTGGGGTCCTTGTTAACGTCGAGGGTCAGATGAATTCAACCCAATATCAACAAATACTCTTAAGGATATGTTCCAGCATCAGTCACAAAGTTGAAGTTACGCTGGGGTTGGATATTCCAACAAGACAATGACTGAAAAACCAGTTTGAAATCTACAAAGGCATTCATGCTGAGGGAGAAGTACAATGTTCTGGAATGGCCATCACAGTCCTCTGACTTGAAAATCATCGAAAATCTATGGGATGATTTGAAGCAGGCTGTCCATGTTTGGCAGCCATCAAATTGAACTGAACTGGAGAGATTTTATATGGAAGAATGGTCAACAATACCTCCATCCAGAATCAAGACATTCATCAAAGGCTATAGGAACCGTCTAGAGGCTGTTAGATTTGCAAAAGGAGGCTCAACTGAGTATTGATGTCATATCTCTGTTGGGGTGCCCAAATTTATGCACCTGTCTAATTTTGTTATGATGCATATTACATATTTTCTGTTAATCCAATAAACTAAATGTCACTGCTGAAATCCTACTGTGTCCATAAGGCATGTCAGATATTAAAAGGAAGTTGTTAATTTGAAAGCTCAGCCAATGATAAACAAAAATCCAAAGAATTAAGAGGGGTTCCCAAACGTTTTCATAGGACTGTATATATTCTGTCACATTATTTACTGAAATCATTGGCACTTCATCTTGATCATAATATTTCATTTTTATTTGTTAGATTTAAAATATCGATGATTTGGCTCACGCTGCAGCTTGTGCCTGCACAAATCCACTGGAAGGAGCCTTTGGAGAGCTCCTCATTAGATAGATAAGGTGCTATATAATAGACAGATTCTAACCTAGAGAGAGAGAACTGTGAAGTTGAATGGCAAGTACTCAACAGGTGCCAGATAAATGCCCACCCACACCTCCAAACATAAAAAAAAAATTATGACCAAATCATCATTATATACTTTTGAATTTAATTTTAGGGAAAATGCAATGACCAAAGTATTTGCAAAAGAAAATAAATAAATCAACCATGAATCCATAATTGCCTAGGGTTGCTTTGTCTTCACTGCTAAAATCAAATTCAGCAGAATTCTAATCTTGCATGCTTGGTCTGCTTATGTTGTGGACTTTGTTGTGTGTCTATCTTTGTAATGCTATCTGATAGCCCGGGTGGAAGATGACTAATTCCACCAGTCCCAATCATCTTAATCTAAACGTAAGTTTACATTCAAATGTTAAGGGTTTGAATATCACAGAAACATGTAGAGAAAAATCAGAAAAATAAGCACCAGCACAGACCAAGATTGGCTGTCAGGCTCATTCCGTGGAGAAGCCAGTGCACTGTAAAGGATGACTTCATATTGTTTTGTAAGCCGCTCTTCAGCAGGAATTTCCAATTTATAATGGACACAAAGGCGTCTTCTTATTTACTGGACCCACTTTAGAGAGATGTTTCTATGTGCTCTTGATTTTGTCTACTTGCTGACTGTGACTGATATTCCAGATAGACCACAGGCTGAAAGACAAAGTTGTAGGACTTATTATTAGGAGTTAAAGATCACAGATTATTCGGTAAATTTGAACATCTTTGTCGTTAACTGTATTTAGCAAGAAGATAAAGGGAGGAGGATAAGAAAACGAATATACATGAGTACAGTAAATACACAAAAACATGCTGCATATATATATATATATATATATATATATATATATATATATATAGTGCATATATTATATATATTTTATACAGAAATACAACATACATCTTGTCACAAATGAACATCAGAGGACTTCCTCTCAGGCTCAGTCAAGATATGTGATAACCTCCTGAGATGAGAGGGGGCTCTCCTGCTAACGCTGTCTTCTCCTTTCCTCACATCAGAGAGAAACCGCCCAGAGACAGCGTTTAACCCCGCTGCTTCTGCTCCACCCGCCATTAAAAACCCAGGTGCCCGAGAAGGAGGTGTCACTACTGGACACAACAACAACACCTCCTACTTACTTTGAATTGCCCTTTGAAGGGATGCACACCAGTGACTGTTACTTTGTTTTTTGTTTATTTTTCTGTCTCTCGACAATTAAATGGATAACCCAGTTTGGTGCCACAAAATGTCCTAGGGTATCCTGAGCTTTCATTCCCACACCTGACCACAATATACATTTAAAAAAAATACAATATAAACAATGTGTATATATATATATATATATATATATATATATATATATATATATATATATATATAAGACATGATAGTCCCTCTCTGAATGACTTGTACTAATCATACACTCTAGACTGGAATAAATCTGAGATGGAATGACTCCTTCATTAGTCAAAAGTTTAATAATAATCCGCTGCGCAACACTACTTTGTAACTCCTGCTCCAACATATTGATTACAACTGACAGGAAGGGGGGAAACAGCAGCTTTCTATCTATCTATCTATCTATCTATTGTTACAGATGGCTGGGGTTCTTGTCCGGCCAGGATGCCTCTTCACTGTATGGACTGGGGGAGCAAGCCTGGTCAAAACAGTACCTTACCCGGGACACTAGATGGCAGCCCCCCTGGGTGGCAGTGGTGCTTCAGATTCCCGCAGGGCTCCATGGGAGATGAAGTTCCCTACAACCATGTTGGGATCCGGGGGTGCCGCTAGGGGGTGCTGCAGTTGCTCCTGAGCCCGTGTGGGCAGTCCTTCTGCCACACCGGAAGTGCAGCCAGAAATAGGTCATCAAATACCTGGAGCACTTCCGGATGGGCTAAAAAAGGAGCCAGCAGCCACCACTCCAGAAGCCAGAGTTAGGAGTAGAGGGACTAAGCTTGCTGGAGAGGAGTGGAGAAGAAAGAAGGAGAATATATTATTGTTTAGAGGTGATTTGTGCTTTGGAGTGTGCTGTGGGCTTGTGGGGATGGGGAAGACGTTCCACATGAGTGAAGAAAAAATAAAAAGCACTTGTCTTTTTATAAGTGTGCCTTCTGTGTCTGCTCAAGCTCTGGTGTGGTGCATCTATCTATCTATCTATCTATCTATCTATCTATCTATCTATCTATCTATCTATCCTTTTTTTAATTTACAGAACCGCTACTTTTTCCTTCTTTCCTTAAACAGCTGCGATAATGAGATGCAAAGCAAGTCAAATCAAGGATCTCACGCTGTGCTCCATTTACCTTGGATGTCGGAGGTGAAATGACATCACTAACGAGTTGGCCATGTTCCAGTTAAACGTTCTGAAAATCAATATGGACGCATCCAGGAAATCCTTTGGTATGCTTACTCCATCATGATAAGAAGCAGTTGTTTATAACACATTACACGGTATTATGTACATCCAAACACCATACATCACACCAGATAGAAATTAAAAGGTCAACATGCTGCCACCTAATGGCTTGAGGAGACTCTTATTCCCCATCTCCTGTTACTTCCTATTGTCCATCATTTATATTTAAGTAGTTATCTGTTGGTGCTTTCATATCGAATGCACTATTGCCAATGCACTTCTCACCTGAGAATATTATGACCCGATTTCTGTCCTTCTCAGTGTTATACTGCTTATATATTTGGTTCCCAATAAGGTCTCCATTTCATCTCATTATACACTTGTATATATCTATATTTTTTAAATAATTTATATTAAGCTGCTCTGTATGTTAAATTACGTACCAAATGAAACCACTTCACTTGGGTCAACTGTTTTTTGATGTTTTTTGTTGGGAGTATTCAGTTCATGTTAAAGTCAAGAGTGGTTCTGTTTGACTAAAGCAGATGTCGATTATTCATTAGTGAGCTGTCATTTAACTGCATTTTCCTCAAAACAGTTCTGAGGCAATGACTTTGACATTAGCAAGTAAAGTTCTTCTTTTAGCCCCTATGCTGTGTACACTATCATCACTAAACTCCGCTCTCTAACTCTATTCAAGTCCCTTACAAAGTTATTTATAATTAAAGTTCTGCGGTCCATTATATAATTAAGTTCTGCGGTCCATTATAGCATAAGGAGGCATTTATTTTAGATATTTCTGCTTAATCACTCCTTTTGAAATTTTAATTTGATTTAAAAGGCTTCTGCCGTATTTCATAACCACTGGTAACAGTCACTGACATCTCAATAAAAAGAACATTTTCTAAGACTACCTACCTGGAAATTGAAGTCGTCCCTGCAGACTCCCTTGCTTGCAAAACAACACGATACGATGCAATTGATGAATTCCAGAAAGTTCAAAATAGCAAGTACACCGACAACCTCTATCTGCATCTGACAAAAGAAGAGAGAAGTGAAAGTATAATAAATCAAGGATTATTCTGGGGTGTATTCACTAACCTCCATCTTAGATAAAAGTTGTGTTCCAGTCAATGATCAGACAGTAAATCAGGTTGTAATGGTTATGCAGGTAGGCGATGGGGAAGATGCTGGAGAGAAACAGTGAAGGACTGGGGCTGAGCGGTGCCCTCGGTAACAGAGCATTACATATCATGCCAGTTCAGGAGAAAGAACACCACCAGGAGGCGCCGTGCTCTACAGATATGTTGGGTGCCTTGAAATAGAGAAGACAAGGGTACCAGAGTTACTGTGACTGAAAAGTGTGATCTGGGCAGGAACACGTCATGTTCTCTCGAGATGCTAGAGGCCTTCTGAAACCTGAAGGGAAAGCACAGGACCGTGTTGACTGTCTGATAGTCAGGTAGTCTAAGTAGCTGCCTGAAAGACCCAGCAGACTCCCCAGAGTGCACTGTAGTTGAGTGTGTATGTAGTATGAATTTTCAGATATTTTAGTGTAGATGCTTCTATAAACAATGTGAGCATGCTAGTGTAGACGGAGATCATTTTTGTTTTAATAGGATACTTTTTTTTTAATGAAAAGCAGCAATGCCTGAGCCTTATCTTATTTTCTTACTATGGAAATAGAAATATCAGGGTGACGGGTTGGAAAACTTCAGTAAGACTGCAGTTTCAAAAGAACGGATATCCCATAAAATTTGTACCACCACTAGGTACCCCAATGCACATTAAAAACAGTATTAGTCCCAGTAAAGTCCTTGATGGTACACTGTGTTTTTTAAATGATCTAATTCAAAAATGTTTCTCACATCAAAACCATTTTGTTTTGGTTCATGTTTTGTGTGCCACCCTCTTGTAATTAGACGTTTAGCCTAAGGGAGAGAAGTTGTTCTAGAGATTGTAGTCTAACTTCAAAAGTTAAGGAGCCCACATGAATGGATATAGGAGGAAGAGGAGGAGGGTAGGAGCACACGCTGATACAGTGCTTTGACGCACCTACCACATGACAAACCAACTCAGGATCCCAGGTTAGGACCCGAGTGCAGCCATACAACGGGTGACTCCTCAGCACCACACAAGTTCAGATGGAATGGAGCAGTGGGAGGTTTTTTAATGGTGGCTGGAGTGCCAATTCTGCCACCAACCCCCAGGTTTTTCCCTGTCATAAAGCAAAAGATCAGATCATGGTTGTGAAGTACCCACCATTAAGTAGGTCAATAGAAGGATATTGCATTCAGTATGATTTACAAGGGACCAATAAGGCCTTTTTTTTAATGGGATTCTAATATTTTGTATATGTTAGTAGTCCAACAACAGTTATTTGTTTACTTTGGTATTTGTGATAAAATTTGAAAGGCCACCCCTTAATGCCTAGTCCGAAAGAAAGCATGTATCAGATTGAAAATGTTATAAATTTTAATACCAGCATAGAAGAGACATCTCCACCCACAATTACAGCAGCACAGGTAAGCAGAGAGCTGAGGAGACTTTGTGCCAGCAAAGCAGTGGTTCCAGATGGAGTGTCGCCACGACTGCTGAAGGCCTGTGCTGGAGCTGGGGAGTCCTCTACAGTGCATCTTCAACCTGAGCCTGGAACAGGGGAGAGTCCCGAGGCTGTGGAAAACATCTTGCATCACCCCAGTCCCAAAGGTATCACGTCCTAGTGAGCTGAATGACTTCCGGCCTGTCGCTCTGACGTCACATGTGATGAAGACCATGGAGAGGCTGCTGCTTCACCCCCTGAGGCCACAGGTCTGTCGCACCCTCGACCCTCTGCAGTTCGCATACCAGGAGAAGGTGGGAGCGGAGGATGCCATCATCTATATGCTAGAACTGATCCATCTCCACTTGTACAGAGGCAATGGTGCTGTAAGAATTATGTTTTTGGACTTCTCTAGCACCTTCAGCACCATCCAACCTCTGCTCCTTAGGGACAAGCTGACAAAGATGGGAGTAGAGTCATACCTGGTGCCATGGATCGTGGACTATCTTACAGACAGACCTCAGTATGTGCGTCTCGGGAACTGCAGGTCTGACATTGTGGTCAGCAACACAGGAGCACCGCAGGGGACTGTATTTTCTCCGGTCCTGTTCAGCCAACATACATCAGACTTCCAATACAACTCGTAGTCCTGCCATGTGCAAATGTTCGCTGACAACACTGCTATCATGGGCTGCATCAGGAGTGCGCAGGAGGAGGAGTATAGGAAACCTAATCAAGGACTTTGTTAAATGGTGTGACTCGAATCACTTACACCTGAACAACAGCAAGACCAAGGAACTGGTGGTGGATTTTAGGAGGCCCAGGTTCCTCATGGACCCTGTGATCATCAGAGGAGACTGTGTGCAGAGGGTACAGACCTATAAATACCTGGGAGTGCAGCTGCATGATAAATTGGACTGGACTGCCAATACTGATGCTCTATGTAAGAAAGTTCAGAGCTGACTATACTTACTTAGAAGGCTGGCATCCTTCAACATCTGCAATAAGATGCTGCAGATGTTCTATCAGACAGTTGTGGCGAGCGCCCTCTTCTATGCGGTGGTGTGCTGGGGAGGCAGCATAAAGAAGAAGGACACCTCACACCTGGACAAACTGGTGAGAAAGGCAGGCTCTATTGTAGGCACGGAGCTGAACAGTTTGACATCTGTGGCAGAGCGACGGGCACTGAGCAGACTCCTGTCAATCATGGAGAATCCACTGCATCCACTGAACAGGATCATCTCCAGACAGAGGAGCAGCTTCAGCGACAGACTGCTGTCACGGTCCTGCTCCACTGACAGACTGAGGAGACCCCACACTATGCGACTCTTCAGTTCCACCCGGGGGGGTAAACGTTAACATTATTCAAAGTTATTGTCTGTTTTTACCTGCATTTTTATCACTCTTTAATTTAATATTGTTTTTTGTATCAGTATGCTGCTGTTGGCTTATGTGAATTTCCCCTTGGGGATTAATAAAGTATCTATCTATCTATCTATCTATCTATGTAAATGCCATTCAGCCCAACAAAGCTTGCCAGTCCAATCTACTTAATTCTTCCAAAATACATCAAGTGCAGCTTTGAAGGACCCTAAAGTCCCATTGGTGGTCCTACTTGGTAGCTTGTGTCTATGGTTCCTAACATTCCTAATGCTTCCTAATGTTTGTGCAAAAGTCACCCTTAACAAGTTTCCAGCTGTGACTCCTTGTTCTTGATGAACTCATTTTAAAATAATAGTATTGATGCAGTCGACTAATTTCTGACGTAATTTTAAACACTTCAGTCGTATCTCCTCTTATTCTCCCTTTTCTTAAACTGTAAAGGCTCAGCTCTTTTAATCTTTCTTCATAATTCATCTCCTGTAGCTTTGGTATCAATCAACATCGAACTGTTGACCGTAAGTCTGCATCCCTATTACTTGCCCAGAGAGTTTGGACACGTGATTGCTGTTATTGTTTACATCCCCCCTCAAGCGAACGCGGAGATAGCGAGTGACATCATCCATTCCGCAGTTGCTAAGTTACAAACGCAGCACCCTGAGGCACTTGTGCTAATCGCTGGAGACTTTAACCATGTAACGCTGGACAAAACATTACCTGCCTTCTCCCAGTATGTGGATTGTAACACTCGGGGAAACAGGACTATCGACCTAATGTATGCAATCGTTAAAGACGCATACAGCGCCACCCCGCTGCCTGCGCTTGGGAAAGCAGATCATAACCTGGTTCTGCTTCAGCCTCACTATAAACCAAGAAGAAGGCGCTACCTACAACTACGCGCTCAT
Source organism: Polypterus senegalus (assembly GCF_016835505.1). Classification (NCBI taxonomy): domain Eukaryota; kingdom Metazoa; phylum Chordata; class Cladistia; order Polypteriformes; family Polypteridae; genus Polypterus; species Polypterus senegalus. The sequence goes on from NC_053163.1 coordinate 13,884,528, forward strand.
TCAGGAAGTGGTCCCCTGAGGCAGAGCAGGCTCTGAGAGACTGCTTTGGAACTACAGACTGGGATATATTGCTGGGTCACATAGTGAGAACATTGAAGAGGCTGTTGAATGCACAACTGATTACATCAACTTCTGTATGGACATTGTAGTTCCAGTAAGAACAGTACGCTGCTATGCTAACAACAAGCCATGGGTTACAAGTGACATCAAGGGCCTTTTGAACCAGAAGAAAAGGGCTTTTAAAGGTGGTGATCAGCATGAGCTCAAGCGTGTGCAGAAGGAACTCGAGTCCAGCTCAGGGCGGCAAAGAGCAGTACAGGAGAAAGCTGGAGCAGAAGCTGCAGAACAACATTATGAAGGAAGTGTGGGATGGGATGAAGATTATCACTGGCTGCAGCTCGAAGCGGGGTGCCACCATTGAGAGAGACGTGGAGAGAGCAAACCAAATGAACAACTTCTTTAATAGGTTTGATCACCCTAACCCACTCTCACCTCGGTGTACTGCATCCTCCAACCATCCTTCTGCTGATACCAGCATAGGTGAGACATCCCCACCCACAATTACAGCAGCCCATGTGAGCAGAGAGCTGAAAAGACTTCGTGCCAGCAAAGCAGCGGGTCCAGATGGTGTATCGCCACGACTGCTGAAGGCCTGTGCGTTGGAACTGGGGAGTCCTCTACAGCGCATCTTCAACCTGAGCCTGGAATAGGGAGAGTCCCAAGGCTTTGGAAAACATCTTGTATCACTCCTGTCCCAAAGGTATCACGTCCTAGTGAGCTGAATGACTTCCGGCCTGTTGCTCTGATGTCACATCTGATGAAGACCATGGAGCGGCTGCTGCTTCACCACCTGAGGCCACAGGTCTGCCACGCCCTCGACCCTCTGCAGTTCGCATACCAGGAGAAGGTGGGAGCGGAGGATGCCATCATCTATATGCTACACCGATCCCTCTCCCACCTGGACAGAGGCAGTGGTGCTGTAAGAATTATGTTTTGGACTTCTCTAGCGCCTTCAACACCATCCAACCTCTGCTCCTTAGAGACAAGCTGACTGAGATGGGAGTAGACTCACACCTGGTGGCATGGATCTTGGACTATCTTACAGACAGACCTCAGTATGTGCATCTTGGGAACTGCAGGTCTGACATTGTGTTCAACAATACAGGGCCAGGGGACTGTACTTTCTCCGGTCCTGTTCAATCTATATACATCAGACTTCCAATATGACTCGAGTCCTGCCACGTGCAAAAGTTCGCTGATGACACTGCTATTGTGGGCTGCATCAGGAGTGGGCAGGAGGAGGAGTACAGGAAGCTAATCAAAGACTTTGTTAAATGGTGCGACTCAAACCACTTACATCTTAACACCAGCAAAACCAAGGAGCTGGTGGTGGATTTTAGGAGGCCCAGGCCCCTCATGGACCCTGTGATCATCAGAGGTGACTGTGTGCAGAGGGTGCAGACCTATAAATATCTGGGAGTGCAGCTGGATGACAAATTGGACTGGACTGCCAATACTGATGCTCTATGTAAGAAAGGTCAGAGCAGACTATACTTTCTGAGAAGGTTGGCATCCTTCAACATCTGCAGTAAGATGCTGCAGATGTTCTACCAGACGGTTGTGGCAAGTGCCCTCTTCTACGCGGTGGTGTGCTGGGGTGGCAGCATAAAGATGAAAGACGCCTCACGCCTGGACAAACTTGTTAAGAAGGCAGGCTCTATTGTAGGAGTAAAGTTGGACAGTTTAACATCTGTGGCAGAGCGACGGGCACTAAGCAAACTCCTGTCAATCATGAAGAATCCACTGCATCCACTGAACAGTGTCATCTCCAGACAGAGGAGTAGCCTCAGTGACAGACTTTTGTCACCGTCCTGCTCCACTGACAGACTGAGGAGATCGTTCCTCCCCCACACTATGCGACTCTTCAATTCCACCCGGGGGAGTAAATGCTAACATTAATTTTATTTTAATTTTTTCATTTTTATTACTATTTAATTTAATATTGTTTCTTTGTATAAGTATACTGCTGCTGGATTATGTGATTTTCCCCTTGGGATTAATAAAGTATCTATCTATCTATCTATCTATCTAGTTGCTCTTCTCTGGACCTTTTGTAGTGCTGCTATGCGTTATATAACTTCACATTCTGTTAGCCTTCTTAATGGATTCTGAACACCATTAGGAAGTTTATAGTGAATAATCCACTATGATTCCTAAATGGCTTTCAAATGGTATATTTTAAATTTTCTGACCTCCCACTATGTATTCAGACCTCACATTTTTTCTTCCTAGGTGTAAGTTACTAAGTACACCATTAATGTTGAACTATTGGCAACACTGCTTTAGTAACTTAAGATCTTTTCCATTTATCACCTGTTAATGTAAGGATCATTAAAAATCATACAAAAATCAATATCATATCATGAAGAAAAGATTTTGATTTAGTTTTTACTGACCTTGACTTCATATGTGGGGTTATCAACATTTAATGGAGCCTTGGAAAAAAAAATAATTTTGCAGAAGTAATGAGTATACAGTATCACATTATACATTTGTAATAATTACAATGCACTGATAATAACTGGATAACAATATTCATGCATCCAGTCATTTCTAACCTGTTAATCCAATTTAAGGCTGCAATGCCCCACTCTTTTTGGATAAACAAGACATTTCAATTGTTGCTGACTGGCTAAGCAGATTAGAAGATGGAATTACACATTGAATTACTGGGCTCGATGTCTCATACTCTAATTAACATCATAAGTTGTTCACCAAAACAAACTGTATGAAAGTCAGGAAGAAAGAAACACTCCTGTTGGTCTCCTAATGATTTCCCCACTTCTTGCTCCTTAGCAGACCCTCTTCCTACGATCCTTATTTTAGCATTAGAAAATAAACTTTTAATTTTGGTAAAATGATCTACATAAACAAGATACCATAACACAGTGGAGCCTTGGAGTTTGGAAATCTGAGGGCTGCTTCACTGGTGTTAATGGATGGCACTATCCCCTTAATGTGATTTCCATTCAATACTGGATAAATTCCAGATGAGGGAGTTATGGTCAAGAGAACTTAACTGCTGCAAAGCTGAGGTAATAGTCCTCACACATAAAAATAGTAGTGTGATATCTGCAGGTAAAAAAGGACCAACTTGATCAAACTCTCTCGGGGTCCTGTAAATTCAGAGATTGGCACCACTCAAACTACATCCCAGTCATCACCTATGGTCACAAATTGTTTGGAAGAAAGACTGAAAAAAAACCAATTAAACTCTAAAATGATGTTCCTACATAGGGTAGGTGGGCTCCGTCTCAGCAAATGGGTGAGGAATTCAACAATACATAATGAATCTTTGAATCTGAACTGCTGCTTCCTTCTCTGGTTTAAAAGGATCAACCTGAGGTGGTCTGGGCAAATAGTGAAGGCCCCTAAGTGTCCGTGGCAGGCATGATCCACATTAGGAGAGAAGAGAGAAGACCAAGGATACACCAGAGGGTTTCATTTGATTTCTTTTGTAAATCCCTAAGGGGAAATTATCTTTTCACAAGACCTTTGGGAGGGGAGATTTGTGTCTTTTGGTAGGTTTGGCAGAGGAAGATCTACTATGAAACTAATCACGCTTAAGCTTCAGGTCCCCTAATCTCAGAGGGGCCCTAGAAGTGACTTTAGTCCACATTGCTTAAATATTTGAGTGTCTACTGTATGAGATTTTTTTTTTCTTTTTTTAAATAAGTAGGGGACTCTGCCCCCTGTTCTCTTCACTCGTCAACCCACCCCATGTTCTCTTTGGTCATCAACCCCCGGAGGTGGGCTCTGGGCACCCACTCTCTCGCAGCTGAGCTGCTTGAAATGTGTTGTGGTGCTCCTCTGTTAGAGAAAGTGATTGTAATTAAAGAGATGGTATATAGAAGAGTATTTGGGGTGCAGGAGGAAGGTGGTTTAGTCCTTAGTTATTATAGATAGAAAATAAGTTACTTGAATATTCTACTACAACTGTTTTAAATACCAATGAGTAATAAAACGTAGTAAAAATATTAAAGGAAAAGTAGAAGTAAAAAGGTACAATGTAATAAAACATAATTATAAGAACCATTTGCCAGTTATTTAGGTCATGTTAAGTTGATAGAAGTATAGTTTAGTTATATTAAATGCCTTATAAATTAATGCATAGTATATGGGAGGTTCTTATAACCCCCACAAGCTGAAATACACTGGTATATTCTAACTATTTTTTGTCCCTCTGACTGAAGTTTAGTCTCAGTTAGTTTCCTGCCTTGCTGTAGGTAAGACATGGAGAGCAAACCGGGCCTTAACGTGCTCAGTTGTATGTGCAGAGCTGTACGTTTAGAACGCACTGAATGTGAAGTAAAGCATAGAGAAATAACTCATCCTTAAGTATAGAAACAATTAAATTTTAACAAGAACAAACATTTTTTCCTTTTATTCTACGCGTGTAACAACTTTTCTCTATTCTCGTGTGGACTGTTTGCCTTGAATTTTCACTAAACCTTTTTAAAACGAACCTTTTTGGAGAGATTTCTTTTGGTACTCGTTTGGCTCATGCTTGATTCTGCTTGATTACTTACCAGCAGCTACAGTAATAAAAAGTAAATAAAAAAAATAAATTCGATTAACGCCTCATCAAAAACAATGTTATGAATTACTTTACCCCCTAACTTGCATTCTATAAATGTTGCTTTTTTGCATTTCTGCTCACGTATTGTTCGGGATATTTTTCTATTTTTCGTTTTTTGAATGATTCTCTTTGTTCTTCATTTTTTTTATATGCAGCTCTTTTTGTTCATTTTCTTTTTTTAGACTTTCATTATGATCTCTTGCTGCTCTTTTTCTATCACGATCTACAATTCAGCGTTCTTGTATATATAACTTGCTTTTCTGTCTTGCCATTTTACTGACTGTGTTGAAGGGCGAGTTATCACTGAGAGTGTCACGGGGTGGAATGGAGAGAGAATGTACACAGTAGGAGTAATGATTGGGCGAGCAGTATGGAGGGGAGTGGTCAAGGCTGAATAACGCAGACGTGATGGAAAACTTTTTTAATATAATAGGGATACAGTAGAGTGTAATTTAATACAGCAACTTTAGTCAAAATCTGAGATGTAGTGGTAACATTTAAAAAAAAAATTGTGATAATCTGTTGTGGATCAACCTCGTTGAAGAAGGTAACACTGGTTACCCAGATCTCATTACTGGTTGCAAAGAACCTTCCATAACATTTCAAGCTTCACGGTCTGATACTGCTGAAATTTGCTTAGGCAGCACCTCTCTCATCTTCAATTCACCCCTCTGAACTGCTGGATTTAGACTTTAGAGTGCAGCTATTCTATCCAGGAGAATTCTGTAATCCAAAAGCCACAATTCCAAGTCTGAAAACCAGCAAGAAGGATAAGCAGCAAAGAGGGATGCTGCCCTAAGCAAATTCCTCAGTGGTGACTGGGAATTTTCTAGATTACATGGACGCTGAGTTTCGTGACTGGGTGGTCTGGTCTATCCAGCTCGATATGTTCCCAATACAGCTCTCACCAAAGTGAGCCAAATGAGAGGAAAATTGAAAGGATATGCAATATTTTGATTAAAGCTACAAATATCATGAGACATAAGGCATGGAGGGCATTTTATTCTTTAAGCTGCTATATAATATAATCATTCTATGAATGAGATGAGACTCTCATTGTGACACAAAGGTTTAGCCAAAGATTCACTAAAAGAGTATTAATCCATCCATTTTCTAACCTGCTGAATCCGAATACAGGGTCACGGGGGTCTGCTGGAGCCAATCCCAGCCAACACAGGGCACAAGGCAGGAACCAATCCTGGGCAGGGTGCCAACCCACCGCAGGACACACACAAACACACCCACACACCAAGCACACACTAGGGGCCAATTTAGAATCGCCAATCCACCTAACCTGCATGTCTTTGGATTGTGGGAGGAAACCCATGCAGACACGGGGAGAACATGCAAACTCCACACAGGGAGGACCCGAAGTGAACCCGGGTCTCCTAACTGCGAGGCAGCAGTGCTACCACTGCGCCACCGTGCCGCCCAAAGAGTATTAATATAAGTCCTTATTCATGCATTTAAACTCATTGTACAAAGGAGAGCATCTATCTGTGCATGTGTGGAGTTCAAGCTCTTGCCTAAAATCATTTGAATAACAGCTGGGGTATTTATTTAAATAATATACTTACTGTAAGCAATACTGAGGATGCAAATATTAAGAGGATAAAAACTGAAGTAATCACACTGACAGCTAAGAACCACTTGACCTTTGAATAAAGAAAAAAAAAAGCTAAAAATATTGTTCTTTTCTAGAATCTGAAGCACACAATGCAGCCTCTTCATGAGCCATGGCTCTTTAGGGATTGTTTGGTCAAAATGCATATTACATTTTCAAAAGCATATTTTCCATTAGGGAGTCATATGACTCTGGTCTTTGATTATTCTGGAGCTTGTTTGTTCCATACATAAAAATCAGGGTTTAAACCTTCCAAATAACATAAATGGATACTGTAAGGTTAAAGAGCAGAAAACAGTTCTCGACAAGGTGCCTGTCCATCACTCGGCCTACTCATACAAACTGAGAGTGTTTACATGAGCTTTAATTCACAGAAACCCCATTTCAAAAATGCTTTGTATGCCCTTATTCCGTTTTGAAAAACAGGGATTTTGATCTTTGGGAAACCAGGTTAACACATGTAGAATTATCTGCAACTTAAACTTTTTTTCGGCCATGTTACACCTAAGGATTCCACAGTCTGCGTATGTGCACTGCATCGTGTTAGCCTGCACATGTCCACGACCTCCAGTCTTTGTTTCGGACACGCATCTTGCAGCCATGGTCACAAAACAGTGAAAGTGTCCACAAAGATAAATTTCCCTGAAGGAAATGCTTGGGCGATCACATCATCCCTTCTCCTGGTTGTAGTGAAAAGTCAAGCAAAATGACACCTTTTAATGGATAACTAGAAAGATTACAATACGCAAACTTTTAAGGCAAGTCAGGCCCCTGCTTTACATCTTGCCTGAAAGAGTTGCCTCGAAAGCTTGCAAATAGTATACTGTCAGGCGGCTTCTGTCAAAATGTAATCGAATTTGATTGATGAGATTAAACCCCGCCCCTTTTTTATTGAAGACCGGAAGTCCCACCCCCCAACCACCGGTTGTTTTTGTTGACCTTTGATGACCTTTCCGGAAGTCCCCTCCCCCAACCACCTCCTGTTTTGTTGACCTTTGATGACCTTTATCCGGGCCCCTGTTGATTGATGACAGGAAGTCCCCTCCCCCAACCACCTGTTGTTTGGTGACCTTTAGCCCTGCCATCTGTTTTCCCCAGGAAACTGTCAAGGGCAATTTGATGGATGCCCCCACCCTCCTTGAACCCCCACCACCCCGCCCGGCTTGACCGACCTGCCATGCCCCATCTCACTAGGGCAAGTCCAGACATGTCCAAGGGCTGCCTAGGCCCCGCCCCCCTTGAACCCATCACCACCCCCCAACCACTTCCCAGCCCCCCTCTTCCTAAGACAAGTTCAGGCATGTTCCTATCCATACCCAGACAGCAGCACATGATGTCTGGCCCCCCTTCTTCCGAGGACATACACACACATGCTCCGGTCGGACCGATCTAACTTGTCGCCGTTCCTGCCAATATTGCTTTAGGTAAGAATCCTTGTATCTATGTAACAATTATTTTAAAAATTTTATCTATCTAATCCTTGCTATATCATTTGTAAACCCCCTTGTATTTTATCTAAGCCAAAACAGCCTTTTCCTTCCCATCTCTGTGAAAATCCTTTCACAGAACAACAACCGACATTCAACTCACAGACAGGCTCTGAGTTTAAAAGCCTTCAACATCGCACACAGAAAGACAAGCAGTCCAGCTTTTAGCAGCCCCCGCAGGCTTGTGCTTGTAGTTCAAAGCACACTGAAATACAAGCTGTCCGCTCTCTCTGTCTACACAGAGACTCTCAGATCAGACAGCCCCCTGCGCTGCGCCGAACTGGCCAGTGCCGAAGCTCTACGCGACGTGCAGGCAAGGGCACGCAGTTCAAGCACACAGAAAGGATCTCTCTCTCTTTCTCTCTGTTCACACTGAGCCCGGAGCGCAGCTAGAGCCGTCAGTGCAGGCCATATGCGCGGAGCGCTGACACGGGTTGAGTCAGACCCTACTGACGCCGGGAAGCGCGATTGTCTAAACACAGATGCCAAAACCCACTATCCCTCCTCCTCTGACAGCTCCGCTGATTCAGTCCAGGCGCGCATGCTTTTCAACAACTGAGCGTAAGCCCCCTTCTACTATCCCCATGCTTAGCACGCAGCTACTTTTTCCCCAAGATGGATGGATGTTTAAAGGCTTTCATGATAGCGTAAAACACGAGATAACTAGGTCGATATAAGACCCTCATACACACACACAGTTAAATATGATGCATCAGCTCCCTTTTAAATCACGTTGGAGACGTCTAAATGCTAAATGCTATATTAATTAATATATTTATAATTTGTATTAAAATCGATCTAAAACCATCCCTTGATCTACCCATTTTAATCCACCCATCATGAAGAAAGGCGTTTAGTTTTTCTAAAAGTTTGATTGCCTTAATCAGAATGTATACCTTGGGCTAGAGAAAGGAACTTTAAAATACTCTTTGTCAAAACCGATCTTTCCAAAGCACAACGCACCCCCCAACACCACCACAACGCACCCACCAACACCACCTCCGGCCGCCTGGAGCTAAGGTAGTGTGTGTTGGGGAATCGGTGTCGATTCACACTTCAGCTGTTAGGACGGCTCAGGCCGTTTATAACCCTTAACCTCATGGCTAAGCAAACCTTGGGAAAGGTGAAAAAGGTCTTACGGAGATGCGTGCATCTGTTTAAACAAATCTACGGGTTACAATGGAATCTATTAAACAAATTCTGGACTTTTCATCGCCCATCCAAAGGTGTTGGTTGTAAACACCGGACAACGGATGTCCGGGCAAAATGATGGGCACATCTGTTATTACAGATCACAGGGGCACATTCCAAAAAACACCGCTTTTTTGGGTATATAAGTGTTCAGACCGGTCCATTACTCAGCAGGCCGTTAATACTGAAAGAGGACACCGAATCTCGTCGGAAACATCAAGGATCACGGTATGGCATATTTTTCATTATTATATGCGCCAAACAAGTATGTTTTTAGAAAACGGATGGATGAACCCTTATATTTTATCCTTACTATGAATTATTTCCAAGTTTATTCTCAAGTGCGTGCGCGCGCACTCGTGTGTAGGTGCATGAGTGCATATAATATAAGATGTGGCATTTATATCTATCTGCGTGTACGACGATTACTGTACAAATTCATAGGACTGAAGCAAACAATATTAGCTTTTTCATACCGAAACGGGCTTTACAATCAAGTAGTTTTTGTCTCGGCGTCTGAAAATTCAAACAGAGCCTCTTCTCTGAGAATATTCAGGCATGGTTTAAAAGCGCAGGCCGGTTGTGTATCAGCTCTGGCGTAGTAAGAGGTCGGTATTCTGAACTACGCACAGAAGGGTCCCATTTGTGAAATTGTACTCTTTCGAATTGGGCTTACTGTAGCAGGGGAATCTCTGCACGGGGTCCGCATGTTTTAAAAGTCTGGGATATCAAACATTTTAACTTTATAAACTCTCATTTGTTACAACCGGTTGGAGACAGCCTCCAATGATGAACGGGATCCAGGAGCATATATCGAAGCAAATGCTTAATAGACATAAGGCAACGGTGTTTTCATTCATTTCGCTAAATGAAAAGTAATTATTTTAATACGGAATAGTAGCAACCCAAAGGCCGGGTGATTTTAGACGTGTGAGTAATATAATTAAGTTATTTTTAAAAGTAATCCCACACTGCACAAGAGAGACAGATTCCACGTGTGTTTTAGGATTTGCTGTGGTCAGTGATGATTTTTAATTTTTTCCTTAACTCATTTCTATAACATAGGAGCCTTTTGACAAAGGAAAACTCTGTAAATACACTTGTGCATTTAAACGGAGATTTTTAAGAAAGCAAATTTCTACCTTAGACAGATTACTCACCTTATCCCAGTGTTGAACTTGCATGTAAAAGCACTCACTGTTACACTAGCACAAAATTGATATTTTCTGTCTAATTAAAAAAACTAAAATTATTTCTATTAACACAGGTGATAACTGGAAAACAGGTCACTATTTAATTAAAAAGTTAAAAACAGAAAAGCCCAATTATGATTTGTTTTGTCATGGTAGGGTGACACTTTTCCCCTTTATACTCTTTCTTATGTAGACCTTAACACATATTCTTGATTGTTAACTGTTCAAAAACACGTCGTTGAAAAAGTTTTTTATAGCCCAACAAATCCAGGCCGCTTGGGGGCAAAGACTCTTTGAAAAGAGAGACTCCCACCCCACCGGCCTGATTGGGCCTCCTTTGTGTCAAGAGCATTTTGATGGATGTCTCTTATTCGGTTCTGTGAAATGTACTTCTGCATAAAAAAAAAAACTAAGCTCTCAGGAGTATGATCATTGTGAATAGTTAATACAGAAAAGAGAATACAGAGCACACGCTGCACTTGTCCTATCTCTTCTGAAAAACCCTAGTTGAATTTTGAACATCATGTCCTATGTTTGGTTAACACTGTGGACACAGGCGCCAGATCTCCGTCATATGGGTCATTACAGAGTAAAGATTATAGAATCTTTTGCACTCTCCATTACGAGATCCATAGCACCCGCAGGATGTTTGACAATTATGATTTGTTTTGTCATGGTAGGGTCCTAGGGTGACACTTTTCCCCTTTATACTCTTACTTATGTAGACCTTAACACATATTCTTACCAAAATAGTTCATCACTTCCCAATTCCTGTAACTTCAGGTAATTAGACAGAGCTCCATAACAGGCAAGAGAAAAGTATGATAGGTCAAATACACAGAGCCATAAAACAAAAGCACTGAAAGCCACACAACCTGGTATTGCTAGATGTTTCAGTTTTTTCCAAGTAACAAAATACATGTTCAGTAGCCACGTAAAATGACCAGTTGCTTTAACATGAAAATAAAGCATCTTTGGAAAATAAAGGATCTTTGTAAAGGTCAAATTTTAAAACTTAAGAAAAATCCTAGTTTCCAAAAGAGTTCTGCCCATTTTTCCAACAGTTTTCATGACTGATCTCATTTTAAATGATAATAGCCAGTATAAAGTCCCTAAAGGAACTGGAGACATCTGATATCTTCTATCATATCTTTTTTGGGAACAGAGTTTTCATAACAGTTTTAATCGCACCCCCTAACATTTTTTTTTAAAAGTAGCCCACTAATACCAATATGTCCTTTAATTAATGATATGCCATAGATGCATATTTTATAACTACTTAACTTTTATCGACTTTTATCTAACTCAATATTTATTTTTCTAGTATGAGAATGTAGTTTAAGTTGTTTTGGGTTTCAATAGATGTATTTTTCATATTTTCGATTCTTTGTTTTTTTCACATCTTCGTGCCCCCTTTTTGTTACTTTGCGCCCCCTAGGGGGCCATGCCCACAGTTTGAGAACTACGGTTGTAGGGGATTATTTGTAAAACACTGTGGCACTTCAAGCTAAATTAGATTTCCTTGGTTATTCAGCTGTCCATCGGTGTTCCATTTTTATTATAAATTGTATTTAGTCTCTCTTTATTTACTAAACATTTTATATTTTGAATAGAAAACAGTTATCTTGTTCAGGTTTTAATTTAAAACCGCATTTTCATCAACAGGCTATAACCACTTTGGTACTCAGGATGCTTTGTATAATACAAAGTTTTAGAAATTCTGTTAATGCTTGGTAATAGCCTTCCATTTTACATCAGTTATGAACCCCTGAAAATAAGAACGGTTATAGTAGGTTATAGAAGCCTGTACACTACAGGGCCGATGATTAGGCTTATGCTGGACACGTTAGGCCAGTGTTTCCCAAACTCGGTCCTTGGGACCCCCTGTGGCTGCAGGTTTTTGTTCCAACTGATTCCTAATCAGTGACAACACCTGATAGCACTGAGCTCATTTAATTAGATGGTATTTTTTTTTCTTTTATTCGACATTCAGAAAAGCATAGCAGCATGATTTTTACATTTATAAGACATTTATAAATATTTCTGCTTTTGCTATAGATTTAAATGCTTAACTCTGTTTTGTTGATTTCATTATATTTTGCCCTTTCTGTGTGCAGTTTTTCCCCATTGTTGTATCTTAATAATGACAATTTAAAACGAGCAGAACAGACACACTGAATAATCAAAGGCTGCAAGTACTTTAGAGTCAGACCCACTGATTAGTAGATAATGGATTAATTAAACAATTAGAACACCTTGAAAAGTAGAATGAAAATCAAGATGAAAATACTGTTATTCCTTTATAACTGTTTGGTACATTTAAATTTTTTTCTTTTTAGCAAACTTACTTTTCTAATTTCTATATTGTTCCCTAAACACAGAACTTGGGAAATATCTGTTCCCTTAATTAGCCGAGGAGTTCAATTAAAAACAGAAGCTGGTTGGAACAAAAACCTGCAGCCACAGGGGGTCCCCAGGACCGAGTTTGGGAAATACTGCATTAGGCCAATCAGGATGGAATTTTTTTAGTGAATAGTTACATAATATTATATATGTTAGCACAAGGATTAAAATTTTACTAAAATTTTGTGGTTTATTTCTTTTAGTTAGTCCAGGTTACATAGGACAGCTATCATTGAAAACTGCTTTTCCCCTCTGTTTGTGTTTTAGTAGCATTCAGGGTGAAGGGGATGTAAGTTTAAACTGTGATTCCAAGAGTCAACAAGTGTCTGCAATCTTATTGAATACGACTCAAAGGACCAGGGTTTGTGCAGGGATCATAGTCAAGGGCCGAGTTAAGCTAGACATTATTATTCCAAAATGTAACATTGACTCGCCCATATCACAAATATAAGATAGGATTTGTAAACTTTAGTTTTTACTAAGTCACAGAGGAGATTAAAAAACACATTAAGACCGGATCAACAAGGGATCACCCCAAGCTCACAGCACACTACAACAGAACCTACGTGTTCGGAGGTATATTTTCAGCTAAACTGTCATCTGTTTACCAGTTCCATGGGGTTGCAAAGAGTTGGGGAAAACTTTATTTAACACCTGCTAGTATGAGGCTGATTAACATGAGCCGGTTATTGTTAGAATCTTATCTGGAACTAAAAGTCAGGTTTGTGTTCCTCCTGATTCAGGAAGAACGTTAAATATTGGAGTTTAGAATATGAACTAGACTGGTAGTCTTGATGGTAAGGACATTTATGCCAAATTAAATAAAGTTAATTATGAAGTAAATTAGATGAAAAAATGGAGTTATAAAGGAGTTATTACAATTTGAAAAACTGCTGTGATGTATAAAAAACATTGATAGGTGACAAAACCAGCACGAAAAGAAACCTTTTGAAATAAATAAGCTTTTTTGACATGCTTAGTCTGGAATAGTCTGAATATGTCTTAAAGAGTTCATTTTTTAATAAAACTTAAAAAGGCAAATTAAAAATATTAAATAGTAAACCCGAATAAAACACAGAAGTATCATTTAATGATATCAATTAGTGTTAAGTATTATCAAGCACCGGAATCTATTCATAAGGATTATTTAATTTAGTTATAAACAAAATGATTGGTTGCATTTTGCTTTGAAATTAACAATAGTTTGATATCGCTTTAAGAATTAGAATGCAAGACAAACCTATTGAATCCGCAATATCTGTTATTAAGTGTATAGGAGTATCTCGGATCTCTGTTTTATTTTAACCTTTTGACAGGGAAATATACCACCTATATTGAAAATGAACAGCGCCGACGTGCTAACTAAATAGATATAACCGAAGATATTTTAGAATATGGACCTGTGCACTAACCCCATGATTCTGACAAACTAAAGGGTCTTCACTTAATTGTCAAACTTCCTGCGGGTGCTATGGATCTCGTAATGGAGAGTGTAAAAGATTCTATAATCTTTACTCTGTAATGATCCATATGACGGAGATCTGGCGCCTGTGTCCACAGTGTTAACCAAACATAGGACATGATGTTCAAAATTCAACTAGGGTTTTTCAGAAGAGATAGGACAAGTGCAGCGTGTGCTCTGTATTCTCTTTTCTGTATTAACTATTCACAATGATCATACTCCTGAGACCTTAGTTTTTTTTTTTTTTATGCAGAAGTACATTTCACAGAACCGAATAAGAGACATCCATCAAAATGCTCTTGACACAAAGGAGGCCCAATCAGAAAGAGTCTTTGCCCCCAAGCGGCCTGGATTTGTTGGGCTATAAAAAACTTTTTCAACGACGTGTTTTTGAACAGTTAACAATCAAGAATATGTGTTAAGGTCTACATAAGAAAGAGTAATAAAGGGGAAAAGTGTCACCCTAGGACCCTACCATGACAAAACAAATCATAATTGGGCTTTTCTGTTTTTAACTTTTTAATTAAATAGTGACCTGTTTTCCAGTTATCACCTGTGTTAATAGAAATAATTTTAGTTTTTTTAATTAGACAGAAAATATCAATTTTGTGCTAGTGTAACAGTGAGTGCTTTTACATGCAAGTTCAACACTGGGATAAGGTGAGTAATCTGTCTAAGGTAGAAATTTGCTTTCTTAAAAATCTCCGTTTAAATGCACAAGTGTATTTACAGAGTTTTCCTTTGTCAAAAGGCTCCTATGTTATAGAAATGAGTTAAGGAAAAAATTAAAAATCATCACTGACCACAGCAAATCCTAAAACACACGTGGAATCTGTCTCTCTTGTGCAGTGTGGGATTACTTTTAAAAATAACTTAATTATATTACTCACACGTCTAAAATCACCCGGCCTTTGGGTTGCTACTATTCCGTATTAAAATAATTACTTTTCATTTAGCGAAATGAATGAAAACACCGTTGCCTTATGTCTATTAAGCATTTGCTTCGATATATGCTCCTGGATCCCGTTCATCATTGGAGGCTGTCTCCAACCGGTTGTAACAAATGAGAGTTTATACAGTTAAAATGTTTCGATATCCCAGACTTTTAAAAACATGCGGACCCCCGTGCAGAGATTCCCCTGCTACAGTAAGCCCAATTCGAAAGAGTACGAATTTCACAAATGGGACCCTTCTGTACGTAGTTCAGAATACCGACCTCTTACTACGCCAGAGCTGATACACAACCGGCCTGCGCTTTTAAACCATGCCTGAATATTCTCAGAGAAGAGGCTCTGTTTGAATTTTCAGACGCCGAGACAAAAACTACTTGATTGTAAAGCCCGTTTCGGTATGAAAAGCTAATATTGTTTGCTTCAGTCCTATGAATTTGTACAGTAATCGTCGTACACGCAGATAGATATAAATGCCACATCTTATATTATATGCACTCATGCACCTACACACGAGTGCGCGCACGTACGCACTTGAGAATAAACTTGGAAATAATTCATAGTAAGGATAAAATATAAGGGTTCATCCATCCGTTTTCTAAAAACATACTTGTTTGGCGCATATAATAATGAAAAATATGCCATACCGTGATCCTTGATGTTTCCGACGAGATTCGGTGTCCTCTTTCAGTATTAACGGCCTGCTGAGTAATGGACCGGTCTGAACACTTATATACCCAAAAAAGCGGTGTTTTTTGGAATGTGCCCCTGTGATCTGTAATAACAGATGTGCCCATCATTTTGCCCGGACATCCGTTGTCCGGTGTTTAAAAACAACACCTTTGGATGGGTGATGAAAAGTCCAGAATTTGTTTAATAGATTCCATTGTAACCCGTAGATTTGTTTAAACAGATGCACGCATCTCCGTAAGACCTTTTTCACCTTTCCCAAGGTTTGCTTAGCCATGAGGTTAAGGGTTATAAACGGCCTGAGCCGTCCTAACAGCTGAAGTGTGAATCGACACCGATTCCCCAACACACACTACCTTAGCTCCAGGCGGCCGGAGGTGGTGTTGGTGGGTGCGTTGTGGTGGTGTTGGGGGGTGCGTTGTGCTTTGGAAAGATCGGTTTTGACAAAGAGTATTTTAAAGTTCCTTTCTCTAGCCCAAGGTATACATTCTGATTAAGGCAATCAAACTTTTAGAAAAACTAAACGCCTTTCTTCATGATGGGTGGATTAAAATGGGTAGATCAAGGGATGGTTTTAGATCGATTTTAATACAAATTATAAATATATTAATTAATATAGCATTTAGCATTTAGACGTCTCCAACGTGATTTAAAAGGGAGCTGATGCATCATATTTAACTGTGTGTGTGTATGAGGGTCTTATATCGACCTAGTTATCTCGTGTTTTACACGTTATCATGAAAGCCTTTAAACATCCATCCATCTTGGGGGAAAAAGTAGCTGCGTGCTAAGCGCATGGGGATAGTAGAAGGGGGGGCTTACGCTCAGTTGTTGAAAAGCATGCGCGCGCCTGGACTGAATCAGCGCGGAGCTGTCAGGGGAGGAGGGATAATGGGTTTTGGCATCTGTGTTAAGACAATCGCGCGCTTCACGGCGTCAGTAGGGTCTGACTCAACCCGTGTCAGCGCTCCGCGCATATGGCCTGCACTGACGGCTCTAGCTGCGCTCCGGGCTCAGTGTGAACAGAGAGAAAGAGAGAGAGATCCTTTCTGTGTGCTTCGAACTGCGTGCCCTTGCCTGCACGTACGCGTAGAGCTTCGGCACTGGCCAGTTCGCGGGCACGCGCAGGGGGGCTGTCTGATCTGAGAGTCTCTGTGTAGACAGAGAGAGCCGGACAGCTTGTATTTCAGTGTGCTTTGAACTACAAGCACAAGCCTGCGGGGGCTGCTAAAAGCTGGACTGCTTGTCTTTCTGTGTGCGATGTTGAAGGCTTTTAAACTCAGAGCCTGTCTGTGAGTTGAATGTCGGTTGTTGTTCTGTGAAAGGATTTTCACAGAGATGGGAAGGAAAAGGCTGTTTTGGCTTAGATAAAATACAAGGGGGTTTACAAATGATATAGCAAGGATTAGATAGATAAATATTTTTAAAATAATTGTTACATAGATACAAGGATTCTTACCTAAAGCAATATTGGCAGGAACGGCGACAAGTTAGATCGGTCCGACCGGAGCATGTGTGTGTATGTCCTCGGAAGAAGGGGGGCCAGACATCATGTGCTGCTGTCTGGGTATGGATAGGAACATGCCTGAACTTGTCTTAGCAAGAGGGGGGCTGGGAAGTGGTTGGGGGGTGGTGATGGGTTCAAGGGTTGGCGGGGCCTAGGCAGCCCTTGGACATGTCTGGACTTGCCCTAGTGAGATGGGGCATGGCAGGTCGGTCAAGCCGGGGCGGGGTGGTGGGGGTTCAAGGAGGGTGGGGGCATCCATCAAATTGCCCTTGACAGTTTCCTGGGGAAAACAGATGGCAGGGCTAAAGGTCACCAAACAGGTGGTTGGGGGAGGGGACTTCCTGTCATCAATCAACAGGGGCCTGGATAAAGGTCATCAAAGGTCAACAAAACAGGAGGTGGGTGGGGGAGGGGACTTCCGGAAAGGTCATCAAAGGTCAACAAAAACAACCAGTGGTTGGGGGGTGGGACTTCCGGTCTTCAATAAAAAGGGGCGGGGTTTAATCTCATCAATCAAATTTGATTAAATTTTGACAGAAGGTGCCTGACAGTATACTACTCTTGCATATTGTAATTTGTCTAGTTAGCCAATAAAAGCTGTCATTTTGCTTCACTTGTCACTACATCTTTAATGACTAACACGGTACAACACCCTAGTACTTCTCCTGGTTGAAATAATCTGTCTCAGAACTTAAGAAATCGCTAAACTGATGTTGATGATGTTGAATGTACAGTGCTAATTGTATGGAATACAGACACCAAAATTAACAAAACATGCAATGACACTGCCAGCCAGCTTCCCCTGAATATGTTTGCTGCTAATCAAGTGGAAATCTCTACCACACTATTTGGTACGGTAAAAATATTAAAATGGATTGAAGGATAACACTGTCAGTGAAAACCCATGAAAGACTTCTAGCCATCGAAAATGAATGTCTTAGGCTGCTGCCTCTTAGTCGTCACCCAGTGATCTTGACAAGTATCATAAAGACAGAGGTTGGGGTTTATTTATTCATTTTATTTTATATGTTGTTACTGACTTAAATGGGCCCTTATCCTAAAGTACCATTCCGCTCACCCAACAGAAGACAGTTTTGAAATGTACTTACAATGCAGGTCTTTCGGAAAAAAGAGGCACAAACTCCTAGTATTCCACTTAAAATGCTCTGGGAAAAAAAAGAAAAACATACAGTAAATATGCATAAAATGCTTTTATTGTCATATGTGCAATTATTCATTGTATAAGCCAATTAACATTTACCACTAGCCAGAACCATGACTAGTAAATATAACAATGTAACAGATTAAAGCATGTGAAAAACTGTAACTGAGCCCTTGAGAAGATGAACTTCTAGATGAACAAGAGATGCATTTTATGAGGTTTCTGAACTCTTTTAGGACTGAAAAAAAGGGACAACACGTCGAAGTGCAACTGTAACATCTGTGGAGGACTGCTTATCCATTACCGAGTGAACCACAGAGTGCTGCGGAAACAAGTATGAGCCTATCAAGATCACACTATACACACCTGTCGCCAATGGGTGATGCAAGCAACATTATAAATGCAGGGAACGGTATAACTTGGCCACTGACTCTACCCTGACCCGCTTCAGTGTCAGTGTCAGATCCCGCTTCAAAAAATAACCCTGCTGTTCCTGTTTAAAGTTGAATGAAGTTGGTTTTGCTTACTGAGACTGAGCCTCGTGTTTTGGGGTGCAAGACACCGACTAACGTGTCACAATTTGAATACCTTCTGTGTCTTCAGTCATTTTCAACACTCGAGACTTCTCCTTTAATAATGTCTACGTGTCATGTACCGTGTGGCTAGTAGGTGGCACAGCAATACTGATGGCTCGACGTGCAGATCCTTTGGCTTTATACAGCAGTTGCACTCCCACCATACAGCACACCTTAAATCAGCTCCTGCTTAAGTCTATACAACACAACAATTCCCAATTACAGTTCAAGTTTGACTGAAGAGGGGGCATAACAGACTGAGAGACCATTTAGAACAGTCGTGTGAAAAAGTAAGTACACCCCAAGAAAACCGTTGTCTTTTTTTAACATATTTAAACAGCTCTTCATACAAACTGTGCTTACAAATAAAGGTGATATACCTGAATAAAAACACAAAAAAAATTTGACTTATTAATCTTTTATTTAGAAAAAATATAAATCAATGCAATGGTCCACTGGGGTAAAAGTAAATCCACTCTCTGTCTCAGAAGCTCGTTTTGGCTCCTTTAGAAGAAATTACTTCTTATAGGCAGTTTATGTAACTGGCCACCAGTCTTTGATAATGACTCTATAAAATTTTAATGGTACTTTCTTACCAGAACATTAGGAGGAATGAAGATGACGTACATCCGTTTATGTTGAAACTCACAACAAAGTAGGAACATTAAACTCAGAATTCCAAAAGCAATGTGAATAACCTGAAATGAAGAAAAATACTTTTGTACATATTAAGTGGATTATAGAATACTAGCCATCCCCCATGGCTCTGCCCACGTAGTAGTGAAACAGGACAGTGAGGAGCGCCCTGCCCAGCTTCCTACTCCTGATATCACTCTTCCGCCTCCCCTCAGCCCACAGCCTCTGTTTCAGATTAGCTTGAATATATCAGTCCTACAAGCAAAGTATGATTCTTAGCATGATGAGAGAAGTCACAAAATCAACTGAAATGTTCAAGCAAATTATAGAAAACAACCTGATCTAAATCCGATAAGTAGATCTCTCATTCGCTTGGTAAGCGGAGGTAAGATATGCCCCAAGGCTGGCGCATGAGTGAGGAAGACATCGCCCTCTCCCCTTGCCCCGCTGCATGTCTCTCAAATTCAAGCAAGTGAACTATGAACCATAGCACACGGAGATAAGTCACAAAATCAACCGAAATGTTCGAGCAACTAATAGAAAAAAAACCTGATGTCAATCCGTTAAGAAGTTCTTCCGTGAAAAGTGGACAGACATGCAGACAGACAGATAGACAGACCGTTGGATTTTATATAGAGATGTTTTCTTTTTTGTCAAAACTGTGCAATATCTATATTTTCTCCTCAATTAACATAGTTTAATAATAATGATTCTTAATATAGAACTTTTCTCGCTACTCAATGAGCTTTAGATAGTGAGTAGGGAGTCACTTCAACAATCACTAATGTATAGCATCCACCTTGATGATGCAATGACAGCCATCTTTGTGCCAGTGTGCTCACCACATATTTCCTATAATGGGTGACTGAGATAGGTAGCCAGTTAGAGACGGGGTAGATTAGGGATACAGAATGGCCAGGCTGTGGTGGGCAATTTAGGCAGGACATCGGAATACACATTACCCGCTGCAGCAGAAAAGCAAAAAAACATCTGTAAAGATCCAACCCACCCGGACCATAGCATTTTTACTCCTCTGCCCTCGGATGGGCGCTTCAGAGCACTGCATGCCCACAGTACCAGGCTAAAGAACAGCTTTTACCCCAGAACAGTCAGCCTATTAACTGCACAGCGATCACCGCCCCTTCCCATAACAGAAACCACCACTGATTGAACTGAAGGTCTGCAACAACCACACATAATCACAAACTTACACATGACTCATGTGGAACTCATGACCATTACATTGACTGTAATCTTCCAAGTGACTTCATTTATTTGAGACTTCATTTATTATTTATCTATTTATGCTTAAATGTTTACCATTACTTTTACTCTATGTATATTTGGAACTGTTAATAGTAACTGTGGTTCTCATCACTTAATGTTTGCTTAGTTTATTGTCTGCTCTAATGTACTTTTATCTAAGGGAACTGTAGGCTTGCTCCAGATGATATTTCATTGTTTAATACAGTGACAAAAAAGGTATCTTGCATCTTGCACAATGCTGTCCAGGGATCTTTATGACCAGAGAGAGTCAAGACCTCAATTTTACCTTTTTTTCGAAGGTTGGTGCCATTTTTACAACACAGTCTTCCCGTCACTGCACTGAGGCATTGGGATCCACACTTAGACCACAGGTTAAGCGCCCCCCACTGGTCTTTCTCAACACCTCTTCCAGTAGCAACACAGGCTTCTCTTTTTTATTTCTATATATATTAAATCCAGTGTCTGTCTGCCCTACAGATCTCTTTCTTTTCGTCCTCCACCTCTCACCGGTCAAGCTTTGTCCTTTTCCAGCCCTGACTTTGACCCACCTGGGTTCTTTTATGCTGGACCGGGAACACTTCTGGAGTCACCATAGCCCAATCCAGGAAGCACTTCCAGGTCTGACGGAACTTCTTATACAGAATATACATAATTGTCCACAAATGTAACATACAACATATAGATCCGTGAAAAACTATCGGCCCCCTTCCTGGTTTTCTACGTTTTTCCTTATTTGTAACATTTAGTCCTTTCTGATCTCTAAACAAATTTGGTATAATGCAAAACACAATTGAGTAAATGCAATAAACAATTTTAATTGATCATTTGATTTACTGAAGGAAACAAGTTCACCAACACCTACTGTACATTACCCATGTGAAAAAGTAATTTCTCCCTTAGTCACTCAGTTAACCAATGAAGCAGATGGGTTAGATTTAACCAGATATGTCCAAGATTGATTGCTGCCAGCCATCTCTATAAATATATATAAAATCCAACATCTGTCTGTCTGTCCTCTTTTCACGAGAGAACTACTTAACGGAATTAGATCTGTTTTTCTTTCTATAATTTTCCTGATCATTCCGGTTGATTTTGTGACCTCTCTTATCACGTTAAGTATCACAGTTTGCTTTGGTACAGATTTATTTGCACAAATCTGAGAAAGGCTCAGTGGGTCGAGGTTCCTCCTCACTCACACGTCAGCTTCGAAGAATATCTTACATCCTCTTAGCTACTGAAAAAGAGAACTACTTAACGGATTTAGATCACGTTTTTTTCTAGAATTTGCTTGAACATTCCGATTGGTTTTGCAACTTTCTCATCGTGCTAAGAATCATAGTTCACTTCCAGGAGCGATATATTCACGGTAATCCGAGACAGAGGCTACGGGCCAAGGAGAGGGGGAAGCGTAACGTCAGGAGTAGGAAGTTGGTCTACCTCTGCGTTTTGGAGTGTATCTTGCCTTCGCTTAGCTAGCGATATCTCTTTATTTATTAATTTTTAAAGTTTCTCCTGTTTCATTACTACGTGGGCAGAGCTGCGGGGGATGGCTAGTAGTTAATATTCACAAAACACATTTTTAGAGATTTTGCAAGATAAATGTACCCCTTTTAGTATTTTAGAATATTAAAGACCCGTTTTCAGTTTCCAACATTATTTTATTGTCTCCTATTTTTTTTTTGAGTTTCATGAAGAAGGATATGAAGGTGCAGCAAGAGAGGGGGTTCATTTCAGTGGCCTTAGACTTGCGTCACTGTTTCTTGCAGATGACGTGGTCCTGTTGGCTTCATTGTGCTGTGAATTTTAGCACTCATTGGAACGGTTGGCGATCAAGTGTGAAGTGACAGGGATGAGGATCAGCACCTTCAAATCTGATGCCATAGTCTTAAGTACGAAAAACGTGGACTGTCTTCTCTGAGTGGGACGTGACTTACGACCTCAAGTGCAGGAGTTTAAGTGCCTCGGGTCTTATTCACAAGTGAGGGGAAAAGGGATGTTGAGGTTGAAAGATGGTTTGGGGCAGTGAGAGCAGTTATGCAATCACGTTACCGATCCGAAGTGGTGAAGAAGGAGCTGAGTCAGAAGGTGAAGCTCTCGATTTACCAGTCGATCTACGCCCCTACCCTTTGGGTAATGACCAAAAGGACAAGATCGTGAGTAAAAGTGATCGAAATGAGCTTTCTTCGCAGGGTGGCTGGCCTCTCCATAGGGTGAGAATTACAGACATCCGGGAGAGGCTCGAAGTAGAGTTGCTGACTCTCTACATTAAGAGGAGCCGATAGAGGTGTTTAGGGCACCTAATACAGATGGCTCCCAGTGGAGTTTTTATGGGCACGATTAGTTGGAAGAACACCCCATAGAAGAATTATTTCTCCCAGATGTCCTGGGAATGCCTTGGGATCCCAAAATATGAACTGACAAGTGCGGTTTGGGAAAGGGACATATGGGCCTCACTGCTAAGACTGTTAACCCAGCGACCTGGCATCGGGTAAGGGTGGAAAATAAATGAATATATCAACATAATTTTACATGCATTACTTCCATTTCCACTTATACTTGTACTGAATATGTCTATGAAATACAAAAAACATCCATCCATTATCCAACCTGCTATATCCTAACTACAGGGTCACGGGGGTCTGCTGGAGTCAATCCCAGCCAACACAGGGCACCAGGCAGGAAACAAACCCCAGGCAGGGCACCAGCCCACCGCAGGGCACGCACACACACACTAGGGACAAGGGACAATTTAGGATCGCCAATGCACCTAACCTGCATGTCTTTGGACTGTGGGAGGAAACCGGAGTACCCGGAGGAAACCCACGCAGAAAGAACATGCAAACTCCACGCAGGGAGGACCCGGGAGGTCTCCTAACTGCATGCGCCACCTACAAAAAACATCCATCCATCCATTTTCTACACCCGCTGAATCCGGGAGGGGTCTGCTGGAGCCAATCCCAGCCAACACAGGGCACAAGGCAGGAACCAATCCTGGTGCCAACCCACCGCAGGACACACACAAACACACCCACACACCAAGCACACACTAGGGCCAATTTAGAATCACCAATCCACCTAACCTGCATGTCTTTGGATTGTGCAGCAGCCCGCCCACGCAGACACAGGGAGAACATGCAAACCCACGCAGGGAGGACCCGTGCGAACCGGGTTTCCTAACTGCGAGGCAGCAGCGCTACCACTGCGCCAACGTGCCGCCCACAAAACAAAAAAAAAAAAATTTATAAGAAAAATCTAAGCAAAGCACACAGCAGTCTTAATGATTTTCAACTTGCACTTGTTGATTTCTATCAAAAGGGACACACCATCAATGGCAAAGCATGTTGTACTCACCTCCACTGGAATGAGATTTAGAGTTACAAAAGTAGACCATACATTGTGTTCGTAAGAATGGCTTCTGAATGCTTTGAAATCACTTTCAATTTTTTAACCTGTGTCTTCTGACTCACCAGTATGCGAAAAACCCCTGATATGATATACCATTTGATGCGTCTTAATGTCTTCTTAAGCAAGATGTTGAGTTTTTGGGGGTTCCTCCCTATTTTTGGCCCTCTAGACCTGCCAAACCTCATTTTTGCTCTATAACTGATGATATATCAATATTTTATTTCAATGATAAGTTTTTTTAATGTTTTCATTTATCGACGTGGGATAACATCAGGGATCAGCTCTGAACCCTTTCTTATTTGCAATGGTGATGGACAGGTTGACAGACAAGTGTAGACAGGAGTCCCCGTGGACTATGATGTTTGCTGATGACATTGTCATCTGTAGTGAGAGTATGGAGCAGGTTGAGGAGACCCTGGAGAGATGGAGATATGCTCTAGAATGCAGAGGAATGAAGGTCAGTAGGACCACCAAGACAGAATACATGAATGAGAGGGAGGTCAGTGGAGTGATGAGGATGCAGGGAGTAAAGCTGATGAAGGTGGATGAGTTTAAATACTTAGGATCAACAGTACAGAGTAACAAGAATTGTGGAAGAGAGGAGAAAAAGAGAGTGCAAGTAGGGTGAAATGGGTGGAGAACAGTGTCAGGAGTGTTTTGTGACAGACGGATATCAGCAAGAGTGAAAGGGAAGGTCTACAGGATGGTAGTGAGACCAGCTATGTTATATGGGTTGGAGACTGTGGCACTGACCAGAAAGCAGGTGGCAGAGTTAAAGTCGCTAAGCTTTGCATTGGGTGTGACGAGGATGGACAGAATCAGAAATGAGAACATTAGAGGGTCAGTTCAAGTTGGACGGTTGGGAGACAAAGTTAGAGAGGCGAAATTGCGTTGGTTTGGACATGTGCAGATGAGAGATGATGGGGATATTGGGAGAAGGATGCTAAGTATAGAGCTGCCAGGAAAGAGATAAAGAGGAAGGCCTAAGAGAAGGACTATGGATGTGGTGAGAGAGGACATGCAGGTGATGGGTGTGACAGAACAAGATGGAGAGGACAGGAAGATATGGAATAAGATGATCTGCAGTGGCAACCCCTAATTGGAGCAGCCGATAGAAGAAGAATAAGTTTTCATGCATTAAAAAATGTTTACAGCTTTGAAAATCTTCTCAAGAAGATTAACCCCAATGAGTACCGTTGGCTCATATGTGAGGATCTGAATATTCTGAGTATCTTTTTGGGTGAGCAGTCAGAAGGTATGGCCAGCTAGGAATAAAAAAAAGGCCACGGCTTGGTTCCAAACAGAGACCGCAGTTGGTCAATCCAGATAAAGTGCTGCTACCACGGCTTCACATTAGGCTTGGTTTAATGAAGCAGTTTAATAAAGTCCTACTTGAAAATAGGAGTCTGTTTTATGTATTTGAGCTGAAAGTATTTTGGTTCTTCTGAACCCGAATTCAAAGAGTATTTTTGTCAGACCTAATATTAGAAAACTGATTTCTGATGTAGAATTTGATGGTGTGATGAACGACTTGGAATGAGAGGCATAAGTATTATTCAAAGAAGTCGTGTTAGGTAACAGTAAAAGGTCCAAATTGTAAAGAAATTGTGAAAATTGTTTTACTTAAGTTTGAGACTCGGGTTGCAGCTTAGTAGTTCACTTGTTGGGTCTGCATTTGGATTTTTCCCCTGAAAATGTTGGTGTTGTGAATTAAGGTCAGGGTGAAAAATTGCACCAGGATATCAAGGACATGGAAAGAAGATGTAAAAATCTGTAAAAATGGATCTATTTGTATGGAATGATTACAATAAAATCAATAAAATAAAATAAAAAAAATTTCTGTTTGTTTGCGCCAAAGCAATCTTTACTATCCTTTTTTTGAGACTTTCGAATTTTCGTACTTCCATTATCTCTAACCTGCTCTGCATGTTTATTGCTCCAATGTTTCTGAATTCTTTACGACGTTCTGCTTTGTCATCTACTCTGTGTCTTTTATTTTCGGCCCCAGGCGTATTTAAATCTCTTGGCACAAGGTCTCATCTCGTGGAGACGTGTAAGTGTCTCTCTAAGAAAGTCACGTCTCGTCTATCTTCCCAAGATTTTTTTATTATAATAGAGAGATGGGGTCTCTTGAACTCTTACGTGATCCCCTAATTACATGTCTACCAGCAGTGCCTGTAAGAGGTACACGGGATGAGGACACTGCAGCCCAAACCGGCAGGATCAGCAGACCACATTGTAGTGGATACAGCTAATGTAGGAAGGGGGGAGACTTACCCCCAAAATGCGTGGCCTTCCTTCCTGAAACAGATGATAGCGATCTTTATGATAAATAGTAAAAGTCATAGGCAAGTCTTCCTTTGTAAGCTCAGAATTTGACAGCAGGACTGTAATTATGTGTTCAGCTTTATTCTTGGCTTGCTTCATTGTTTGAATATCGAAAGTGCTGTGGAAATAAAAAAAATAAATAAAAGTTATTTCCATGTAAATATACCATATCACTGTATAACTATAATACGCACAATGCAAAAAAAGAGAAATCGCTGAAAATTAATTGTCTTCATTGACACAATCAGCAGATATTACTCGTGTTCTAGATGGTGAAATTCTATTTTTAAGCTACTTAATATTAAAGAACGAAGTGCTGCTCATTTGTTACAGTTTTAATTTACGAAAACCTTCTACCTTTAAAAACAAAATAATTAGTATGCTATACACCAGTCAAGTCTTCTTACCGCCTCCAGGAAACCACCCAGCTGCTCACTTCAGAGATGTGTTCTAATTTTTTATATCTGCAAGTGGGCAAGGCAAGGGGTGGAACGTGGAACTACAGCATAGAAAGAAAGAGAGCATTAGCTGTGGAGTAAGAAAACTCCTCCTATAGTTTGAGTGCTTTCACTGAAAGTGGTCGATTTGTTTTAGGCCTCTGACCAACACTATGGTGTGAGCAGTGAGGCACAAGGAACTGGAAGTCTCATCAGGTTCACTTTCACCAATGAAGTCCAAGGGGAATACGACCTGAACTGGTCAACTTAATCAGGGAACTGCAACACAAAAGGCACACTTCAGTTTTCTTTGTGTTCCATAATGCCTCAAAGGTTACCAAAATCTAAGAGACAGGGCTATTGTCATGTTGCAGGCAGGCGTGTTATAATTCAAATGCATGGAGCAACTCAGAGATGACTGAGAAATACTCGATCAGTCAGCCAGTTCACGATGAAAAGCTCCTGTGGCTAAAATCTCAAGGGTGGACAGAACTTGCAAAGTGAACAGGTAGAGCACAATTCCTCAGAGGGTGTCTTTGTAAAGCAGGTCCCAGTTCAGTACACAGCACCATGAAGACAGCTCTTGGAAAACTTATAAGTCAGTCACCATCATGGGACAAGAAATCAGTATGATCTCTAAATGAGCACTCTCTTGTAATTGCTCTATTTGTGATGTCTTCTAACAATGCTACAACAGCCATGATAGCTGGAATAGTTTGGCCAGTCCGTGCACCATTATATCGTTACTGATTGATTACAATTAAATGCCTTAAATTTGTAAACAATATGCAATTCATTTCAGTGTATTTGATAAAGCCCGTGTCATGGATGTGAATCTACCACACAGAAACAGTAGCACGGCTTTGATGCTGGGTGCCGGCCATTTACAAAGCCAATCAGAAACGTGCATACACATGGTCTGAGGCTGCTGTGAAAATGTGCATAGCGTTACGCCAAGTTTAGTTTTTATACATCTTGACGTGAGCATGGAATCGGGTGTATGCAACATTTTTGTGCATATGCACTGTTTATACATGAGGCCCCTGGTGTGTAGAAATGCACCAAAGTGTGGTGGGCTGCAAACACTGGAGCAGTTTGACTGAATAAAATTGGTGGATTTCATGGAATTAAACACTGGGGCTAACATAAGGTAATGGAGTGCTCGGCGGCCGAAACACTGGACATGTAAAGTGAGCACTTTCCTTAGCCAGTATACTGGAAGGTGGACAGTTATATATAAGGGGTTACGAGTTGCTGTCTTGTCTTTTTTTTTAAGCTGTCTTGAATAAATGGGCCACTTGCTCAACTGCAGTAAACTTTGATCACCATTTCCTTCTTCCTTCCTTTTAGCAATCTCTCTCTCTCTCTATATATATATATATATATATATATATATATATATATATATATATATATATATATATATATATATATATATATATATATATATATATATATATATATATATATATATATATATATAGTGCAGTAGTGCACCCTCGAACCCTCAGGTACAACTCCGAGACCAGGTTACAGTCCAAGACTCTTTATTATTTTTTCCCACAGTGCACCAAGCACCTTCCACACTACTCATAAACTCTTTAAACCAAACACAATGACCTCTCCTCCCAGACACTTTGCTCCTCTCCCACCTAGCACAGCTCAGTGTCTGGACTGAGGCACCGTCCTTTTATAGCCCCTGACCCGAAGGTGTTCCTGTCCCAGCAGTCCACAGTTCCCTATTCCTTCCGGGTCAGGGCAATCAGTCTTTTACTTCACCCCGGGAGCACGCCATTCCTTCCCGTCACGTGACTGTGACGTACTCCCGGGTCATAGGGCACAACAGATCCCACAAGTCCTCCCACAGCGACTCCTGGTGGTCCCCAAGGTATCCAGCAGGGCTGTGTATAAACACTACAAAGTCCATAAGGCCCTGCTGGACCTCGGGCACGATCCTGGTGTCGGAGAGCTCCTCCTGTCGGCCTGGGGTGCGGACGGCCTGGGAAGCCGGCAGCCTTCCACAGTTCCCCTTAGCGGCGACTTCTGGGCGGAGCGTCCGGCCCGAGGGACGTCCTCCTCCAGGAGGGCGCGCCATCCGGGCCTTGAGAGCGTTGCCCCTGTCCTCGAGCGAACCTTGGGGGGACGGTGTACCTCCTGTCTCCCAGGGGACAATGGCGCCTCACGTGGCCCGGTTGCCGGCAATTATAGCACCGGGAAGCCCTCCTGGTTGCTTCCCTCTGCGGGACCAAAAACATCTCGGGAACTCCGTCAGCGCCGTCTCCGCCCCTTCACCTGCCAGGGAAGTCATCACGGCCGCCTGGCGGCCCTTAAGCCTATTCTCCATTATGTCGGGGGACCCACCTTTCCTTTTGGGGATCTCCCGCTTGATCTGGGGCTTGCGCTCAGCCTGAGGCTCTCCATGGAAAGAGGAGAGCCTCTTTACTGTCTGCACACCCGTTTCCTTCCGCTTACTAGGAGCCGGCGTCATTAGCACCGTCTCGCTCGAAGAACAGCACCAGTCAGCTGCACGGCATGAGCGGCGCTTCCCCCGGCACTCCCATCACCGGCGTTACCCGCATTTATGACCGGTCGGGTCCTCGAGAGCTGTACTGCTCCGGAAAGCCACGCCACGCGCATGCCCCGGGCTGTTTGCTCCAGTCCCCGACCATTCGGTCATCATGCCCCAGTCTCTTGTCGGGCACACAGTGCTTTGACACGCGCTACTCAATCTCAGCGGTGCCCGATCGCACTGTGTCCCCTTACTCTCTACGACACGGGAGGGACTCACCTGTACTCCCGCATCGATCCTCTCCGGAGCTTCCCGGCGCAGCCGCTGCACGAACTCCCTCAGTGCTTTCAACGGAGCTGCCGCCATCGCTCCCAATTCCAGTACACGTTCCTTTAGTTCAGCATATTCCTGTAAGAAACTGTTTAGGGGCGCGAGGTATTCCTCGAGCCCCTGTAAATCCAAACAGTTAATGTTTACGGCCGGAGTTGTTAGCGCTTCCGCATTTTGCTTACCCTCCGGCCGGGAACCAATGAGCACGTCCCCTCCCGGCACGTGTTTCGCTGGGTCGCGCAGAGGCTCCTGGGAGTTGGAGTCCTCAGAGGGGCGGCTGGCTACTACAAGCCGGCTGCGATCTGCCTTTTCCTTTACGCGGCAGACTCGTCAGCCACAACCCGTCCCTCTTTGTCGGTGGATTCTTGTTTCGGCGGCGCTTCGCCCGCCTTCCCCTCCCTTTCCAGGAGGCTCGGACCCGTTAGGGAACGACCGGCCTCGTCGGAGGACTCCGGGTTCCCTCCACCGTCCCGACATCCACCGCGGGTGACCAGTCTGTCGTTGACTGGAGCTGTCGGTAGCCGGGCGTTTTACCTCCAGCTGCCTTCGTAGCGGATGGCGACACCCCCGGACTATCTAGGGGGTCCGAAGCGCTCGACAGCCATCCGTGTCCCGAGTTCTTCGCTACCCGGGCTCGTTCGGCCCGGATTAGCGCTTTGTCTTCCTCGCTCCCGGTCAGGAGGGTCCAGGACATCTCGGCGTCCGTCATGCCCTGCAGGCGGCTGGGACTGACCTTCTTTTTCGCAGTTTTCTTTCCCATGGCCCTATAGAGCGGGATAGCACGCACTGTTGCCGCTTTCTTGGTAGCGGGTGGTGTTGTGCACCTCCGTGAACACGGGGAATCGACCGAGGGTTGTCTGCCCACACAAAATTTGTTTTTTATGCAGGTCCTCTGCCAACAGACGGCCAGAGAATCCTGCCGACTACGCCAGTGTGGCAGTAGGGGGCAGTAGTGCACCCTCGAACCCTCAGGTACAACTTCGGAGACCAGGTTACAGTCCAAGACTCTTTATTATTTTTTCTCACAGTGCACCAAGCACCTTCCACACTACTCATAAACTCTTTAAACCAAACACAATGACCTCTCCTCCTCGCCCAGACACTTTGCTCCTCTCCCACCCAGCACAGCTCAGTGTCTGGACTGAGGCACCGTCCTTTTATAGCCCCTGACCCGGAGGTGTTCCTGTCCCAGCAGTCCACAGTTCCCTATTCCTTCCGGGTCAGGGCAATCAGTCTTTTACTTCACCCCGGGAGCACGCCATTCCTTCCCGTCATGTGACTGTGACGTACTCCCGGGTCATAGGGCACAACAGATCCCACAAGTCCTCCCACAGCGACTCCTGGTGGTCCCCAAGGTATCCAGCAGGGCTGTGTATAAACACTACAAAGTCCATAAGGCCCTGCTGGACCTCGGGGCACGATCCTGGTGTCGGGAGAGCTCCTCCTGTCGGCCTGGGGGTGCGGACCGGCCTGGGAAGCCGGCAGCCTTCCACAATATATATATATATATGTGTATGTATATGTATTGTGCTGGCCCGGACATCATTATTCACCCAACACACGTTTATTGACAGAATATTTACAAGTTCAATTAGTCAGTGCACTTCCCAGTGCCTCCAGCACCGTTCCCCCAATGTCCAGGGCACACAGTCAAATTGCCTTTCTGGCCGCCTCCAGTCCTCCCTCCAGCTCTGTCTCTCTTCCACCCGACTTCCGCTACTGACTGAAGGGAGGCGCACCCTTAAATAGGAACCCGGATGGGCTCCAGCTGCTTCCGCAGTCCTCCGCGAACCGCCCAAGTGTGGCGGAAGTGCCGGCTGCGCACCCGGAAGCCCTCCGGGTGTCCCCTGTGTTCTTCCCCCCCAGCACTTCCTGGTGTGGCGGAAGTGCTGGGGTCCAGGGTTGTTCAGGCACCGGGGCGCCGCCTGGCGGTGGTCACGGGTCCCTACAGGGCTGGGCTTCCAAGCCCTTTACCCGTGTCCTCCAACATAACTAGGGCGGTCGCCCCCTCGCAGTCTGGAGGAGGTACAAGCCCTCCTCCGGTCCTCCTGGGCGTCCCGGCTGGGCTCCAACCCCGGCCGGATGCCACAATATATATATATCTTTGTATATAATACGCTGGGTGGCACAGTGGCGCAGTGGTAGTACTGCTGCCTCGCAGTAAGGATACCTTGGTTTGCTTACCGGGTCCTCCCTGCGTGGAATTTGCATGTTCTCCCCATGTATGCATAGGTTTCCTCCGGGTGCTCAGGTTTCCAAGGACATGCAGGTTAGGTGCATTGGCGATCCTAAATTGTCCCTAGTGTGTACTTGATGTGTTTATGTGTATGCCCTGCCCAGGGATTTTTTTCTGCATTGCGCCCTGTGCTGGCTGGGATTGGCTCCTGCAGGCCCCCATGACCCTGTGTTAGGATATAGCGGGTTGGATAATGGATGGATGGATATAATAAGCTACCGTGGCTGTCCGTTTGTTTGTCCAGGATTTTAAATCACCTGCAGCTTGCAAACAGTTTGACTTATTGACCTGAAATTTGGTGCACATATACTACGTGACCTCTACTGTCCACTTTCGGGGTGATGACTGATTGTAGAATCAACTTTCGGCAGCAGGCGCATGTGCATGGCCGCCATTCTCATCCCTACCACCTTCACCGTCACTTCCCCTACCTCTTCATATCTTAAATCATTCCTGAGGCAGATTGAAGACTTAAGTGCCAGCTTAAGTGAAAAATTAAAGAAAATGTACTAAGTAATTGTAACACATACACTGACCTAATCAGTTTTAACGCAAAAAGATGCAGACAAAAGAAGAGAAGAAATGGTTCAATAGGGTGGAGAAAAGAAGAGTTCCCTGCTTACTGATAAGGAAAACAAAAACAACGGTGATGGCATTCAAAAAGGAGTAACTAAAAAGCTACCCCATAGCACTTGGGCTAATTCAAATAATATAGCAAGAATTTTATGAGCAGGCTCTGAAGCTGCTCTCATTTAGTCACTTGAACTGCAGTGATGGCTCTCTGGGACAGCCTTGTTTTTATGGACTAGGGTCTGAAAGAAGCGGAGTCAGTTGACCCCACTGGTTGGTTTCTCTGCACTGTGGAGGATAAAGAAGACAAGACAGTTAGCTGCAACACACACTCTCAGCTTTCCTTGCTGGGGGTCATTCACTAATATTTCATATCCAGTATCCCATTTGAAGGGCCTGCTCCCTTCAAAAGTCAGCAGGTGAGATTTGGGAATTGGCAGTTAAGTTAAGTGAGCCTCCACTGAGTGCTCCAGTAAGGATCCTGGATTGCTCCCCTGCGAGTTTGGCGGCTCCTGTGAAGATTGTGGAAGAGAGCTCCCTAAACTTGGAGGAATGAAAAGCTGTGGACTCTTCACATTTAGTGAATTCAAATGTTTTTGTTTATTCAGACTTCCTTTTTAACTAACATTAAATCTGAGTAGACTGGCAAGATGGCACAGTGGTTCTTTCAGGCCTGGTTACTGTTTCTGTGACATTTCTTTGAGTTTAAGTGAGCTTAATCTGTAGCATTCTCCCTCATGCCAAATTTGGTTAAGACTCTCAATTGTTCAGGTATAAAATGAGTAAGTGTGTGTCAGTAACCCTGTTTTTGACTGGGATTTCATGTAAGGGTGGATCCATGGGCCCTACGTGATCCCGTGTTAGACTAAGCCAAGATGGGAAAGAAAATGGTAGACTTAAGACCTGAGAATGTTCACTGTGCAAAATTTGCTGTAGTACAGAAAATCAGAGAGGAGCAAATGCTTTTTATTGGCCCTACAAGTATGTTAGCCATACCACATGCCTGTTTTTTATATGTACTATCATTTTGTTTGAAATACTATACCAAGTTTTTTAGAATTTTGTATAAAATGAGGGCTAAATGACTAATTTCCACTTTCTGCATAAAATACAAGCACTTGAGGTCTGTAAGAAAATCTAAATGGATAATCAGTTAGATAAAAAGCTCATAATCACACTTTAAAATTACTGCATGGACATTTTTCAAAAGATTAGCATCAGTCTTAAGATAAACGCAAAGTAAGGAGGTTAAAGTTTGCTGGAGGCTGCTTGGTCATGATAGGCATAGAGGGAGATGGGACATGTTCTACCTCAGAAAATGAAGTTTAGTTTCTCTTATGTTTTAAAGGTTGGCTTTTTACGGGTTTAACCAAACTAGCTGGATGCTCTAGCAAATCTTAAGAGGTTTTGGTAAGAAGAATATTTTATCATGAGATGCTCTTCCTGACCCTAAGCCTAACTCTAAAGGCTCTATGACTGTTATCTTAGACCAGGGTTGTCGGACTCCAGTCCTGGAGGGCCGCAGTGGCAGCAGGTTTTCATTCAAACCTTCTTCTTAATTAGTGACCAGTTTTTGATGCTAATTAATTTCTTTAGCCTCAGCTTTAATTAGCTTGACTCAGGCCCCGTAGTTGTTTTTTCCTTAATTAGCAGCCGGACAGTAATGAGACATAAAACAAGCAGGACATGACCAGCTCACCTGTACCCATCAAGCAAAATCTGAAAATAAAGATGAAGGTCTCAGTAAGGTTGATCCCTCAGGTTAACAGAATATCAACAGTTTTGTAAAATGTCTGCTGTGGCAAAAAGAGAGCAGCAACAAGGCATAGAATTGAATAACATGTTTAATTAACAGCAAGAATCAGTTTCTCATTAAGGAACCGGTTGGAGTTTGAAGCCCCAATTTAGCTGGTCATCTGCTGGCTCGTTTCATGTCTCATTTCTATTTGTCTGTCATTTAATACTTAAGACTTAATCCTTAAAAACAGGGCTATTAAAATAGAGGGAAAAGAAGTTAATTAGCAGTGAAAATTGGACACTGATTAGGAAAAGGGTTAGAAAGAAATCCTGCACCCACTGCGGCCCTCCAGGCCTGGAGTTTGACACCTGTGTCTTAGACCATTCACAATATTTACATTAAGTAAATGATCATTTTAACAACAGATTACATTATTCACCACTCTCTCATTCTTTACAAACAGTAACTAATAAAATATCAGACATTGTAACCAAGCTTTACAAGGATAGATACATCGATTATAAACAAAAAAAGTATTTTTGTGGCCCTATAATCCCACTGATATGCACATTTTATCCCTGAAATTCATAAACACCAGACTAATAGACCATTCCATTTGAAATTCCACCTGGTAGACCAATAGTATCTGACCGCTCTTTGGAAATTTTATAGGATTTGCGAATATATTGACTGGTTTATTAGACAATACTTGCGTAAAGGAAACCTATCACTTACTAGAAATCATCAAAAAACTCAGAATCCCTTCTTCTTCATGTTCACAGTGGATGTCGAATCCTTGTATGCCAACATCAACATCCAATTTAGTTTAAATTTGGTCAATAATATATTTAAGAGAATGTATAGTAGTAAGGAATGGTACTAATTCCAAAAATAAAAAAGTGTTAACATTTTATTTTAATATTCTGGAGTATTTCAAGAAATTCAGATGTTGTGTTCTCTACATGCAGTAAAAATAAAAACTGAAAAGAAGACTCTGAGGCTTCCCCATTAATTTTCAGTGCAAAACTGAAATATGGGGAGTGCTTCAGCGGACTGTCATCACGGCATGATCCAAAAAACTTCTTGGGGCCTGTTTTTGTGACTTGCAATTTTAAATCATTGTTTAATTTTCTTTCTTAAAATACCAAATTCCGGATCCGACACTGTGTTCTATAGTCAGTCAAGTCAAGTCAACTTTATTTATAAAGCACTTTACTTACAACAGCCGCTGACCAAAGTGCTGAACATAGGCTAAAATAAATTTAAACAAAACAAACTAATAAATAAGTAGATAAAATACAATCAAATAAAACAAATTAAAACATAGTAAAAACAACTAAACAGAGTTAACACAGAGTAAAATCAACTGCTCACACAGGATCAAACGCCAAACCAAAAAGATAGGTCTTAAGAGCAGACTTAAAAATGGGCAGTGAGGAGGCCTGTCTAATGTGGATCGGCAGTGAATTCCAGAGCCTTGGAGCCACAACGGAAAAAGCCCTATCCCCCCTGAGCTTTCGCTGAGTCCTAGGAACATCCAGAAGCAGCTGACCAGCTGATCTGAGTGAGCGGGAAGGAGAGTGCATATGCAGCAGCTCAGCGAGGTAGGGCGGAGCACGCCCATTTAAGGATTACTCCCCTATAGTAGGGAGTTATGTAGCTATCTTATGATGCTTTTTTTTTCTGAGTTCTCATATTTTTTGAATTACAAAGAATCCCTTTGCATATTTGTGTACTTATTGTAATTTTTTTTTTTTTGCATTATTAATAAATATTTTGCAATGTCAGTGTGTTTTTCTATGGGTGCCGTCATTATGGTGAGCCATTGCTATGATGCAAGGAATGTGTCCCAGAAATCGGGTGACTTGATGTTGTCATAATGAGCATTCATTAGCTGTTACAAAGAGCAAGTAACTCTTTGTGCAAGTTTGTGGATACTCTCTGGAAGTCTTTGGCAAAGTTTAATGTCGATTTACTGGCAAACAAACTAGCAATTTGTGTTTCTAACTAGGACCTTGGCTTACATTCTGGTGTTGTAGGAGGGTAAGCTTGACTTATTGGTTTTGACTTGGCACGTTGCTGACTTACATTTTGTCTTCTGGCCGGTTACCCTGCCACTTTTCCACCATGAGATGTCTGCCTTACTAGAGATGCTTTTCATGGTCAATGAAAGGGAGGACAGACTGGAGACAAGCTCTGTATTACAGAAGGGTGGGTGTAGTTGTGTAGAAAGGTTTGCACACACATTCATTTTATAAACTGCCTCATTTTTTTTCCTTTAGCTTGCAGAAAACAAATAAGATGCTGAATTTGTGTGGTTGCAAATGCTGATTTTGAAAAGGAGCAACAAAATGATATCGTCTTCACAGCAGATGAAAGACCACATCCTGTTTGCCAGTAAGCGAGCATATCTTTTGAAGACGGCCCTCGAACTGCGACAACTTAATCGTTATTCACTTTCAAGGTAAATGCTCAGCTCATACAATTATTTATTTTTAGTCCATGTTGATGAGTGTTTATTTATTTATTTTTTGTTAATATCAATGAATATCGAAAATTTATATACGCAAGTTCAATTATTGCTCTATAAGGTATGAGTTAAACTTAATCCATTCTTAACAGATGCTATTTGAGTAGTTGATGGAGATGATTTGTGATTTGAATTTCATTGGGCATTGTGCACTGTAGTTTTCATGCTGTATAAATCTGATGCATCGGTAAAGGCCGAGGGTGGCTGAAAATGTTCATTTTGGTATATAAGTATTAGATCATTAAAATAACTTTATGGTAAGTTTACAGTTCACTGTATTTAAAAGAATTACATTTTTACAGCGGAAGGAGTGTTTTAATTTTCATTTTGATTGGGGACATCTTAATTACACACAATTTTAAGTAACACTTTAGGTACTCCAAAATTACATCTATTACTCATTTACTGTTATGTAGCAAGACTTCTTTGGGTTTTCATAAAACTTACAAAGCATCAGTCAAGTGTTTAATCACCACTGCTAATAAAAAACTTCACTTTGGAGAGGTCTGGGGTGGCTTAATGGAGACACATTTCTCTTCATATTACATATTTAGTGTATAACCTGTGAATCCTTCATATTAACGAGTCATTTTCCCATCACGTCAATATGCCACACTGCACTGAATGGACATTTCATGTGAATAATTTAACAGTTTAAGTTTGAACGTAAAAGACCCATCACAAGCTCTAATTCTGTTGGGGTACTACTATGTTTTAAGGCAGCGTTTCTCAACCTTAAAGTATTTGCGACCCGAGTTTTCATAACAGTTTTAACTGCAACCCCCTAAAGTTTTTTTGAAGCCCTAAAAAATGTATTCCTACATTTTTTGCTGCTGATACACCGCTAGAAGATTTATTATACCTACTTAACTTTTATCGACATTTATCTAACTAGTATCAGAATGTAGTTTAAGTTAATTTATTTTGGTTTCAATAGATGCATTTTTCATATTTTCGATTCTTGTTTTCTTTTTTTCACATCTTCGCTCCCCCCCTTTTTTTACACCCCACAGGTTGAGATCCGCCGTTTTAAGTAAACAGAACGCTCAAAGGGTTATGCTTTCTACCTATTTATTGCCTTTCCAATATTTAATTATGAAAGCACTAGGTAACGTCTGGCTTCACTGAGGGTGATGAGTGATGTTGCTGAGGTTAAAACCAATCCAAAGGCAGATGTTAAAGTACCGAACTTCACATGTGAACAGGTGAACTTGTCAAGTACAGAACTGAACGTGCAAAGGCATTGACTCGTCAGAATCGCAGTGCACGAGACAAACAGGTTTATATACAGTATTCAAGGCACTGTAACATCCCCCAGTTAATCATTTCCCCGTTTCACATATAATACATTCTTAAATTTAATTTCATTTACGAGGTTTGAGCCTCTTGTGAATGGTAGTTTTTCCTCTAAATTGTGTCCTACAAAGATTTAAAAAGATTAACAGCAAATGAAACTCGTTTGCACAAACAGAGAGGAAAGACAAAAGCATGTAATAAAAGGGTAATTGTTCTGTTTGTGGAATGGTTAGCACCATATTAGGTTCAGTCCCTCTCAGAAAGCCCCGTAAATCAGTTATAACATGCGGATTACGATTAAGTTCAGCATGTAATGGTTTGACTCATATAATGGCCATTTGATGTGAGGTGCGATGCACCTTTAAGAGGTCCTGCACAACTTCTGTGGGGTCTTGGAATAGGAGCTGTTACAATGTTTTGCTGGATGATTTTGTATTCAAGTTAAGTTTGCATTAAAAATGGAGCATCTCTTGTTTTAAAATCTTTTACAGTCTGGATGCATGTCTTACACAAGGGACACATTTCAACATATCTAAAAAATTGGCCCCTGCAGGTCTCCCCAAGGGATAGCAAGTGTCCATACCACATATCTTTGGTGGCTCAGGGTTAGGAATATAAAAAGGGGATGATGTCTTTTAGTTCAAAGCGCATGAAGGATTAAACATTTTTAAAATGGAAGAATATTAACAGATTTAGTTGTGCTTCTGGACAGCAACAGGAATATTCACTTATGAGCTTAGGATTTCATAAAAGAATGCTGGCCAGCGAAATATGCAGTTTTCTGTACAAAGGAAGAAAAAGTAACAAAAAAGTGACGCACTGTTTGTAATGCATTATGTCTATAATAGAAAATGCATCCAGAAAGTATTCACAGCGCATCACTTTTTCCACATTTTGTTATGTTACAGCCTTATTCCAAAATGGATTAAATTCATTTTTTTCCTCAGAATTCTACACAACACCCCATAAATGACAACATGAAAAAAGTTTACTTGAGGTTTTTGCAAATTTATTAAAAATAAAAAAACTGAGAAATCAAATGTACAGAAGTATTCACAGCCTTTGCTCAATACTTTGTCGATGCACCTTTGGCAGCAATTACAGCCTCAAGTCTTCTTGAATATGATGCCACAAGCTTGGCACACCTATCCTTGGCCAGTTTTGCCCATTCCTCTTTGCAGCACCTCTCAAGATCCATCAGGTTGGATGGGAAGCGTCGGTGCACAGCCATTTTAAGATCTCTCCAGAGATGTTCAATCAGATTCAAGTCTGGGCTCTGGCTGGGCCACTCAAAGACATTCACAGAGTTGTCCTGAAGCCACTCCTTTGATATCTTGGCCGTGTGCTTAGGGTTGTTGTCCTGCTGAAAGATGAACCGTCGCCCCAGTCTCAGGTCAAGAGCGCTCTGGAGCAGGTTTTCATCCAGGATGTCTCTGTACATTGCTGCAGTCATCTTTCCCTTTATCCTGACTAGTCTCCCAGTTCCTGCTGCTGAAAAACATCCCCACAGCATGATGCTGCCACCACCATGCTTCACTGTAGGGATGGTATTGGCCTGGTGATGAGCGGTGCCTGGTTTCCTCCAAACGTGACACCTGGCATTCACACCAAAGAGTTCAATCTTTGTCTCATCAGACCAGAGAATTTTGTTTCTCACGGTCTGAGAGTCCTTCAGGTGGGCTGCCATGTGCCTTTTACTAAGGAGTGGCTTCTGTCTGGCCACTCTACCATGCAGGCCTGATTGGTGGATTGCTGCAGATTGCTGTCCTTCTGGAAGGTTCTCCTCTCTCCACAGAGGACCTCTGGAGCTCTGACAGAGTGACCATCAGGTTCTTGGTCACCTCCCTGACTAAGGCCCTTCTCCCCTGATCGCTCAGTTTAGATGGCTGGCCAGCTCTAGGAAGAGTCCCAGTGGTTCCAAACTTCTTCCACTTATGGATGATGGGGGCCACTGTGCTCATTGGGACCTTCAAAGCAGTAGACATTTTTCTGTAACCTTCCCCAGATTTGTGCCTCGAGACAATCCTGTCTCGGAGGTCTACAGACAATTCCTTTGACTTCATGCTTGGTTTGTGCTCTGACGTGAACTGTCAACTGTGGGACCTTCTATAGACAGGTGTGTGCCTTTCCAAATCATGTCACATCAACTGAATTTACCACAGGTGGACTCCAATTAAGCTGCAGAAACATCTCAAGGATGATCAGGGGAAACAGGATGCACCTGAGCTCAATTTGGAGCTTCATGGCAAAGGCTGTGAATACTTATGTACATGTGCTTTCTCAATTAATTTATTTTTAATAAATTTGCAAAAACCTCAAGTAAACTTTTTTCACGTTGTCATTATGGGGTGTTGTGTGTAGAATTCTGAGGAAAAAAATGAATTTTAATCCATTTTGGAATAAGGCTGTGACATAACAAAATGTGGAAAAAGTGATGCGCTGTGAATACTTTCCAGAATGCACCCAGTCCCTCAGAGCAATCTGATTGGACAGTTTGGCTTTGGTGTGATGGGTCAATTGAACTTTAGTGAAGTTACGGAGGAGGGAGTGCAAGGACGAGTAAAGGTGCATGCTGAGAGAGTCGCCTTCAAAGCAAGCAAGTATTAAACCTTCTTCGACAGGTACCGTAGCTAGTTTTATAATGAGTAACT
The DNA here is from genome assembly GCF_016835505.1 of Polypterus senegalus. Lineage (NCBI taxonomy): Eukaryota > Metazoa > Chordata > Cladistia > Polypteriformes > Polypteridae > Polypterus > Polypterus senegalus. The sequence goes on from NC_053163.1 coordinate 13,925,343, forward strand.
ACATATATAACATATATTTAGTTACCTTTTGATGTTAGTAATGAGTAACGTAACTAAGTTATTTTTAACTGTAACATTCCCCAACACTGTTTTCAAGGCATCAAGCTTTTGAATTAAAGCCCCGCCTCTCTCCTTCATTCATTGGTCCAGAGTTCTGTCTTCAGTTCAAAAGCTTGATCTCATGTGAATGTGTGTGAATGTGCTCTGATTTGCCATAAGTATTTTTTTAACAATATGTTTGCAAAAACTGCACATTTTTTCCTGTTGTGAGTGTATGAATGGATGACTTGATGTCTGGATTATATGACCCAAGTATCGTGAGATTTGTTTTCATGGATGTTTTTCTGTTGTTTACTGTGGTCCTGTGTTTGGTTTCCTTTGTCCATAAAATCACTATCACTACAAACTTCATTGAGTAAGTAACTTATTAGAACACAATATTTTGGTGGAGTATTTCTTTAAATTCTTCATTAAATATGTCAACAACTAACTATGAAGCTGATTGGTTAAAGGTGAATGATGTGATTAAGAAATACTTGTATTTATACCACAGCCTTCTCATCCATTTAAATTAGCCCTTCCTTTTCAAATGGCTGTGGTTCCTTGTAAGTCTTTGTTTCATAGCCATACGGCTCCAGTTAGATTAATTCTCTCACAGGCTACTGCATGTCGCTTGCTCAGATGAGTGTAACATGCAATTTCCAGTGATATTTGTAAAATAATATCTGGGCAACCTGGGAAATAGAGTGAATTTTTTTATATTTTTTCTTTTCTGTTCTTTACTGTAGCAATGAGAAGCTTTTACAATGATGACCTCTTCAAGAGTTTTTGAAGAATATACTATGGACCAACAGATTACACAAGACAATCCAGAGAGTAAAATTCGGGTACAGCTCACCCCAGTTGTTCTCCCCATTCAAAAGCCTTTACAAAATTTTGTTATTTTATTGGGGGTAAGAGAAAGTCACGTTTTCTTCCTCTACCGAGTACATTCATTTCATCCAATCTCCGATTTTCTGAACACCATGGGGTTTTTTAATTCATGCAATCCATCTATTTATCCATTCTCCCTCATAATTATCCATTTTAGCATTATGGGGAAAATGGAGCCTATCATAGCAGCATCAGCTGAAAAGCAAAAACCAAACCTACACAAAAAAAGGCAGTAAATAATTTTTAAAAGTGTGAAATAATGTATTATATGTGGGATTACATTGGTATAGAAAAAGACCAAAGTTCAACGTACAGACATAGCAACAGAGCAGGAGATACACGACTCAGTTGTACAGTATAAAGCTTACTTTTCTTTCAGAGTGAAACTGACTTGATATTGTTAGGATTATTTTCATCTTCTAATTTGGTTTTGGCCGTTTGTTTTTTTTTTTTTTTTGTTTTTTTTTTTTTTGTTTACATTCTTTTCTAGTTATTTCTAACATTGACTCTCCCCATAACAATAATTAAGTGTGCTACTTTCTAACCATTGTTTTTTCTCCAACTACTTGCCTTATAACTCAAGAAGTCCTAACAACATTCTTTTTTTTTGCTCAGAAATTATCTTGGAAATCTTTGACTATTTATATCTCCTCCCACTTGCATTTTATCCATCCTACTCTAACTCTCTGCTTTACTGCTGTTGCAATTACAACTTGCTGACTCAAACACCGAGACCATTTATTTGAAGAGGTCTCCTTGTTTTAGCTTTGTATTTCTTCTATGTATGACTCTTTAATGCCATCCTTTGTTCTGCATACCTCCCAACAAAACTACTGTTGTTGCTACATTTATTTCAAAACTCTGTTTCTCCACTTTCCATTTGTTTTGCTACATTTCATCTGATGTACTATTCGTATAATCTTTCCCAGGATCTTCTTTTTCCTTTAACATCAGCAGACCACCACTCGGGGCACTCTGTCCTACTCTTTTTTCCAACTCTATGAACGCACAGGACATCCTCCCTTTCCCTTTAATTGTTCTCTATGATGTCAGTGTTTCCTTTCTATTTTCTGAATCCAAACTGGAGTTTGTTAGTTATCTTCAGATTTTTGCCCCATTGATGTTTCTGATATCTTTATGCTGTGTTTCATTTATTTTATCCCTCATTAGGTCTGCCTTTTGCTTGAGAGTAGGTACTATCAAGCTTTTTGGACACTCTCGTAGTATGTTTTCTTCGCTCCAGAAGTTTTTGTAGGATTTCATGTGGCCCCTCTATTCCCTCCTTTCTTCACATTCATGTCATATTCCTAAGGATTGTTGGTCTTTCCTTTTTCACTCTCAATAATGCTAGCTGGATGTCCTCTACTGTAGTTTAAACTGCTACAGCTATGCTAAAATGTAAGTCTATCTATCTATTATATACTGCCTTATCTATCTATCGATCTATCTACAGTGGGATGCAAAAGTTTGGGCAACCTTGTTAATAGTCATTATTTTCCGGTATAAATCGTTGGTTGTTACGATAAAAATGTCAGTTAAATACATCATATAGGAGACGCACACAGTGATATTTGAGAAGTGAAATGAAGTTTATTGGATTTACAGAAAGTGTGCAATTTGTTCAAACAAAATCAGGCAGGTGCATAAATTTGGGCACCACAAAAAGAAATGAAATCAATATTTAGTAGATCCGCCTTTTGCAGAAATTACAGCCTCTAAACGCTTCCTGTAGGTTCCAATGAGAGTCTGGATTGTGGTTGAAGGTATTTTGGACCATTCCTCTTTACAAAACATCTCTAGTTCATTCAGGTTTGATGGCTTCCGAGCATGGACAGCTCTCTTTAACTCACACCACAGATTTTCAATTATATTCAGGTCTGGGGACTGAGATGGCCATTCCAGAACGTTGTACTTGTTCCTCTGCATGAATGCCTTAGTGGATTTTGAGCAGTGTTTCAGGTCGTTGTCTTGTTGAAAGATCCAGCCCCGGCGCAGCTTCAGCTTTGTCACTGATTCCTGGACATTGGTCTCCAGAATCTGCTGATACTGAGTGGAATCCATGCGTCCCTCAACTTTGACAAGATTCCCAGTCCCTGCACTGGCCACACAGCCCCACAGCATGATGGAACCACCACCATATTTTACTGTAGGTAGCAGGTGTTTTCTTGGAATGCTGTGTTCTTTTTCCTCCATGCATAACGCCCTTGTTATGCCCAAATAACTCAATTTTAGTTTCATCAGTCCACAGCACCTTATTCCAAAATGAAGCTGGCTTGTCCAAATGTGCTTGAGCAGACCTCAAGCGGCTCTGTTTGTGCTTCCTCTGCATCACTCTAGCATACAGCATCTCCTTGTGTAAAGTGCTACCGAATGGTTGAACGATGCACAGTGACTCCATCTGCTGCGAGATGATGTTGTAGGTCTTTGGTGCTGGTCTGTGGGTTGACTCTGACTATTCTCACCATTCGTCGCTTCTGTCTATCTGAAATCTTTCTTGGTCTGCCACTTCGAGCCTTAACTTGAACTGAGCCTGTGGTCTTCCATTTCCTCAATATGTTCCTAACTGTGGAAACAGACAGCTTCAATCTCTGGGACAGCTTTCTGTATCCTTCCCCTAAACCATGATGGTGAACAATCTTTGTCTTCAGGTCATTCGAGAGTTGTTTTGTGACCCCATGTTGCTACTCTTCAGAGAAAATTAAAGGAGGAGGGAAACTTACAATTGACCCCCTTAAATACTCGGATTCACCTGTGTATGAAGGTCAGGGGTCACTGAGCTTACCAAGCCAATTGGAGTTCAAATAATTAGCTCTAAAAGTTTTGGAATTTAATAAAATGACAACGGTGCCCAAATTTATGCACCTGCCTGATTTTGTTTGAACAATTATTGCACACTTTCTGTAAATCCAATAAACTTCATTTCACTTCTCAAATATCACTGTGTGTGTCTCCTATATGATATATTTAACTGACATTTTGTATTGTAACAACCAACGATTTATACAGGAAAATAATGACTATTAACAAGGTTGCCCAAACTTTTGCATCCCACTGTATCTATCTATCTATCTATCTAATATTTTGAAATGGCAAAACTTGGTAAACCAGTTAAACGGTGAATTTTACAGTGCCTTTAAAGTACTTAAACCCTTTAAAGTTTTTACATTTTATTGTTATATAAAAATGAGTTATAGTGGATTTAATTTGCCTTTTTTAACACTGATCAGCAGAAAAAGACTCTTTAGTGTCAAAGTGATCCAAGGCAATCTCTGCAAGGATTAACTTGGACTACAGAGCCCTCTGCAAGTTCATTTATTTGTAATTTATTAGTTGAGGGCCATTTGAAAATACTTTATGTATGTGATGTACGCTCGAGCTTTGATAATTCCCTCCAGGGTTGGGTCCTGCCCGGTGCTCAAAGATGCCTTGAGAGGCAGAGGTGAGAAAGTGGATTGATTTATGTTGATATGAATTAGTCTCTACTTTAAATTATAGAAATGCAGAAATTTGACTCATGATGCTCAGGTATTCCATCTGAAGCCATTTCCTAACTCATACCTGAGCCTACCAGATATTCACTGGTTCCCCATGACCCTGAACTGGGTAAACAAGTATACAAACTGAAATTAGTAATGTTACTAAAAGGAACGTTACTTCTTAAATAATAATAGAATCTTGTATTTAACACTTCTTACTGATTTTCTTCATTGTACAGACCATTGAGATTTTATCTGGGATGGCAATCAATGGATGTGGAGGAATTTTGACAATGAATCCTCGGTCATATTCTATTACTCTCAGAGTGGCTTTCTTATCAGGAATCCAGGTATTTATATCAGACTTTTATTTCTATAATGATTGGCATGGAGGTGCAGTGGCTAGTGCTGCTGGTTTAGAGTGTCAACGGCACCCGGCACAGACAGGCAGATATCTTGTTTTGCACAAACCACCACACGTTTATTTACACTATTTACAAATTATGGTCACAAAGACCCAATCCACACCGTGCACAGTACCCCAATCAGTCAATAATCCTGGCCACAATGCCTTTCTTCGGGCCGCCTCCACTCTCCACTGCTTCGTCCTCCTTCCACCCGACTCCAGCCCTGAATGAAGGGAGACGGCCCCTTTTATAGCTGACCCGGACGAGCACCTGGTGTTCCCGGCAGTCCTTGCTGGCCACGCCCCAGCGTGGCGGAAGTGCCGCTGTCCTCCCGGCTGCTCTCCGGCGGCGTTATAAATCTTCCCCAGCACTTCCTGGTGTGGCAGGAGTGCTGGGGAAACAAGTCCCAAGGCATTGGGGCGCCTCCTGGCGGTGACCACGGGCTCCTACAGGGAAAGGCTTCCATGCCCTTGACCCGTGGTCCCCAAAGCAACCCGGAAGGCGAACCCCACGTGATCCAGGCAGGGCTCTGACCCTCTTCCGGTCCCTCCTGGCGTCCCGGCCGGGTCATGGCCCCTGGCATCCCTGACAGTGCCCCACAGCCAGCGAAGACCACTCGTGGGAAAGAGCGACCCGTCCCGAGGGCAGCAGAGTCCCGAAACGGGTCCTACCTGAGGATAGCCGGGTCCGCCCCGCACTCCTAGCAGGGACAGGGCGGAGACACAATCTGAGCACCAACCCATGGTGCATCCCTGTGCCTTGCACAGGTTGTGCTCCCCCCTTTTACCGGCACCCCGGGGCCTCCTCGATCGGCACCCCCTCCGAGACCTCCAGCCCCTTTGTTCCGAGCCACTCGCCCCCGTAGGCTCCTCCAGCTGTGAGCGCAGCTGCGCGCCGGCAGAGAAGTCATTCCGCTGACGGCCCGACATCAGAGGGCTGTTCCGCCACGAAGGGGTTCCTTCAGCCGCCCGGGGTCCGTCCCTACACAAGAGAACACAGGGCAGAACCGCTGCCAAAGCACCCAGCTCGTGCCATGCACGGGCAGCGTTCCTCCAATCACCCGGCACTTGCCTGATCGGCACCCTCTCCGCGGCTTCCGTGTCCCTCTCGATGATGGAGTCGCCGGCACCGCCTGCTCTCTCTGCCTGCCTCAGGGATTCCCTCTGCTCCCCAGAGGGCAGCCAGCCATACGCTGCACCCAGCAACGCTCCTCACCATATTGGAGGAAGCAGCACCCAGCCGCTTAATCCTCCCTTCACTCTTGGACGCCTTGACGGTACGCGACTTTGTATTAACAAACACAAGCCCCTTTCCCGTCTGCGTCCCTACAGTACAGCGCGAGGCCGCAGCCAACTCGGGCGGAGGGCGCTAGGACCCGGGCACTAAGCAGCCCGTGTCCATTCTCGTCCTCTCGACTCCCCTCGCCAGCGCATACAGCCATTAGCGCCGACTATTTGTCGGAGGGCTGCTTACTCAAACTGCTCATCGTTATCACAGCCATTTTCGCAGACCCTCCCAGTTGCTGTACGGAGTCGGCTGTACTCACCAAATCCGCCGTACCTCTCCGGCTGGAGATTCCAGCGCCGCCGTCCCGCTGTCAGTCGAAACTTCCGTAAGGTCGCGAGCGCCTTCTTCTCCAGATCCCGCACTGCAGCCCGGAGGGCACGTAGCAACTGTAACACACTCTGCTCTGCAGGCTGAAGGCACGCCCCCAGCTCCGTCCAGAGCAGCCGGCAAGGACAGAAAGTCAACCGACGCTGAGCCTACCTGTACGCCAGCCTCCGACGCCGGCCACTTCCTGTGGGCCCTCTCCTCTGGCCCAATCGGGTCTCCCCGCCCGTGATTTAACGTTCCTTGGTCCCGCTCTCTTGGTCATTGGCGGGCACCCAAGACACCCCGTCCAACCGCGTGCCTGTCAGGGGTAGGGACATCCGGTCCGCGGCCATCTTGCCTCCCTTTTCTCGGCGTCGATATGCCTGCCGGCAGCTCTGTTGTTGCCAGCACTCTTCGAGACGCAGCGTCTCCTTCTCCGCAGCCTTCGCGCTGCCGCCGTGCTGCCAGCGCCCTGCAGACCGGCATGCGCCCGCCACCGACGTGAATCCGGGAAGTCCCTGCCTGAGAAAGAAAAAACACGCCCGGCCTCCGGGCCGGCTGCCACTAGGCAGGGACTCGCCTTCCCGGACCCGTCCAACCGAGGACACCTCCTCGGCGAGGCTTCTTCCGACGCCATGCCGTCTCGGCCTGCAGCAATGGCACGATCCCTGGAGACCGCTGCTCTCCAGCTAGGCATACCGCCCGCCCGTGTCAGGGAAGTATGGCCATCAAACGGACCCCTGGCGGTCCGTGGTGTTTCTTCTCTCCGCGGGGCTGTGTACACGCAGCACCCGCTGAACGTGGTGGTGTCCCCTGCTGCGCCCGCCGCCCACAACAAATTTAGTTGTTGCAGGTCCCGCCTTGCAACAGGCGGAGTATCCTGCCGGCTACGCCAGATGTCAACGGCACCCGGGCACAGACAGGCAGACATCTTGTTTTGCACAAACCACCACACGCTTATTTACACTATTTACAAATTATGGTCACAAAGACCAGAACAATGGTCACAAAGACCCAATCCACACCGTGCACAGTACCCCAATCAGTCAATAATCCTGGCCACAATGCCTTTCTTCGGGGCCGCCTCCACTCTCCACTGCTTCGTCCTCCTTCCACCCGACTCCAGCCCTGAATGAAGGGAGACGCCCCTTTATAGCCCGGATGAGCACCTGGTGTTCCCGGCAGTCCTTAGTTGCACGCCCCAGCGTGGCGGAAGTGCCGGCTGTCCTCCCGGCTGCTCTCCGGGCGGCGTTATAAATCTTCCCCCCAGCACTTCCTGGTGTGGCAGGAGTGCTGGGAAACAAGTCCCCAAGGCATTGGGGCGCCTCCTGGCGGTGACCACGGGCTCCTACAGGGAAAGGCTTCCATGCCCTTGACCCGTGGTCCCCAAAGCAACCCGGAAGGCGAACCCCACGTGATCCAGGCAGGGCTCTGACCCTCTTCCGTCCCTCCTGGCGTCCCGCCGGGTCATGGCCCCTGGCATCCCTGACAAGAGCTACCCAACCTAAATACATATTTTGGCCCGGTTACTTACTATATGGTATCTGCATGTTCTCCTCTTGACCTACAGGTACTCTTTTTATTTGTTCATGTCCCATAGGTGAACACAGTAGGTGGATAAGTGACTTGAAATTTTCCCTGTATGAGTAACTGTATGAGTGTGCTTTATAATAGAATGCTGTCCCATCTAGGACTGGTTCCTGTGTTTTTCCAAATGATACGGCTCATGTACATTTTAACATTAGGTATATTTTGATAATAACAGGCTTTTCAGTCCACAAAAGCTCATTAATCCAATCCACTTAATTCCCCCAAAACAGCATTGTGTTGAATTCTGAATGTTTGCCTCAATACTTGGTAACTTAGTCCATGTGTGTATAGCTCTTTTTATGAAGAAAAATTCTGTAATGTTTGTGCAAAATTTACTCTTAAGAAGTTTCCAACTGTGCCTTCATGTTCTCGTTGAACTCATTTTAAAGTGAGAGCTTTGATCCACTGTATAAATTCCTTTCATAATTTAAAATGATTCAATCTTGTAACCTTCTAATCTCCATTTCCTTAAAGTGAAAAGGTTTAATTTCTTTAATCTTTCCTCAAAACTCATCATCTGCAGTCTTGAGATCAGCCTTGTCGCTATTCCTTGGGGGCTTCCTCTAGTGCTGCTATGTCTTCTTTGTAGCTCTTTTGTGTTCACTCCTCCCTGTTTGCTTTACTTTTCCTTAATAACACACCACTTTCACGCTCTCCTGTATCCTTTGGTGTCACCCTGGATTTCACAGTTAGTCATGAGCACCTCCATTATTCAAGCTTTTTTTGTTGTTTACCAGTTATTTGTTCTGAATTGTGTAGTAATAAAATGAAATTGAATGACTCCAAAAAAGTGCCCTGTTAAATTACTGATTGAGAATTTTATTTTCATTTATTAGTTTATGATCTCTGGAACGTTGACTCTCCTCCTGCAGTGGTTTTCAAGCATTTCATTGGTAGGTAAACAAATATGAAGCAATCAAATATTAATAATTCAAACAATTGGTAAGCATGAATCTTTGTCTCTTTATCTATCTATACTAATAAAAGGCCAAGCCCTGACTGACTGACTGACTGTCTGACTGACTCATCACTAATTCTCCAAGTTCCCGTGTAGGTGGAAGGCTGAAATTTGGCAGGCTCATTCCTTACAGCTTACTTACAAAAGCTGGGCAGGTTTCATTTCGAAATTCTACGCGTAATGGTCATAACTGGAAGCTATTTTTCTACATATACTGTAATTGAGTTGAGCTCGAAAGCCGTGGGGGCGGAGTTTCGTGTGACATCATCACGCCTCCCTCGTAATCACGTGAACTGACTGTCAACGCAGTACGTAGAAAACCAGGAAGACCTCCAAAAAGCGCTTAAGAAAACATGCATTATATAATTGAGAAGGCAGCGAAACAATAAGAAGCAAGCGAGTGACATATACTACCATATTCATGAGTGCTGCTACTTCGGAAAGAAAGCAAGGTGTAAACCTAAATTTTAAATTAAGTTCATAGATAGGCTGCCGCTGGCGTTTTTCATGCCCACGGGTAATGCGGGATACAAGTTTAATGAGAGGACACAGGATATAAACGAGAGTTTTGATCACTTTGTAACTAAGTTAAAATTGCAGGTGAAGGGGTGTGCTTATGCAAATTCCGAGACTGTGTTTGTAGGGGATTGAAAGTTAAGGTGCGTGGGGGAGTCACGTCATCATCTCCCCTCCCATTCACCACATTTCGCTCTGAGCTGCGATCCGCAGCTACCGCACGCAGTGTTACGGATGCGACTTTGTGACGCTGCCACCAAATACTCACAGAAAAATCCACAAGTTAATACACATGCTGTCTCTAGAGTTTCTCCACACTGAATTCTCCAGGCACTACTTACAAAAAGTTACATTGACAATCGTGTTACGTTATTTTTAAAATGTTTCCTTGTTTTAGAACAAGCACAGCTGAGAAGCTTTGATGCATGTGCTTCATAATGCGTTAAAAATCATGCATTTAATCACAAGCAAAGGGGAACTTCTGTTAATGCATGATTTCCTGGTACACCGATTACATTGATCAGCGCTTCACGATTCATTTTACCCTCGCACCCCTTGGTTTGAGAAGAAGTATGAAAAAATATGAGGTTAACACAGAAAAACAGATCACCAATTGAAGCTTTATGAATAATCGATTCGCCATCAATAATTGTTTTGGTAAAGCCATACTCAGTGTAATCCTCCTTCCATTTTATAATTTTTCCGCCACTGGCCATGATTAAATGAACGGTAAAAAAGTAAGAGTGAAGTGAGGGTGACTTATTCTGGCAAGCAGGCGACAGCTCAATAGCTCGAATTTGGATATAAGTAGATTCTATTTAGTCGCCAGAAATATCTTTGTTAGGAATGGTAGTTGAATTTAGTCTTTAAATTTCTATGGTAAAGAAAAATTATGCAATGATGACTACATTTAACTATATAAAGTCAAAACTTGTATATATAAAGTCATTTGCGAATATATAAAGTCACTGTCGGAATATATAAAGTTAAAACTTCAATATATAAAGTAATTCCCAAATATATAAAGTCAAAACCTGAGTATATAAAGACGGCGTTGAAATATTTTGGAATATATAAAGTAAGGCCTGGAATATATAACGTCAAAACTTAAATATATAAAGTTAGTGTTGGAATATATAAAGTCAGCACTGGAATCTATAAAGTCAAATTTTGAATATATAAAGTCGGCGTCGGAATATACAATGTCAGCACTGGAATATCCATCCATTTCCCAACCCGTTGAATCCGACCACAGGGGCATGGGGGTCTGCTGGAGACAATCCCAGCCAACACTGGGCGCAAGGCAGGAACCAATCCTTGGCAGGGCACATGCATCATTTTCAAAACATTAACCGGACAGTGTTTTTTTAATTTATTTTTCTGAATACGTTTTTGTTCACTTAGTTCAGTTCAGAGTTGTTTCAATCAATAGATTTTGACTTTCACTTTATATATTCAGGAGGGAGTTTATATATTCAGCTTTTGACTTTATATATTCAGCGCTTTGACTTTATATATTCAAGTTTTGACTTTATACATGGGCGGCACGGTGGCGCAGTGGTAGCGCTGCTGCCTCGCAGTTAGGAGACCTGGGTTCTCTTCCTGGGTCCTCCCTGCGTGGAGTTTTCATGTTCTCCCCGTGTCTGCGTGGGTTTCCACCGGACGCTCTGGTTTCCTCCCACAGTCCAAAGACATGCAGGTTAGGTGGATTGGCGATTCTAAATTGGCCCTAGTGTGTGTTTGTGTGTGTCCTGCGGTGGGTTGGCACCCTGCCCAGGATTGGTTCTTGCCTTGTGCCCTATGTTGGCTGGGATTGGCCCTAGCAGACCCCCGTGACCCTGTGTTTGGATTCAGCGGGTTGGAGAATGGATGGACGGACTTTATATATTCTGACGCCGACTTTATAAATTCACAAAATCAATTTATTTGCCTGTTTGGCACCCCGTAGTATATGTGTGTGTGTATGTGTGTATATATATATATTATATATATATATATATACACTACGATAAAATATATATATATATATATATATATATATATATATATATATATAATATATATATATATATATGCCAGCAACACTCATATCAAAGACAAAACAATTACATTAACAATCATGTTACGTTATTTTTAAAATTTTTCTTTTTCACAACTTCTTTAACACACTACTTCTTTGCTGCGAAGCGCGGGTATTCTGCTAGTATATACTAATAAAAGGCAAAGCCCTCACTCACTGACTCATCACTAATTCTCCAACTTCTCATGTAGGTAGAAGGCTGAAATTTGGCAGGCTTATTCCTTACAGCTTACTTACAAAAGTTAAGCAGGCTTCATTTCGAAATTCTACACGTAACAGACATAACGGTCGACAACGTCCGTCATGTTGAACTTTCTTATTTATGGCCCCATCTTCACGAAATTTGGTAGGCGGCTTCCTGCATTAACCGAAACCGATGTATGCGTACTTATTTCGATGGTATGACGCCACTGTCGGCCGCCATATTAAATTTTCTAACGTCACTAATTTTCCAACTTCCTGTGTAGGTAGAAGGCTGACCCCATCTTCACGAAATTTGGTAGGTGGCTTCCCTGCACTAACCAAAACCGATGTACGTACTTATTTTGATGGTATGATGTCACTATCGGCTGCCATATTGAACTTTCCAACGTCACTAATTCTCCAACTTCCCATGTAGGTAGAAGGCTGAAATTTGGCAGGCTCATTCCTTACAGGTTACTTACAAAAGTTAAGCAGGTTTCATTTTGAAATTCTACCCATAATGGTCATAACGGTCGACAACGCCCGCCATGTTGAACTTTCTTATTCATGGCCCCATCTTCACGAAATTTGGTAGGCGGCTTCCCTACGCTAACCGAAACCAATGTACGTACTTATTTCGGTGGTATGACGCCACTGTCAGCCGCCATATTGAACTTTCCAATGTCACTAATTCTCCAACTTCCCGTATAGGTAGAAGGCTGAAATTTGGTACTTATTTCAGTGGTATGATGCCACTGTCTGCCGCCATATTGAACTTTTCAACGGTCTTTGTTACTTATGGGCCCATCTTCAAGAAATTTGGTATGCGGGTTCCCAACGTTAACTGAATCCTACTTACGTACATATATACGTCCATAGCCTGCAGCTCGGTCACCGTGTGAGGTGGCATTGGGTCCCCCATCCCAACGTTTCCCACGTTGTTGGCTGCCTGCATATATAAGGCCATCCGTCGCTCTGGTCTCTACATTCCCTTCCTTGCTTCGCTACGGGAATCACGTCTCCCTGCTGATAACTACAGCCTTTTTATTTAATCCACAGCGTCTCCGCTGTTTTATTGTTCATTTATTACGATTATAGTTATTGTGTAGGTATTTTAGACTTACTTTACATTGTTCAGGTACCGATTTCCTTTATCATTCCAACCGTACCCCATTAGCATGTCTATCGAGGTGATCACCATCGATCAAAGAACTGTCACTTACCGAGTGGTTTCCATGCCCGGAGATGGCACCTATCTTTGCCATTCTCTGTGTTACATATTGCACGGCCATATCAGGCTCACTCTTGATATCTGGAGGAACATTGTGTCTTATGTATTGAATGACTGGGACAGGTTCAAGGTGTGGACTGATGACGGTACAGGGGATAATTATACTACACAGGAGCACTAGAAGAGTGAAATGCTTAAGCCCTTCACCTATGGTTCTGCATGTGAGTTGATGGCTGCCGCTGAATTGTTCAGTTGTCGCTTTCTAGTGTACCGAAATGGCCAAATATTTTACACCTTTCGACAACACCAACGCCTCTTAAACATCTTAGATTGACAGGTGACGATTTCAGTAGTGGACACTTTGATGTTCATAAAGGTTTAAACTCTCAAAAGCTGGATATGAAGTTATCGATGAAACCGGTTGTATACTTACAGCACTTGACAGATGCCGAATGTCACTTCAACACAAGTCCTACAAATACTGTCGTAATTGAAACAAACCATGAAACTCAAACCGATTATGACAGCAGCAATCCAAGCTGTGAGATTTGAAACAAGATTACTGTTCACATGGCCAACTGTACGTTGCATGCTTAAGAGTAAGCTCAGCACACAGCTTGGTCATATTACAACGGAGGGCGAACTCACAATGTGGTATACAAAGAGATCCTTAACAAATAATTATTGGTAAATTTTCCCTCAGTTTAAACAGGTTTAATTTTCTTCTTAATAAAAATTTTAAGGCAGTACTTTGCCGCTGCAAAGCGCGGGTATTTTGCTAGTATTTTATATATATATATATATATATATATATATATATATAATACTGTGTACATATTGTGGAATGTACTGAAAAACAAGACAGACACACTCATAAAGGTTTCGGGTGGTAGCCCCATATACTGCAAAGACAATTGGGTCAATCTTTTTCCCATAAAACACAAAAGACATTGAAGGTTGGGAAGACAGACAGTATATAGGGGAGGAAATTAGAATGTGGGATGCTGGGTAAATCGTGATGGATTGTGGTAGTTTGACGTCATCGATGTGGGAGCAGAAGGAAGAAAGGAACCCGGAAGTGTTGTAGCTCTTCGAGTCATCCAGGTGGTCTTATGGTGGCAGTGTCTCTGTCTTTCTGAAGAAACAAAGAAAGAAAGTTTAGACCTCTGCTTTATATATAAACGTCTATGTGTGGAAGTGTGTCTGTCTGTCTATTCGGCCCAGAAGTCCGAGGCTACAGCATGAAACTCAAAGAGCCGGCAAGGCGTCGGAAATAGGAAGAAAGAAGTATAAGGCTACAGCTTGAAGCTGAAAGACTGATATGCAAGGGAGGTGAGCACATCTGCAAAGCAAAACCACCAATTGTGCATTTCAGTTTTGTTTCTGACGACTTCAGTGGTTTCTAGGAGCCCGGGCTTTTTACAGAACGGGCTTACACAGCTAGAATATATAAACGTATATACATGGAAGTGTGTGTCTGTCCGGCCCGGAAGTGAGAGGTGGAGTCGGGGTAAGCGCTCCACCTCCGAGGAAGCAGAAACTCGCTTAGCTGCTAATAACAGAAGCAAGGCGAGCGCATCTGCAAAACAAAACCTCAGAGGAGAGACAAAGTCGCTTAGCTGCTAACACTGGCAAAACGGTATCCCTTTTACTTTTCCTCCCGCCGCTAATGCACAATGCGAGCACGTTGGCAAAACCAGTCATTCTAGAAGAGAGACGTAGTTCCTTTTAATTACCTGACATCTCTACATTTCAGTTTTTTTTTTTTTTTTTGACAATTTCAATAGTTTCTAGGACCCCGGGCTTTTTACAGCATGGGCTTACACGGCTAGTATATATATAAAATGACAAAATGTCTGGTGTTCATTCTCTGGTGTAATGTCATCTGGCAGGCACACGAGGGCTAGAAAGGGAAAAACGCACAAAGAATGAGGGGCATATGTGCCAGCATATCTGGTGAACTGGTGATGATTCCTAAATGTGCAATATGATCGAAAAAGACAAACCTACCATTGTGTCTGATTTAATCAATGGGTGTTTTGCTATGTTTATGTCAAAAATGTATGTCATCTAATTAAATGCACTAGACCTAAAGATTTTTTCCTCAGTTGAATAAAATGGTTTACTATAACCTTAAATGTATGCTACAGTTTAACATGGAGAACAAGAAGACAAAACCCAAAAACATTGGACAGAAAGTGATTTTCAACATGTGTGAGTGAGAATTAGTGTGTGTGTGTTATTTAAAAATAATGTCATATTAATCCTTTGCTGTTATTTATTTATTTTTTTTTGTATTGCTACAGCTGAACTTGATAATGAACAGTGGAAGTCTGATGTTTGCTTTCATTGGAATAATTGTTTATTCATTGCAATTATCTAGGATGTTGGAATTTGACCCTTTGGTAAGTGCCTCATTTTATGATATTTGCTACCACATATTCTAATGGTTTGAATAATGGCAGGATTTACTTTTATTGTTGTTTCAAGATGCGCTGGAAATGTAACTTTGGGTATTTTGGTTGCTAATGGCAGAAGTCGTTTTCACATTAATTTTTATTTAATGTATAATGTTGTATTGATTGTCTGTTAAATTTGTACTGCTTTCATTAGTCTAAAGCAAAGGTGTCGAACTCTGGGTATGGACGGCCGCAGTGGCTGCAGGTTTTCATTCTAACCCTTTTCTTAATCAGTGACCAGTTTACACTGCTAATTAACTTCTTTTTCCTTCATTTTAATAGCCTTGTTTTTAAGGATTTAGTCCTCTGAATTTATTATTTTTTTCGTTAAATGACAGCCAAACAGAAATGAGATTTGAAGTGAGTCAACAAATGACAAGCTGAGTCTGACCTTAAACTCCACTTCATTTCAAAAGATGACCAGCTAAATTGGGATTTCAAACTCAACCAATTTCACTCCAACCAATCTCTTAATGAGAAGCCGATTCTTGCTGTTAATTAAACCTGTTGTTTAATTCCATGGCTTGTTGTTGCTCTCATTCTGCCACAGCAAACATTTCCAAAACTGTTGATTTTCTGTTTTTACTAAGAACATCATCAAGATGTTTTGGTGACCCGAGAGATCAGCCTTACTGAGACCTTCACCTTTCTTTATTTCCAGATATTGTGTGATGGGCACACATGTGGAAGCTTCTTTTGGGTCTCATTATTGTTTGGCTGCTAATTAAGGAAAAAGAAACAATTAGGGGCTTGAGTCAAGTTAATTAAAACTAAGGCAAAATAATTTAATTAGTAGCAAAAACTGGTCACTAATTAAGAAGATTGTTAGAATGAAAACCTGCAGCCACTGCAGCCATCCAGGACCGGAGTTTGACACCCCTGGTCTAAAGGGTCATGTGCAATAAGCACTTTATTGTACTTTGTACCTGTGACAATAAACTTGAACCTGTTCCTTTCCATTTATTCATTCAACCACTGTCTTCTCCAGGTCAGGGGAACCGAAGCCTATTCTAACAGCACTGAGAGTACAGTGGATAATGAAAGGAGTGCTGTCACAAGGCACGCTGATATTGACAATAAACCGCATGAGGTAAGCTTACAATATCTGTTTCATTTATTAAGTTACTGTGCCATGTGAAATATCTTATTTATTAAATCAAATGTAATAGTATTTTAATTTAAAAAGTATGTTAAAACAATGTGCAGGGTAAAGGGTGTTATTATTATATTATTTAAGAAGTTTGATAGAATCTGTTAAGGTTCGGATCTCAGCCTATTTGCGAGATGTTGGCAGAAATCCCCCAATCCCAAATATCTGCACAAGTTTTTCTCTGAGTACTTCACTTTTTCTCTCACATCCTAAAGTAATGTAGTTTAGGGAAATTGAACACCCTAAAGTGGCCCAGTGTGTGGAATCCCCTTAAATGATAGTTTTAATGGGTAGGCAAGTACAGTAAATACAGTATGTCCAGTACTTTTATATCAATCAGGTACTACCTAGAGTTAATCAGCTGTGGTCTCTACAGGGCACTATAAAGCCAAACTCAAAAATTAACTGTGAACAAAAAATAATTGAAAAGAAAAATCTAATCCTTTACTTGAGGGTTTTACTGAGTCGGTATGTCTGGTACCACCATAACAATCAGGTACTACAGACGTTCTACACTGCTTGGCATGCACTGTTTTCGTTACATCTGGCATTGTGCCTCAATGTATGTATTCATTTAGGGCAAGCTCTGTTGAACCAAATACTGTACAAGTGATTGGAATTGAACATCAGCATAGAAAAAGCATTTATATTAAATCAACAGACCTGCTGGTGCCAATAAACACCCTATACAACAGTCAGTCAGTAGGCAGGTGGAATAAATGAACAGACAAACTTTTTTGTCCCCAAGTGGAAATCTGGCTTTGTACAGAAGTCCTTCAGATAGATAGATATTAATTTTAGTGTAGTAGGCAGGATTAGATAGATAGATAGATATTAATTTTAGTGTAGTAGGCAGGATTAGATAGATAGATAGATATTAATTTTACAAAAACATTTATTTATATAGCACATTTTCATACAAACAGTAGCTCAAAGTGCTTTACATATTAAAGAATAGAAAAATGAAAGACAATTATAAAACAAAATAAATCAACATTAATTAACATCGAATAAGAGTAAGGTTCAAATGCCAGGGGGGACAGAAAAAACAAAAAAACTCCAGACGGCTGGAGAAAAAATAAAATCTGTAGGGATTCCAGACCATGAGACCGCCCAGTCCCCTCTGGACATTCTACCTAGCATCAATGAAACAGTCCTCTTTGGATTTAGGATTCTCACGGAAGGGCTTGATGATGATGATGGTCACGTAGACTTCTGCCTTTTAATCCGTCCATCATTGTTGGAGCGAATTTTAGTATCGTAGGCAGGATTAGATAGATAGATAGATAGATAGCAGCTTAAACTACAATAGAGGAGATCCAGCTAGCATTAATGAGCGTGAAAAAGGAAAGACCAACAAACCCTTAGAAATATCAGTCATTAGAGGAGGGAATAGAGGGGCCACATCAAATCCTACAAAAACATCTGGAGCGAAGAAAATATACTAAAAGAGTGTCCAGAAAGCTTGATAGTACCTACTCTCAAGCAAAAGGCAGACATAATGAGGGATAAAATAAATGGAACACAGCATAAAGATATCAGAAACAACAGTCAAGCAAAAATCTGAAGATAATTACACGGACTGACAAACTCCAGCTTGGACTCAGAAAATGAAAAGGAACAATGACATCATAGAGAGCAATTGAAGAGAAGGGGAAGATGTCCTGTGCATTCATAGAGTTGGAAAAAAGAGTAGGACAGAGTGCCCCAGGGGTACATCAAATCAAATGTAACAAAACAAATTGAAAGTGGAGAAAATGAGAGTTTTGAAATAAACTTTACTTGTACCCAGGGGGAATCTGGCTTTTAAGCAAAGCTCTTCAGATAGATAGATAGACAGTCCCAGGTATGAAGAAGCCCCAGTAACGTTTCTTGACATATATTCAGCAGTAATCACAACACAACAATACATTTCGGACTAAGCAATGTGTTTTCCAAAATAATCTCTCCACTACTTTGCTTCATTTCCAATACTTTGGATAATTCTTTATAATTTGCTGCTTCTTCTGTAATTGTGACGGATGGACAGAACCCTTACCCGGAATATGGAAGTACCAGGCGAGAGAGTATTTGCATGACTGTTTCTCATTCGGACCGACAGAGGGCTTAATGGCTTACAGCAATTACAAACATGGAAACTCAACCCTGCTGGGGCCCGTGGTGGCAAGTGAGGCAACTGCTCCAGGCAAAGAAGGCCTGCTTTTGAGGTCCGGGTGTCCCGTTTGATCAGATTTGTCAAGTTATATTTTGATAAAGTCTGCATGTAATCTTGCAAAAATTTTGCTGAATACTCTAATGAGAAAATCTGCTGTATGTTAACATTTTTTTATTAAATTTGTTGCAAATTAATACAGTCCACACTTACTGGTGACAGCGATTGACGTAAATGGCCCCGCGTGGGGTTGGTCAACCCTGGCCCCGTAAACCCCTAAGGCCGCCTCTGCCTACACCAGAAAAAAATCGTCGGGCACCTGGACTGTTTCAGAGTACCCTATGAAAGGAGCCAGTCACCACCACTCAATAGCCTGATTCGGGAGGAAGAGGATGAAGCTTTTGAGGAGGAGTGGAGATGGAAGGAATGGCGGCCAAAGGGACTGTGTTGTGCTCTGTTATCATTGTGTGCTGGACTATGTAAATAAACCGTGTGCTGTGTGGCAAAAAATTGTGTCCTGCCTGTCTGTGTCAGGGATAGGGCAGCTGTACGCGCCCTGGCTTTCACACAATATGTGACTCTAGAATCAGTACGCTTTATGCTTACTAGGGGCTTGACTAGTGTGAGTGATCGCGAGGATGGATGAAAAAGCCCATTAGGGATGGTTCAAGCCTTGCACCCATTGAAGCTAGAATAAGCTTCACCTCTCTTCTATGACACTGAATTAGTTTAAGCAGAGTCAGAAAATAAATGAATAGACGGAAATATGTTCATTCTGCACATTGAAAGTGTCATTTTTATTTCTCATTTCTTCTCGTGTCTTTTTCACAGGATAATATTAACAATTTCATGTTGTTGTTGCTAAGTCTTACTCTCTTGGAAGTGTGTTGCTTGGTTCCATTTATATGGCGGCGAGTCAAGGCCCGTTACTTACACAGCACCTCACACTGGTAAGAAAATAACAGATTTCTGTTTACATCTCTATCTATTATTTACTTTTGCTGAAGTGTTTGGATTAGATGAAAGAAATTCTACCCCCGTCAGTCTTTGTTTTTCTGTTTTGCAATTCAGTTCCTAATTGTGCAACCACTTAAGTACATAAGGCATTTGAAAATAAGTGATGACTATTCAAGCTGGTTTAGCTAACCAGTAACTAAGAAGATTAAATACAAATCAAATCAGATCAGGTCTCAGATGAAAATGAGAACATGAACAGTAACCCCTATTCTGTACTCAAACACTTAAGATTTTTACACACATTTGTCAATTTATCTACTGTCAGGGATAAAACCAACATGACCAGGGCTCCTCAGTCACAGTCCTGGAGGGCCGCAGTGGCTACAGGTTTTTGTTCTAACCCGGTTGCTTAAATAGAAAGCAATTGTTGCCTAAAATTTTAATTTCATGGCTTGTTAGTGCTTTAACTCTGCTAAGTCAGGTCATTCTCATATTCTAGATTTTCTTCCACTTTCTAAGGATATCATCCAAATGATTTGTAGGCTAAAATGGGTGAATAATTCTCAGTCATTCACTTTTTTATCCTCAGTTTCCTTCCAAGTATTTAATTAATCTCAATAGTGCATGATGAATACACACAGGTGTGAAACAGTAACACACTAAATGGAGAAATGCTGCTTTCCTTTGTCATGTTATTGCTAATTAGGAGCGATAAAACCAAGAATACAGCTGTTTAAGACTAAAATAAGCAATAAGGGTTCAAAGTCTTAACGGGCGAGACAACTAAAGTGAAGCAGAAGTGTTACTTGAGCAATAAGTGCTTCTTATTAAGCAATTAGGTTTGAGCAACAACCTGTGGCCACTGCGGCCCTCCAGGACTGTGATTGAGGACCCCTGAACGTGACAGTAGAATATCTCTTCTGTAGGGGTAGTAGCTTAGATCACATTACAGAGAGTTAAGTTCAGGCCTCTGAATCTACACTCACCTAAAGGATTATTAGGAACACCTGTTCAATTTCTCATTAATGCAATTATCTAATCAACCAATCACATGGCAGTTGCTTCAATGCATTTAGGGGTGTGGTCCTGGTCAAGACAATCTCCTGAACTCCAAACTGAATGTCAGAATGGGAAAGAAAGGTGATTTAAGCAATTTTGAGCGTGGCATGGTTGTTGGTGCCAGACGGGCCGGTCTGAGTATTTCACAATCTGCTCAGTTACTGGGATTTTCACGCACAGCCATTTCTAGGGTTTACAAAGAATGGTGTGAAAAGGAAAAACATCCAGTATCGGCAGTCCTGTGGTAAACGCCTTGTTGATGCTAGAGGTCAGAGGAGAATGGGCCGACTGATTCAAGCTGATAGAAGAGCAACTTTGACTGAAATAACCACTCGTTACAACCGAGGTATGCAGCAAAGCATTTGTGAAGCCACAACACGCACAACCTTGAGGCGGATGGGCTACAACAGCAGAAGACCCCACCGGGTACCACTCATCTCCACTACAAATGGAAAAAGAGGCTACAATTTGCACGAGCTCACCAAAATTGGACAGCTGAAAAATGTTGCCTGGTCTGATGAGTCTCGATTTCTGTTGAAACATTCAAATGGTAGAGTCAGAATTTGGCGTAAACAGAATGAGAACATGGATCCATCATGCCTTGTTACCACTGTGCAGGCTGGTAGTGGTGGTGTAATGGTGTGGGAGATGATTTCTTGGCACACTTTAGGCCCATTAGTGCCAATTGGCTATCGTTTAAATGCCACGGGCTACCTGAGCATTGTTTCTGACCATGTCCATCCCTTCATGACCACCATGTACCCATCCTCTGATGGCTACTTCCAGCAGGATAATGCACCATGTCACAAAGCTCGAATCATTTCAAATTGGTTTCTTGAACATGACAATGAGTTCACTGTACTAAAATGGCCCCCACAGTCTCCAGATCTCAACCCAATAGAGCATCTTTGGGATGTGGTGGAACGGGAGCTTCGTGCCCTGAATGTGCATCCCACAAATCTCCATCAACTGCAAGATGCTATCCTATCAATATGGGCCAACATTTCTAAAGAATGCTTTCAGCACCTTGTTGAATCAATGCCACGTAGAATTAAGGCAGTTCTGAAGGCGAAAGGGGGTCAAACACCGTATTAGTATGGTGGTCCTAATAGTCCTTTAGGTATGTGTATTTATTACTGTAAATATCAACCATGGGGTAGCACGGTGGCACAGTGATTGCGCTGCTGCCTCACAGTAAGGAAACCCGGGTTCGCTTTCCGGGTACTTTCTTGTGTGGAGTTTGCATGTTCTCCCCCTATCTGCGTGGGTTTCCTCCGGGTGCTCTGGTTTCCTTCCACAGTCCAAAAAAATGCAGGTTAAGTGCATTGGTGATCCTAAATTGTCCCTAGTGTGTGTTGTTGGTGTGTGTGTGCCCTGCATTGGGCTGGCGCCCTGCCCGGGGTTTCTTCCTGCTTTGCGCCCTGTGTTGGCTGGGATTGGTTTCAGCAGGCCCCCGTGACCCTGTAGTTAGGATATAATGGGTTGGATAATGGATGGATGAATATCAACCATCCTATTACACAAACATGGCAACGTATTGGTTCTACAAATGAATCTTGATGATAATTTGCTGAAGAAGAAGCTAGATAAGAAA
The DNA here is from genome assembly GCF_016835505.1 of Polypterus senegalus. Taxonomy (NCBI): domain Eukaryota; kingdom Metazoa; phylum Chordata; class Cladistia; order Polypteriformes; family Polypteridae; genus Polypterus; species Polypterus senegalus. The sequence continues at coordinate 13,947,681 of NC_053163.1, forward strand.
ATGGAGTGGCATGAGTAATGAACTGGTGAAGAAGGAAAAGGGTGAAAAAGATGACATTAAACCTGTCACTGGTAAGTCTGCTGTGCAGAAGTTGTAAAAGCTATTGAACAAGAAAAGTTGGCAGCTGAATTCCAAACATCATGTGAAAGAAGCCCGGAAGCACCATTTAGAGAAGCTGAAACAACAGCTCAGCTCCCAACTTTATTTGGTCTCCGGACTGAGCAGGATCTGTTGCAGTCAAGAGAAATATTTGCAGATGCAATAGAGGTGGTACGCAGATGACTGCAAAAAGAAACTATACTGAAGCAAAGTGCACTAATCATATAGACAAGTACCTGTGATTTGACTTCCCACACTTTCTTGCAACACAACCTAGAGAGAATCAGAGTGCTGTTTCACCGAACAGACAAAATTCCATCTGGAATCACAATGAGGAACAAAGAGAGAGCCCACGTCAGGGAAGGCTTGAGTGAATTCACATACTGTAACCCTAACTGGATAAGGCAAAAGCAAACTTTTTTATTTCTCTTGACTGTTCATTGGTTGGCTAAGTGAAAGTGTGGGCTGTTTGGGCTCAGATTTCAGAATCTTTGTCTATAATACTATGAAGCAAAAAGTGCTTCATGTCTTGTCTGGAAAAGGCTCAGATGAAGTTTGAGGAGGCCGAGCACCTTATGCGCATTTACCATGACATTAAAAAAGAGATCCAGGTAAGAGAATACCTGACATGGCTATACAGATTAAACTGAAAAAAAAAAAAAATTTAAAAATCGAAGCAAAAAAAAAACATACATTGGTTAATTATTTTTTTGGTTGTCCCAGGCTGAGTTCAATTTCTGCACTGTATATTGTGGCCTGGTGAAGAAATAACAGGTTTCCATAGAGCTAAAGAAATTTTGAGGTGCCAAGCAGGTAATCCCTTTTATTTTCCGTGAACAAACAAAAACAAACAAAGAAAACAACGCTCTTTGGCATACGTTCCAAGTGTGGAATTTTTTTTTTTTTAATTTATTAATTTTATTGTAATCATTCCATCCATCCATCCTACTATATCCTAACTACAGGGTCAGCTCTCCTTACACTGTGCCGCCCTAATCATTCCATACAAATAGATCAATTTTTACAAAAAATAGGATTGAAAACAAATCGTTCCCCACCTGTGAGAAAGAGAGCATGGCCAACGGAGTAAAACTTAAAGCTTGTAAACATACCTAAATTAATGAGTTTAATAGGGCAATAGAGATGAATGGAGAAGAGAAAGAAATGAGTAGAGAATCTGCTTCCTCTGTGCTTTAAGAGCTTATTTTAAAATATAATCGATTAGATACTGCCAGGTTTTCAAAAAGCTCTGTATAGATCCTCTAACTGAGAATTTTATTTTTTCCAATTTCAAATAGTATAAAACATTGGTTACCCACTGACTTAAAAGAGGAGAGTTAGGATTCTTCCAGTTTAGCAAAATAAGTCTGTGTGCCAGAAGTGTAGTGAAGGCCATCACAGTTTGTTTGTCTTTCTCCACTTAAAGCCCATCTGGAAGAACACCAAACACAGCTGTTAATGGGTTAGGAGGGATTGGGACACCAAGGCTGTCTGAAAGGCACTTAAAAATATTTGTCCAGAATGATGTTAATTTGGTTCAGGCCCAAAACATGTGACCCAGTGAGGTGTTCACAGGTTGGATCTCACCCTGGAAACATTCTGGACAGTTTTAGTCGAGACAGATGTGCTCAAAATATAATTTTGAGTTGAATAATTGTATGCTTTGCGCATATGGAGCTCGAGTGAATTTTCTGCATTGCTACCTTCCACTCATTATCTGATATATTGATTGAGAGATCTTTTTCCCAGTGTCCTCTTGGATCTTTGAAAGGGAGGGACTGTAAAATAATTTTATATATTGCAGAGATGGTGTCTAAGTCCTTGAAATTGAGCAATATTTTTTCCAGTGTGGGAATTCAACAGAGGGATGCAGTTGCTGCTAGCGGAGCTCCGTCTGGTAGGTCACTCAAGCTAGTAAATGACCTCCTTCCAGGACGCCTGGAGTTTTACGGTGGCTTAACAGGAAGGGGTGAGGTCATATGCCTTCACCGGACAGATTCTTGTCACTGTGGGGAAAGAAGAAATTGATAACGTTAGCATCAGCGCCTTCCCCCGTTTCCCACAAAGTACAGCACAGTTCACAGCACTACACAAAACTCTTGTTCTTCTTTCTCTCTCTTTCTCTTTCTGTGTTTCCTCCACTCCTCCTGGCAAGCTTCGTCTTCTCCCTCCCGACTCTGGCTCCCGGAGTACTGGCTGCTGGCTCCTTTTATAAGGCACCAGGAAGTGTTCCAGGTGCTCATTGACCTACATCCAAGGGCTCAGCAACAGCTGCAGCACCCCCTGGCGGTACCCATGGAACCCAACAGGGCTGTATCAAACTCCATTTGCCTAAGGTAAAGTCATCTCTGATGGAGAATTGCAGGAATCGTCAGGTAGAGGAATCCTTTCATCGTATTGGCTGGCCTAGAGCTGTGCCAGCTGTGGAATGGCCAATAGGGGGAGGTAGCTTGATGGCTGAGGTCTCCAGAACTCTTAACAAATTCAAATCCTATTATTTGATATTATCTACTGTTAAATTCTGCTCTGTACTTGTAATATTTTTATTGCATTTTTATAGTGTATCGAGGATTACTTCTGTTCTGTTTATTGTATTGTTTTGAACCCCTTCTTTTTGACACCCACTGCACCCCCAATCTACCTGGGAAGGAGTCTTTTCTTGAACTGCATTTCCCAAGGTTTCTTCCATTTCTTTCCTATTAGGTTTTATTTTTATTTGGGAGTGTTTCCTTGTCAAGGCTGGGGGGGTCTGTCAAAAGGCAGGGCATGTTAAAGCCCATTGCTGCACTTCTTGTGTGATTTTCAGCTATATAAAAATCAATTGTATTGTACTGTATTGCAGCGGTTCTCAAACTGTGGGACGCACCCCCCTAGGGGGGTGCTGAAGCTGTACAAGGGGGGCGTTGAATAAATGAACAAGACATTAAAATTCATTTTTTACATTTTTATTTCAAATTTAAATTTGCAAGCATATAGGCCTAATCATAACAAATGCATTATAATAAAACTAGCAGAATACCCGCGCTTCGCAGCGGAGAATAGATATCTACATATACACACATATATATACATACCTATCTACATCATATATACACATACATACATACACACACACAAATTATATATATGTGTGTATGTATGTATGTATGTGTGTGTATATATATATATATATATATATATATATATATATATATATATATATATATATATATATATATATATATATATATATATATATATATATATATATATATATATATATATATATATATATATATATATATATATATATATATATATATACACATACATATACTTGTGTGTATGTTTGTATGTGTCTATATGTGTGTATAGCTTTGGTCACTGAGTGCAAGGGAAAAATAATAAAATATAGTCTATAAGTTATTAAACAGTAAAACATTAACGTTTTAAGAAGTACAGGTACATTGAGCACTACTGGAGTGGTTTCAGGTAAACTACATTTTAAAGACTGTGTAACACAACAGGTAAGTAACTAACAGCAGCTAAAATGTATATGGATCATCTCTCGGTAGTAGATCCCTTTTGAAAGGCGCTACACGACGGCTGTGGTATAGAAATTACATTTTCTATTTGAACGCTCAAATTTGTGCCTCTGGTAATGTGCCTTACCGGCATTTAAAGAAAATTAGTTTTGTGTCCTCTGCAGTGTTAAGAGAGAAAGGCTTTGGTTTGGGATAAAAGGAAAAAGGTGTAAAGAAAGGAAAGTTGCCTTTTTCTTTTATATAGTATAGAGAGATGTGTTCGCTGACGTTATGATCGCCTTTTGGGACAGTCGCGTGGGTCTTGTGTAGACTGGTGAGACGCCCCGCCATTAATCGGCTGTGATGGCACTGTCAGTCCTCCACTCCTGTGCGTGTCTTCATAATCCGAGCTGAGGACCTCATAATCGTATACGTGCAAAAGAAAGTGTGAATCGCCTTAATATTATTTTGCCGTGGTGTAGAAAAGGGGTCCCGTGTTTGCACTTGTCTGGGCTATAGCGGAGGGGGAGGATGAAAAAAAAAAATTAAAAGTGCTCACTTTGACTTAAGGCAGAAGCGCAGTCAGCGCCTCAAAGGCCGGCACAGCTATGCACGCGCTGGCTGCTCGACTTTTGCTGGGCAGGAGACCCCAGTTTTGTACACACGCTCATGATATCAAAAGTCTCAGCGCTCTTTGGAGGTCATTCATATATTATATATATAGCAAAATACCCGCTACCGCAGCGGAGAAGTAGTGTGTTAAAGAAGTAATGAAAAGAAAAGGAAACATTTTAATAATAACGTAACATGATTGACATTGTCATGAGTGTTGCTGTCATATATATGCCTGCCTAAATAAGTCACCCTCGCTTTGCTCTTACTTTATTTACCGTTCATTTAATCATGGCTAGTGGCAGAAAAATTATAAAATGGAAGGAGGATGGCTTTACCAAAACAATTATTGATGGCGAATCGATTATTCATAAAGCTTGAATTGGTGATCTGTTTTTCTGTGTTAACCTCATATTTTTCATACTTCTTCTCAAACTAAGGTGGTGCGAGGGTAAAATGAATCGGGATGCGCTGATCAATGTAATCGGTGTACCAGGAAATCATGCATTGACAAAAGCTCCCTTTGCTTGTAATGCAAAGTGTGATTAAATGCATTATTTTTAACGCGTTATGGAGCACATGCATCGAAGCTTCTCGGCTGTGCTTGTGCTAAGAAAAGGAAAGATTTTAAAAATAACGTAATACGATTGTCAATGTAACCTGGAGGATTCAGTGTGTAGAAACTCTAGAGACAGCGTGTGTATTAACTTGTGGATTTTTCTGTGAGTATTTGGTGGCAGTGTGACGGTTGCTTGGAAGACGGCGTTAGCCGTGAGCTCAGCTCAGAGCGAAATGAGGTAAATGGGAGGGAGATGATGACGTGACTCCCCACCCGCCTTTAACTGTCAATCCCCACAAACACAGTCTCGAATTTGCATAAGCACACCCCTTCACCTACAATTTTAACTTAGTTACAAAGTGATCAAAACTCGTTTATATCCTCGTCCTCTCATTAAACTTGTATCCCGCATTACCTGTGGGCATGTGAAACTCCAGCGGTAGCCTGTCTATGAACTAAATTTAAAGTTTAGGTTTACACCTTGCTTTCTTTCCGAGGTAGCAGCACTCATGAATATGGTAGTATATGTCACTCGCTCGCTTCTTATTGTTTCGCTGCCTTCTCAATTATATAATGCATGTTTTCTTAAGCGCTTTTTGGAGGTCTTCCTGGTTTTCTACGTACTGCGTTGACAGTCAGTTCACGTGATTACGTGGGAGGCGTGATGATGTCACACGAAACTCCCCCCCGACGTCTTTCCAGCTCAACTCCATTACAGTTAATGGAGAAAAATACCTTCCAGTTATGACCATTAGGCGTAGAATTTAGAAATGAAACCTGCTTAACTTTTGTAAGTAAGCTGTAAGGAATGAGCCTGCCAAATTTCAGCCTTCTACCTACAGAGTGAGTGAGTGAGTGAGTGAGTAAGTGAGTGAGTGAGTGAAGGCTTTGCCTTTTATTAGTATAGATTAAAACATTTCTAAAGCATAGATCTAATGACTAATATGTGTCTACTTTAAAGTACACAGCCTGTCCAGGTTTGGTTTGATATTCGAGAGAAATTCTGAGCTCCTTTACTATTTGAAGTTTGTTTCTATGACTAGCAGCGCCGCTGCTACTGCTTTTATAGTCACGTATTTTCAATCCAGAAAGTTCGAGTCATATCGGTACCTGTCGCGAACATTCGGGTAACAGTAGATCAGGTGATAATGCGGCTCAACTGCACCACATTGGCAGCGTAGCCAATATTGCCAAATTGAGTTAAATCATTTACATTACATTTACATTACATCATTGGGTTATTCTCATGATGCAACTAACAGCGGTATAATATTTGTCAGACAAAAATACGTTCGTATTGACTTCCATCAGTGTCCTCGTTTACGAGATTTTTAAAAATTAAAATATATTTAATCGTTTCTTTACATAAAAAAAATGAAATAAGAATAAATAATTTATTCTTTGTTTTTGGGATTACAATTACTACCAGAAACCACACAAGGCATTTTAACAGTTAGTAAAGCACTTTAAAAAAAAAAAAAATTGCAAATATTTCATCGCAGTTAGCCAAACACATGCAAATCTTATGGAAGTAAAAATGATAGGATACCGCGACACCGCACGAGTATCATACCTTTGTTAGTTGTATCATGGGTTATTCTCATCTATCTTATATTATGCCGGTGGCGCAGAATTATTCCAGGTAGAAAATGGGGCCGAAATACGAAAGTTTGAGAACCGCTGCTGTATTGTTATGGAATGGTAACTTGCTGAAGAAGTTCAGCTAACTCCATGAGAGGAGGTACCTTATCTGTAATGATTAGTCGATATCCTTGAGCATTAAAAAAAGTACTCCAGTGGTACGAAGAGATCCAGTGTATGCTACCAAACTTGTCCCATGCCATTACATCACTTAATGAGGTGATATTAAAATTAACTGGAGCAGTTTGAGATTTTAGCAATATTCTGTTCCATCCATCCATCCATCCATTTACGAACCCGCTGAATCCGAACACAGGGTCACAGGGGTGTGCTGGAGCCAATCTCAGCCAACACAGGGCACAAGGCAGGAGCCAATCCTGGGCAGGGTGCTAACCCACCACAGGACACACACAAACACACCCACACACCAAGGCCAATTTAGAATCATCAATGCACTTAACCTGCATGTCTTTGGACTGTGGAAGGAAACCAGAGCACCCGGAGGAAACCCACACAGACACGGGGAGAACATGCAAACTCCACGCAGGGAGGACCCGGGAAGCGAACCTGAGTCTCCTAACTGCCAGGCAGCAGCGCTACAACTGTTACTGCCGCCCCCAATATTCGATTCTTCCTCATCAATATCAGTCATTAGGAATTAGGATTCTCCAGACTAGATATTGTGCTTCAGAAATGAATTGCCAGGATTCTAATTTTAGACACTTAGTAATTTTTATACATTCAAAAGAATTTGAAATGGCCAGAGTTAAGGTATCAGGATAATTCAGTCTTCACCTAGATAAATTTTATTTTAAGGAAATTAGCTTGTTTAGCGAAAAGAAGTGCTGGTTTCTTTGTGATTTGATCAATAAAAGAAAAATATAAACATTTTTAACTTTAACCTGGCTTCTTTATAATAAATGAAGGAACTTGTGACTTACATGCCTGTGAAATCAATGCATTTTTATTCTTATTTTGTATTACAGATTGCAATCTTGGAGCGACCACTTGGAGCCTGAGATATTGTTCTGTAATCCTGCTTTTCAGCTGTCTTGCTTTTGTCTTTCCAATCTCCACTGTGCTCCAATTTTATTTTATTTTTCCTGCTAAGAAGGACACTTTGTAAAAATGTGCTGAATTATGAATGTACAGTAACAGCTCGTCCAAAGGTTCAGGAGGGTGCCAAGGGTGAAATTAGGGAGCATGATGTCAGAGTGCAGGATATAGGTTCATAACTAGTGATGAGTAAAAACAGGGAAGTTTCAGTTCACATACAGTTTGGTGAAACTCTAACTATAATCTGCACCACTTGCAATTTCATAATTGTGAAACGTGAAAGTCATGGTATACATTTTTGTCGTGGTTTAAAGGTGTTTTTGCTGATAATAAACAAGGAATAAAGCTCCTTAAAGTATCATTCACACTTCTGTGTTTACCTGTTTTGTGTAATGCAATTAAAATTACAGGTAAGCCCGTTTTATGCGTGGGGATTTGGTTTCAGGACCCCCCACAAATGTGCAAAAACTGGGGATGCTCAGGACTTGTTATAAATGCATAAAGACGGTAGTGCAAAAGTGAACACGAGGCCCGATACAGTGAAACTGAGAGCTGGCTGGGCTTGGGTAGGCCATGACGCAGCAGCAAACGCCTGCGCATGTTGTTTCTTATACTTCTAAATATGGCAGGCAGCTGTGTACGTGGAAATGTCAACTCTTGTTTTTCGAAAATATTCTCTTTTTTTATATATATATTTTAAATTTCTCATATATGAAGTATAGGGAAAGTATTGTAATTATCCAAAAATTCGATGTCCTGATTTTGACGAATCTCGACATTTTAGACCTCCCTGAGTCCGGAAAAATAACATTTTTTGGATATGAGAAAGTCAGGGAGGTCTAAAACGGCAAGATTCATCAAAATCTCGTAATTGAATTTTTGGATGATTACAATACTTTCTCTATACTTCGTACAGTATATGAGAAAGTCAGGGAGGTCTAAAACATCGAGATCCCGACATCGAATTTTTGGACAATTACAATACAAGAAATACGAATCATATATGAGAAAGTAAAAAGTTTCTTTAGCCACCACAACAAGCTACATGGGGTATGTTAGATATGAAAGAAAACATTAATTTTGGGTGAAGTTTTTCTTTAATGAAGAGAATGAATAAATATGACACATACACTAAGTTTGTCAAACTTGATACAGCATTAAATGGAGCTCCAAAAATATATTCCAGCTCCTTTTCAAGTTAATTGCAAGCAGGAAGAGGGAAGCAATATGGTGCCAAGAAGCTCTGCAAAATGGCCTTCTCTTGTTGGTGTCTTCTGTTTCACATTAGTCTCTCTGTGCGCTGTCTCCTCAGTGCCGACGATGAAGGATATTCCAAGTAAACCAAAGGCTGGAAGACAAGAATGAGCCTTAAATTATTTTTACTTAAGGCTTACCTGAACATAAAGATATGTTAATTCAGTGTTTTCCTCTCCTAATGTTTTATTTTAGAAGTAAATGGATGGATGGATGGATGGAATTGTGGGGGATCAGATATTCATAGCTTAGTTTTTTCCCCCCTTTATGAAACCATTACGTTTCAAGCTTAATTTCAACAGTGTTTCTCAAAAATGCATCCTTCAAATCTGCGAATCTGCTTTCACTATCTGAGTATAACAGACTAATGAAACATTATGGAAAGATATAAATTATTACCAAACACCTAATTAGAAACCCAACCTCCCACACCCCAAAAATGTGCAAGTTTAGCTAACTGGATACTCTGTTTTGGGCCCAAACAAGTGAGTGAGGGTGAATGTGTAGCAGAGATACACTGGTGCCGTGTCCAGGGCTGGTTCTTGACATCCACAAATGTAACGGGCCAGATAATGGAGAAGTCTTTGGTTAAAATACCAGATGGCATTTCTTATGGAATAACGGAGCAACATCTCTCTGCTGCCGTTCCAGACCCTATAAAATAAGGCACATTAAAACCTGCTGGTGGCTTGTACTGACCGTACTCCTCATTAAGGCAACTTTCATAGGGATTTCTGTTATTTTGGCAGTTACTTATACATTGCAAGATGTTGTATGGTTGCAGCAGGTCTAAAATGGAATGGGCCCATTGCAAAAGAGAGACTCCCTCCCAGTCAGAGAACCAGTTTATCTTTTGAACTAAGAAGATCTCTTTAGTCGTATGGCTAAGATGGTTTGTTTCTACACGTCATGTGTTGCAGATCTGAGTCTAATCAGGACAACTTGTGACAAGAGAATAACCAGAGTGAAGAGAACTCAGTTACACAAGGTAAGCAAAAATGTAATTTGCAATCTGTGCTAAAAGAATGTAAATATAAAACTTATCTACCATGACATTGAAGTCATTGATGCAAACTGCCCTGCCAGCAGTACAAGCAGATACAGAGCAATTGATGAGCTCCAGGCCATGGAAAACAGCAGATAAAACCAAGATTGGCCTGTCAAACTGAGAACAGAGCAAAGAAGAACAAATAAAGTTAATCATTGAGCCTTTCAAAGTTGAACTTTACCACAAAGCAGTTATGTTATGTCACAAACTAAGTCTACAAACAATACACAGTTAATTCTCATAATCTGTGCCCAGCAGAAATGGAAGCATTGATCCTGTAGGAAAAATGGGGTTAAGACCTGTAGGTGAAGACAAGGTCGGGCAGGTATGCGGCCATTTGTTCTTGCCCCTCCAGACTCTGTAATGATCATTCTGCAGGTTAGCCTAAGGAAACCTTCCCCTGTAGTCAAGTCTGATCATCTTCTAGGTGCTCCTGGAGAGGCTGCAAGTGTCTGCAGCAGGACTGATCTGAGAACCTCACTAAACCATCAAATCAGTAGTAGCGACAACAGGTGTATACAAAGGGCATGGACTTAATAAGTGCGAGCTTAGGACTCACTCTTTCTGGAAACTTCTGATTCATGGGGGGAAATGTATAACTCCAGGTCTTCATCATATGAATGGGGTTCAAAGTCTTACCCATGCCTCTAGATACACATTGATCCATTCATTGTAGCGCATGTGCTGTGTAATAGACTGCTCTAATGTTTTTTCTACTGCACATGGCCACAAATACACTCCAGTAAATTACAGGTGTTGCCAAATGGGATGAACTTCTATAGTAGAGGATAAGCAAATGCACATAAATGGACTCTGTAGATAGCAAGGATTTACTGCATAGAATATCAATGCTGCTTCCTCATAGCTCTTTAAGACTTAGTTCAGTTCCTGGCGTCATCTCCATCTGTGTGGAGTTTACATGTTCTGCATGTTTGTGAGTGGATTTTCCTCCAGATACTATGATTTTCATCAAATAGTCTTAATTTGACCCCATCTATATATATAATTCACTAAGGGAAGATAACCATGAAAAGCACGCCGGAAGGGGCGTGGATTCACTAAGCCGCCGACAAGTGAGACACCTATGGCGCACACAGGAAGGAGCCACGCCCACCAACTCCAAGACCATTGGATACGACGACAACTCGCAGGGCCACACCCACCAACTCGGACGCGACGACACAGAAAAAATGGCGTCATTTATGTTTGTCTGTCGTAGAGGCCACATGCAGTGCAGGTCAGGTTAATGTCATGTACCTCCGAGCTACGTTGACTGTTCATAGAGGCATGTTTCTCGGAGGTGAATCGCCATATGCAGCATGTGAAACGGTTTGCGAGGGGTATCCCATGGGATCCTTAAAACAATCCTTTAAAACTGAGGTTAAAGCACAATGAAGGAATCAGTCTTTAAAAACCAATATGCCCAGTGCCTCTGTTTCATTACCGTCTCACCTGCTTCACCAATGCAGGCCCTTCAACAGTCGAGACGCTCTGTCAGCAGATGACCTTCTCTGTGCCTGACCGGTTCACACAGAGGCAGCGCAAGAGAAAGCCGCGCCAGAGACAGATAGAGGCACACACACAGGCAGCTGGTGGGCGGCTCTCCGTGAGTTTCTCTTGAGAGCGGACACATGACGAGGCGGTGTGTATGCTTCGAGAACGTGGCTGGAGGCAGCTTGCGACCGGGCACATGAGCAGGCAGTGTGTATGCTTCGAGTGCGAGGTTGGACACGACAGGACCATCTAGGAAAAATCGTGTGGCGGATGTGATTCGCTGTATGCAGTGTGTAAAACAGTTTGTTTGTCGCAGATGTGAATTGCTGTATGCGGCGTGTAGAACAGTTTGCGAGGGGTGTCCCTGTGTCTTTCCAGAAGTGTTCAACCATCAATAAATAATTATGCGGCGTTTGTTATGCTGCGGGTTCACTATTGTGTTGTATTTTGCTCTCACCAGAGTTCCATCTTTTCATTCACTTACTGTTGTATTCACACACTAACCTGTTTTAGACAACCGTGTCTTTCCAGAAGTGTTTAGCATTCAATAAATAGTTATGCACGACATTGAGCGTGTGTCTAGGCGTGGGTAAGCCGTTGAACCCCATTCGGGCTGCAAACCGTGGAATTGCCACTAAGTGCGACTCATACGCTCCCACTGTTTTCGTCCCTACCCTTTGTACACACCCCCCTCCCACACGTTGACTGTTAATAGAGGCATGTTTCTCGTGGCATTGAATCGCCATATGCAGTGTGTAAAACTGTTTGCGAGGGGTATCCCATGGGATCATTAAAACATTCCTTTACAACTGAGGTTAAAACACAATGAAGTGAGCAGTCTTTAAAAAACGAGTTTTCGGTTACGATGCATGACCGCGTGCAGTATAGCAAAGTGTTGTACACGCTATATACAGCAATTCGCATCCGCCACAAACATGCGTCTTCTTATGCTCCTGCACTTTGTACACACCCCCCTCCCACCTCGCTACGCCGCACGGACGATTGTGTGTTGGTTCGTTCCGTGCATTGTTACAATGTTGCTTTTCTTGCTGATTTATTACATTACCGATTTTGCAAATGTTAAATTTTCTCCCTGTGCTTAAAAATTATTAAAAAACCGGCCTGATTATGTATGGTACGCTGCGGGTTGGCTAGTGTAGATATATAGACGCTGTGAAGGGATTGGCTCCCCATACAAGCTTGGCTCCTGCTTTATACCCAATGCTGCCAGGATATACTGTGTATCTCTGATTTGGCAATCTATAGGTAATGAAAAGCATACAAACACCAGAAACATTTAGGAAATCCTTTATAGATGAACTAACACATTCTAAGGAAATTTCTAAAGACGTTTTTTTAAAACAAGAATCATGTAGTGGTGGCTCTGAGGCTAAGGATCTGCACTGCGATCTGGAAAGTTGCCCGTTTAAATATTGTTACTGCCACAACAGATCCTACTCTGTTGAGCCCTTAAGCAAAGCCCTTAACCTGAAAATTGCTCCAGGGACACTGTACAATGGTTGACCCTGAGCTCTGACCTCCAAAGGTGAAATTATTATTATTATTATTATTATTATTATTATTATTATTATTATTATTATTATTATTATTATGTACCAAATACCAAATTAAAGTAAAGTATAATGATATCAAATTTACTAAACTATGTTCATAAAAGAAATAATTGTCGTGTCTTTGTGACAGCATGAGGAAATGGAGGCCAGAGTGCCTAGTTAAGGAAGAGGTCAGGCAGCTCTTGAGTTATAATCAACACCCTCTGAATTTCATTTCACTCCCCATTACAAATTAAGACCATGGAATATGACTGCAAATAGGTTATGGGTGCATTTTATTCCAACGGCAGTTTTAAAATCCAACCATGATAAATGTTTCAAGACCACAAGAGAATATTTCTTCAGTGTTCGAGCCAACTGTTCTATGGAAAGACACAGCAAAAGTAGATCTCCCTAGTTTTTTAGTCCAAGGTTTTTTAAAGCACCCCCAGTTTAAGACCACTTTTGGCTTCTGCAGAGTGAATCTCTCAACACAGGCACAATAACATCACTTGTTTAACATTGTTGACAACTCCGAGGATGTAAATAAGCTTACTGAATTGTTAGAAATGACGCTCATTGCTATCATGCTCCCACATCCAAAAGCTGTCCAAAACCAATTAATGATGCTAATGGCAAGGAACCACTTGACCTAAAATAAGAAAAACATCAATCTTAAACTGAGATCATTACCATTGTTTGATTTACAAAAACAGAATCAGAGGACCATTTCTATCAGCTTATGCCAGAATGAGTTAGTCAATTAAATATTTTTCTTCAAGAGGATCAACTGGAAATGTCCTTGTTTACATCTATTCACAGTGCTAGATAGATAGATAGATAGATAGATAGATAGATAGATAGATAGATAGATAGATAGATAGATAGAGTTGGTTCTCGTTATCTGCAGAAACAGAAACAGCAGATACTGAAGTACTAATTCTGTGGATAATTGAGGTTAGGTTCCTGTGGCCACTACTCACTATGCACCTTTGCTACCCATTACCATTAACAATTTTGTGTACTGAAAACAAACTAAGATATTAAACCAAGAACTAAATATTTTGAATTTGACTTTTTTTTTTTTTTTTGTTTGTTGACCCCTAACTATTCTTTTCTCTCCAACCACTTTTTCGCTGTCCTTTTCTAAATGCCCTAACACCTTGGTTGAACTTAAAATATATATAAAATGTTAAGGACTGTCCAATTATCACATGATTACTCGCTAACTAATTGGGAATGGACCTTGATCTTGGACTTAATCAAAACCTTAAGACCTGATATGTTCTAGAAATTCAAAACATTTTATGTAGTGTCCACCTCAGAAAAGTTACCTGTGGTTGTGTGTTTATTACAGGAAAATGCTAGCAATAGCAAGTGACATGGCAGAAAGAAAAAGAAGAGCAGAGACATCTTCTGAGTATCAAACAAATTGTACAAGCCCATTATCTGATGAAGAACTCCTTCTCCTTATCCTTTTGGTTTTAATTTACATTTTATTATAACACAATGCGTGTGTCACTAGTTCGTTAAAAAAAAAAAGTTTTTTAAGTGGCTTTATTGAGTATATGATAGTTTTGTCGTTTTGGCCTTCCCATCTGTAATTCATGCATAATGGATAAAGAGAAGGAATTAAGTAGAAGGGACTTTGTAATTACTTACCATGCATGTCTTTCGAGTAAGTGAAGAATGAATGGCCAGTCCACCATTTAATAAACACTTTTTTGGGGAAAAAATACACACAAAATTGTTATTATTAGCATTTGTTGTTACTTTGTTAGTTCATATAGAGTTTGCCCACATATTGTGCCCTCTCCTACTTCTACTCGTTAGTGTTTTGATAGCTCAAGTCTATCAGTTCAAAAACAGGTTCAAGATAGGAAGCGGCCAACTCTCTAACCCTCTCACCCAATACCATGTGAAGACACAAATAAAACAGTGTGTTTATACGTGCACACACAAAATCAGGATAAGCCACAAGGTCCTCTGATTCTGGTAATCTTGTTGTGCCCCACACTAATCTACACTCCATGGGTGACAGCAGGGCCTTCAGCTGTATAGCGAGTGCCCAGACTCTGGAATGACCTACCGAAATTAATCAGGTCAGCTGACTCCATGAATTCTTTTAAAGAACAACTCAAAAATCATTTGAGCAGGAAGGCTTTTAGCTCTACTTGACTTTATTACCCTTCTCTCAGTTTACCTCTCTGTCAAGTTGCTCAGGTAACGTGTGTGTGTGTGCGAGACCATCAATTGTGTTGTCTGTTAGGCTTTTCTCTGAATTTACTGTCTTAATCTTCTTTATTTCTTTATTTGGTTTGTACAATGCTATATACTGTATACCCTGCCGTTCTCTCTTAAACTCTGTGAAGTGCCTTGAGCATGGGAAAGGCACTATATAAATAAAATGTATTTTTATTATTATTATTAAAGCAAAATCCAGACTTCTGACCCTCCGCGGTTTATATGCGCGAGTCCACTTATGGAGTTCTCTTTTGATAAAAATTGTCACAATGTCATAAGCAAATGCTAAAGAAAAGAATAAACGTTAATTGCCATCATGAATAGATAACCAAGCATGGCGCCTGTGTCACCCAAGATTGTGCTGCTGAAGTTAACATTATACATTCATTCAGTTCATCAACATACATTTTATGACTTATGAAATATTGAGAAAGATTATTTTGATCAGTTCGAAAGAATAAGGCAATCGCCTGAGCATTTGTCCCGGGCAACTTATCTTTGTGGATGTTTCTGCCATTTTCTACATACAAAGACATACACAGGTCACAGAGCGCAATGGACGTGCACAAACGATAAAATCCTTAACTATAACCTGGTTAAATGTTTACGCGGGCACATAAACCGGGTTGGTTTCTTTAACAGGGTTTACATGGTATTTCTGAATCAAAGTTCCTGTGAATAACCGGGTTATTAAAGCACACATGAACATGCTCGCTGTATGGTAACTGCAGGACCTGTAAATTGTTTAGACCCCCAAGCAGGAGACATCGCTGCACAAAAATTAATTTAGGCATAAACGATGCAACCCACAGCAGCGATACCCTGCTTTTCAGTGGTTTCATTTTACATTGTCCTTTTCATCAAAGGACACTTTACAAAACAGACAGGAGGGCAACACATTTCCATCAGTGACAAAGCTTGTCCATGTGTTCTCCCGGTTTCCATTTTGGTTGTCTTTCCCTCCCACATCTCACAGGTGCCCAAATTCTGTTAAGTGAGATTTGTTAATTGGCAGCAGCCACATCACTTTAGAGCAGGAAATCCACCTGAAACTAAATACGTTCAGGCCTTGAGTGAGAGATGATCCTGGAAAAGCTTGGCTTGCTGCTGGAAGAGGTGTTGGCGAGGACAACCAACTGCTCTTACCCTGTGGTCTGAATGTGGATGCCAAAGCCATAGTGCAATGAAGAGGACACACTGTGCTGTACAAATGGTGCTGTCCTTAGGATGAGATGTAAAACTGAGGCCCTAACTCTCTGTGGTCATGAAAGATCCCCGGACCTCCTTCATAAAGAGTAGGGTGTATCCTGATGTCTTTGCTAAATTGTCAATCATGGCCTAGTCATTCTGACACCCTAGTCAAACCCCTAACTCTAATTGGCTAGCTGTCTATTCCCCCCTTTCAACACCTAAAAGCTAATGTGTGATACGCATACTGGTGCTAAGATGGCTGCCATCTCATCATCCAGGTGGCTGCTGCACATTGGTGGAGGTTGGTGTAGCTCCCCACTTGCTATGCAAAGTGCTTTGAGTAGCAAGAAAAAAGCAAAGAGAATAATTATTATTATTATTATTATTATTGTTGTTGTTGTTATTGTTATTATTATTAAATTGTACAATCGGTCAAATCGATTGGTGCTACCAGGATAGGCTTAAGCTCCACACAACTCTACAGTCATGAAAGGTCTACAGAAAAACAATTAATTGATGGCTTTTCTAATGGTATAGAATTTATGCTTGGTTATGGTTTATTATATCATTTTGAATGTTACATTCTTACCAGTATGTTAGGCACAGACAGGTAGAGAGTTATATTACTTCTAGAGTAGGGTACAAAATACATCAGAAGTCCAAGACACAAACTCAGCACTCCAAATGATATATGAATAACCTGTAAACATAGGAAAACATTGGTTAATGAAAATTAGTTCAAGACAAAACAAAAGCAGAAAGTAGAGATTAAGCCTTAAATCAAATGGTAGCTTCTGGTTGTGAATGGTAGTGAAGAGTGTGTCAGCTCATTTGAAGGACTTTACTGGCTGAATTTAAAAGCTATCAACATAGAGAAATGTGACACATGGACTCTTTACAATCAGGTCAGACGTAGCCTGGAGACCAAAACTGCACACAGGACTCCAGATGAGGCCTCACCAGTGCGTTATAAAGTATGAGCAGAGCCTCCTGTGACTTGTACTCCATACATCATGTTATATAAACTGACATTCTGTTAGCCTTCTTAATGGCTTCTGAACACTGTCTGGAAGTTGACAGTGTAGAGTTCACTAAATCCTTCTCATAAGGTGTACTCTCGATTTTCAAACCTCCCATTGTGTATTCAGACCTCACATTTTTACTTCCTATGTGTAATACAATACATTTACTGACATTAAATTTCATCTGCCACAAATCTGCCCAAGCCTGTATGCTCTCCAAATCCTTCTGTAATTATATAATATCAATATCATATCATCATGGTATCATCTGCAAACTTAACCAGCTTGTTACTTATATTCCTATCTAAATTATTTATATATATTAAAAAAAGGTAGCCGGACCCTGCACTGACCCCTGCTGGTCACCACTCTTAACATCGGCCAGTTCTGATGAGGTTCCTCCCACCATCACCCTCTGCTTCCTGTGTCTGAGCCAATTCTGCACACATCTAAAAACATCACCTTGAACTTCCACTTATTTTAGTTTGATACCCACCCTCTCATGTGGAACCTCATCAAATGCTTTCTGAAAGTCAAGATAAATTATCTCATCTGCTCCACTTTGATCGAATCCTTTTGTTACCTCCTCATAGAATTCCAGTATGTTAGGAAAACACGACCGTCCTCTTCTGAACCCATGCTGACTATTCAGAATAACTCCTGTCCTTGCCAGGTGCTGTTCAATCTTATCCTTAATAATTCCTTTCATTAATTTTCCTGTGATGTATATAGTTGCTTGGATCTGCCCTGTCACCCTTTTTGTATAATGGGATGATATTTGCCATTTTCCAGTCCTTCAGAATCTCTCCTGTGCACAGTGACTTCATAAAAATATGTGTGAAAAAGTAATTGCCCCCTGAACCTAATAACTGGTTAGGTCACCCTTAGCAGCAATAACTGCAATCAAGCGTTTGCGATAACTTGCAATGAGTCTTTTACAGCGCTCTGGAGGAATTTTGGCCCACTCATCTTTGCAGAATTGTTGTAATTCAGCTTTATTTGAGGGTTTTCTAGCATGAACCGCCTTTTTAAGGTCATGCCTTAGCATCTCAATTGGATTCAGGTCAGGACTTTGACTAGGCCACTCCAAAGTCTTCATTTTGTTTTTCTTCAGCCATTCAGAGGTGGATTTGCTGGTGTGTTTTGGGTCATTGTCCTGTTGCTGCACCCAAGATCGCTTCAGCTTGAGTTGACGAACAGATGGCCGGACATTCTCCTTCAGGATTTTTTGGTAGACAGTAGAATTCATGGTTCCATCTATCACAGCAAGCCTTCCAGGTCCTGAAGCAGCAAAACAACCCCAGACCATCACACTACCACCACCATATTTTACTGTTGGTATGATGTTCTTTTCTGAAATGCTGTGTTCCTTTTACGCCAGATGTAACGGACATTTGCCTTCCAAAAGTTCAACTTTTGTCTCATCAGTCCACAAGGTATTTTCCCAAAAGTCTTGGCAATCATTGAGATGTTTCTTAGCAAAATTGAGACGAGCCCTAATGTTCTTTTGCTTAACAGTGGTTTGCGCCTTGAAATCTGCCATGCAGGCCGCTTTTGCCCAGTCTCTTTCTTATGGTTGAGTCGTGAACACTGACCTTAATTGAGGCAAGTGAGGCCTGCAGTTCTTAAACGTTGTCCTGGGGTCTTTGTGACCTCTCGGATGAGTCGCTCTGCGCTCTTGGGGTAATTTTGGTCGGCCGCCACTCCTGGGAAGGTTCACCACTGTTCCATGTTTTTGCCATTTGTGGATAATGGCTCTCACTGTGGTTCACTGGAGTCCCAAAGCTTTAGAAATGGCTTTATAACCTTTACCAGACTGATAGATCTCAATGACTTCTGTTCTCATTTGTTCCTGAATTTCTTTGGATCTTGGCATGATGTCTAGCTTTTGAGGTGCTTTTGGTCTACTTCTCTGTGTCAGGCAGCTCCTATTTAAGTGGTTTCTTGATTGAAACAGGTGTGGCAGTAATCAGGCCTGGGGGTGGCTACGGAAATTGAACTCAGGTGTGATACACCACAGTTAGGTGATTTTTGAACAAGGGGGCAATTACTTTTTCACACAGGGCCATGTAGGTTTGGATTTTTTCTCCCTAAATAATAAAACCATCATTTAAAAACTGCATTTTGTGTTTACTTGTGTTATATTTGACTAATGGTTAAATGTGTTTGATGATCAGAAACATTTTGTGTGACAAACATGCAAAAAATAAGAAATCAGGAAGGGGCAAATAGTTTTTCACACCACTGTATATATATATATATATATATATATATATATATATATATATATACCATATATATACCATATATTTATCCAGAGACTAGGATAAACCTAGCATTACCTGGGTAAAGTTTGCATTATTCAAAGAGATTACCTAGGTCAAGTTAGAAACTCATATGTTATTACAAGCTTTACCTGTGGAATTCTAGGCTTATCCAATATTTGGGCTTTACCTTTTTATATATTAAATTAAACTACTAAGACAGAACAATAACTCTTACCCCTAAAATGTAGGGTTTTCTTTCTTGGAACAGTTCAAAATAATCTTTATACTCCGCATTAAATGTGACAGGCAAGTGTTCACTTTGGATTTCCAAAGCTGGAAACAAGATTGTGATTTTCATTTCATCACCTTTCTTATTAGCTGACAGCATTCCTTTCAGTTTGTTTTCCAGATCCTGAGAAAATAAAATAATATATTGCATCTTTATGCATAATCATGTCGAAAAAATTCAAAATGATCTAAATTGCTAGTATTTAAATATTTGAATGTCCATAATGTTTAAAAAGAGATGAAAGCGTCAGCAGTTGCATTAAGCTTTATCTGATCTGTGGATAAATCCTTTAAAACTCTTATAGTAATTCTCTCCATGTGATTGATTTTCTTGTCTTTCCTGGTTTTCGATTTCTTGCCTGAATTTTGTGCTGTGATTCTTGCCTTTATTACAGGTTTCAGTCACTTTATTTATATTTTATTTGTTTTGTTTTACATTTTGCACACGTCTCCCAGTTAAAGTGCAGGATGAAACAGCTTAAAAATAAGCACATATAATACATTAGAAGTAAACTGGTAGAACAATAATCATTTGTGTACATGAAGGCTCAGACTACACTAACCACAAAGGTCAAATTGATAAACAAAAGCAAAACATAACAATACAAAATCCACTGTAAATGAGAAATGGACAGTAGACAATGGAAAGAGGAAAACAAAAACTCCCAGTCAACAGGATTCTAGTAGAAAATGAAACCTGGGAGTCCATTATTAGATATAACAGACAAAGTCCAAGTTCTAATCATATATGCCAGATATATCAAACTCAAAGTTAGTTAGGGCCAAAAATAACAATTTATATGCTAAATGCGGACCAGAATACAGCAATATGCAACTACTGCCAAGTTTTCTTTTACAAAAGAGACACAAGGGGTACATCTCTGCTCATCACACTTGTATATTCTGCTTTGCTTCATTATTAAAAATTCCTTCCCTATTTATCTACTTTCTTTACACATTGCAGTGGGTTAAGAAAGCCACTAACAGCCACAGGATCCAAATCAACATAGAATGACAAAATAAATGTTAGCAAATAAAGTCGAGTGACAGCAGCAGTCCAGAAAGAGGCAATAATTACATCCATTTACAGCCGTATTAATGTGCATCACGACTGGAGTGCACTTGACCACATTAGAAAACCGAGTAAGACGAGCTGGTGATGGATTATTCTGAAATTTTCAAAAATGAACAAAAATCGTATTTAACAGGAGTGGAAATGCAAATACACTTTCTATCCACATGCAACGATTGAGCCAGTGGAGGAAAAGATGAAGAATCGAATTGGGCAGTGACAGTAGTGAGATAATCTATCAACGCCCTGGCCTTAATGTTTTCCAATTAAGTAAATATGATTGCATGAATTGTTTATGTTGAATAATCAGTTTTTTATATATCTATCTTGTTAATCCCTGAAGGGAAATTGCTTTTTCACATGACCTTTGGATAATCAGAGCAGGCCTATTGAAGAAAACACAGTAGCTGTATGAAATAATAAAAGCGCCACAGGAAAAAGAAGTTTAACCTGGAGCTAAATCACGATAACATGCAGCTGCAGAAATGGGTCGTGCAAAAGTTTTTCTTGTGACTACGGATGTTACAATTTAAAAGAGACCAATTTCCAGTAAGGTTCTCATTTGGTAACTGAAGAAATAATTTGAGCGTGGAACGAAATAATTAAAGCTGTATATTTAGATACAGCAAAACATACTTTTAATCAAACACCTCTTTAATCACAAAAGTGGGAGCTAGAAATATTAAAAAAATAAACATTTATGCTCAAATGGTAAAACAAAAAAAATGTAATTTTGTCTAAATGAATATTGAAATCCTGGTATTTTTTTTTAAAGTAATGTGTAGTTTTATTTTCTTGTATACGAAGTACAGGGAAAGTATTGTAATTGGCCAAAAATTAGACCTCAAGATTTTAATGAATCTCGATGTTTCAGACCTTACTGAGTCCAATTTATTTTCTTGTAGGGAAAGTATTGTAATCGTCCAAAACTTTGATTTCGAGATTTTGATGAATGTCAATGTTTTAGATCTCCCTGAGTTCGAAAAATTCCATTTTTGGAATTATGTCCGTGTGTGTGTGTGTGTGTATGTAAACACGATAACTTGAGTACGCTTTCAGTTAGGTTAACCAAATTGTGAATACAAGTATTCAACATTTGAGCTATTTCCTCTAACTGGAAGTGGTACTTTTTTATTCATGCAGCTGCAGAGTCTAATTTATTCAACTTTACTTTTATAAGAATTGTTCAATATATTATTAATTTGATTTGATTTGTTGTTGATGGTTCTTTAATAATAATAATAATAATAATAAAATAGTTGTCTTGTGGTTAACTCCTTAAATATCCATCCCCATATCTGACTATACAAGAAAGTTTAGCGGAGATCACTCCCAATTTTTTTTTTTTTCCAAAGTCATAATAAGAGACAACTTGATCCTATCATCAGATATTTCTTTTTCCTAGTAAAACAGAAGTTCTTAAATCACCTAATGTTTTGTTCCAGTTGTGTTTCCTGCGTCCTCATATTTATTATGTCTGCTTCCAAGGGCACTCCTGCATATTAAGGATATATTGTATATATACACACATATGCACATATACACTCTGCCCCTCATTATGATAAGCAAAGTGAAAATGTTTTAAATATACTGTATAGATTCAGTATTCAGAGTCCTTCATCTTCTGCACACATTACTGTGCAGTAGATTACATTTAAGAAGGATAAATTTGCCATTTTTGGCCATTAATCTTCACTCAGTAACCCGTAATAAGAAAAAGTGAAAATCTGTTTTCAGAAAGATAAAATAGGAGAAAAATCCATTAAGTACTCCTCCATTACCTCAAATCTTTCTTCTTTTATATCTCTCTGTGATTCCGCTCAAATCCTGCAACTGTAAGTTATTTTATCTGTGTAATCTGGAAGCCAAATTTATTATTGTCTCCAGTAAAAAGGCACCTGAGCGTGTTACTGTTACCTCTACAACTTAATACATCGTGAGCTATCTGCTTATTCTTCTTCTTCCTCTTCCATCTTCTCCCACTTCTATGTGGGGATGATGTGCCTGATCAGCCTTCTCAATAAAGCTTGGTCCTGCACCAGTCAAGCCCTTTTCCTTCAGATCTTCTTTTACTTTATACATCCACCTCCGCTTTAGCCTCCCTCACTTTCTTTTCCTCTGGACTTCCATTCCCATCATTCTTTTTCCTACATATTCATGTCTGTCCTCATCAGGTGTCCATACTACTTCAACTTCCTTTCCTGATCTTTATTAGATTTCTCTCCCACTTTTGTTGTACCTCTGATTGTCTCATTTCTTATTCTGTCCTTTTTTGTAACTCCACACATCCATCTCTGCATTCTCATTTCTGGCACGTCTAACTTTTCTTCTGCACTCCCTTTTCTGCCAATGTCTCAGCACCATACATCATTTCTGGTCTTATGACTGCCTTAAAAACATGACCTTTAACCTTCGCCTTAATTCTTCAATCAAACAATACTACAGTTGTTCCATCCACTCTGCACTCTGTGGGTTATCTCGGCATCTAAATCTCCATTTTGGGCTACCACTGATCTCAGATATTTAAATGTCTCCACTTATTTCAGTAGCTCTCTGTGTAGGCTAACTTCTGAATCCTGACCATCATTAAACCTCATAGATTCTGTCTTCTTCAACCCTCTGTCTTCCAAAGCCCTTCTCCATTCTGCAGCACAGAATAACGGTGCCTCTCCAGAAAGACAACTGAAACTTGGCCTCCTTCTGCTCAATTGTGTAAATCCTGGATTGTTGTACTGACTTGACTGTTTTTCTGTAAACTATTGCCTGTTATTTTATTTAAGAACCAAACCCTTCTTAGTTTTTTTTTTAAGTCGTCGTCTTTCCTTTTTAAAGTTCACACACCTCACTAAGGGTGATGACATCTTTTCTACAATGGCTGCCACATGTCAAATGCAGTGTAGCAACCAGAAGGACAGAATGGTGGCTGTCCTGAAAACCATCTTACATAAAACAGGTTTGTGGTCATGTGTATAAAGTGCTAATGTGCCAATTAAGATTAAACATGTCAGCACTCTCCATCGCCATGATTAGTGAGTATAGCAACCTTACCTCAAAACTTCTCTCTTCCTTACCTAGTGTGAGATAAAAACATTGAAATTTTATAAAGATATACAGATAAATACATAGTTAGTAAAGACATTATATAAAATACACTGATATATATATATATATAAACTGCTCAAAAAATTAAAGGAACACTTTGAAAACACATCAGATCTCAATGGGAAAAAGAAATCCTCCTGGATATCTATACTGATATAGACTGGCTAATGTGTTAGGAACGAAAGGATGCCACATCGTTTGATGGAAATGAAAATGATCAACCTACAGAGCCCTGAATTCAAAGACGCCCCAAAAATCAGAGTGAAAAAATTATGTGGCAGGCTAGTCCATTTTGCCAAGATTTAATTGCAGCAACTCCAAATTGTACGCAGCACTTTGTATGGCCCCTGTGTTCTTGTATACATGCCTGCCAACATCGGTGCATGCTTCTAATGAGATGACAGATGGTGTTGTGGGGGATCTCCTCCCAGATCTGGACCAGGGCATCACTGAGCTCCTGGACAGTCTGAGGTGCAACCTGGTGGCATTGGATGGACCAAAACATAATGTCCCAGAGGTGTTCTATTGGATTTAGGTCAGGAAAGTGTGGTGGCCAGTCAATGGTATCAATTCCTTCATCCTCCAGGAACTGCCTGCATACTCTCACCACATGAGACCAGGAATTGTCTTGCACCAGGGGCCACTGTACCAGCATAGGGTCTGACAATGGGTCCAAGGATTTCATCCTGATACCTAATGGCAGCCAAGGTGCCTTTGTCAAGCCTGTAGCGGTCTGTGTGACCCTCCATAGATATGCCTCCCCAGACAATCATTAACCCACCACCAAACTGCTCATGCTGAATGATGTTACAGGCAGCATAATGTTCTCCATGGCTTCTCCAGACCCTTTCACTTCTGTCACGTGCTCAGGGTGAACCTGCTCTCATCTGTAAAAAGCACAGGGCACCAGTGGTGCATCTGCCAATTCTGGTATTCTATGGCGAATGCCAATTGAGCTGCATGCTGCTGGGCAGTGAGCTCAGGGCCCATTAGAGGACATGGGGCCCTTGGGTCACCCTCATGAAGTCTTTCTGGTTGTTTGGTCAGAGACATTCACACCAGTGGCCTGCTGGAGGTCAATTTGTAGGGCTCTGGCAGTGCTCATCCTGTTCCTCCTTGCCCAAAGGAGCAGATACTAGTCCTGCTGATGAGTTATGGACCTTCTATTGCCCTCTCCAGCTCTCCTAGAGTAACTGCTTGTCTCCTAGAATCTCCTCCATGCCCTTGAGACTGTGCAGGGAGACACAGCAAACCTTCTGGCCATGACACGTATTGATGTGCCATCCTGGAGAAGTTGGATTACCTGTGCAACCTCTGTAGGGTCCAGGTATCACCTCATGCTACCAGTAGTGACACTGACTGTAGCCAAATGCAAAACTAGTGAAGAAACAGTCAGAAAAGATGAGGAGGGAAAAATGTCAGTGGCCTCCACCTGTTAAACCATTCCTGTTTTGGGGGTCATCTCATTGTTGCCCCTCTAGTGCATCTGTTGTTAATTTCATTAACACCACAGCAGCTGAAACTGATTAACAACCCCTCTGCTACTTAACTGACCAGATTAATATCCCATAAGTTTCATTGACTTTATGCTATACTCTGATTAAAAAGTGTTCCTTTAATTCTTTTGAGCAGTATATATATATACCTGTATATACTGTATACATATATATATATATATATATATATATATATATATATATATATATATATATATATATATATATATATATATATATATATATATATATATCCATCCATCCATCCATTATCCAACCCGCCATATTCTAACTACAGGGTCACGGGGGTCTGCTGGAGCCAATCCCAGCCAACATAGGGCGCAAGGCAGGAAACAAACCCCTAGCCTACCCCAGCTGATGTATATTTATGTATCAAAGGCGCTATTTAGGCACAGACCCGACACAGACTGACACCGGAGGCACGTATAAAAACCAATAAACTTTTATTTTCTTCACCCGAGGGGCATGATGTCTTCCTCATGTCCCACGGGCACAACACAGTCTCACAAGCAACAAAAGCAAATCACAAAAACACCCTGCTCTTCACCACCACTCCTCCACATAGCAAGCGTTGTCCTCCTCCTCCCGACTCGGGCTCCCGGAGTGGTGAATGGTGGCTCCTTTTATAGCTCACCTGGCAGTGCTTCAGGTGCTTGACCACCTGCCTCCGATTGCACCTCCGGGTGTGGCTGAACTACGGACCAGACGGGCCCAGGAACCCTTGCAGCGCCCCCTGGTGGCCACACAGGGCTGTGGAGAACTCCATCTTCCATGGAGCCCTGTGGGTATCTGAAGCACCACAGTCACCCTGGGGGGCTGCTACCAAGTGGTCCAGGGGAGGTACTGTGCATCCCGGAACATATACATAAGGGGCGGTCGCCACTATATATATATTTATATGTTGCATTTTTATATAAATGTATGAATATTTTCTTATTGTGGAAAGAAATATTAATAAATCATTGCTGAAAGAAACTTCAATTAGAACAGTGCTTCTCAATTATTTTCTGTCATGCCCCCCCTAGAAAGAAGAAAACATCTCGCACCTCCCGCGTGACTATAAATAGTATCATTTGTGTATAAAATTGTTATAAGTACACCTCTGCATAACACTGTATCCTTCTTAACGTTTAAGAGAATAAAAAAAGAAAGAAATATGGACCAATTTACAACAAAGAATAGCTTTATTAAATGTAACAGAAAAGATTTAAAGTGCATTCTAAATTCAAAAAAAATTTAAAAGAAAAATAAAAAAGCATGGTCAAACGCACCCCCCTTGACGGAGCCACGCGCCCCACTATTTGAGAAGCACTGAATTAGAATGACAGCTATCCCACTTTATTTGCAGCGCCGTCTTTTACACCAAACAGTAAATATAACAAGTTTAAATTGCTTTTTTTTTTTTTAAACCACCCCTTTTTTGATGGTAAACCGAGGTAAAAAACCAGCATGCTATTCCAGGAGGCTCAAACAGGCAGAGTGCAAATTAGGGGCTAAAAGTCCAAATACCTTGCTCCGTGGGGCTCTCAGTGCTGTTCTGCAGAAGGTACCAGAAGGCTGTTTATAGCATCTGACTCTCTGCATCCTGCCTGTCATGCTGTGGTCAATATGAAGGAAATGACAACTTTTGAAACTTCTCTACTTAAACGACCTCTTTGCAAAAGTAAGTGGGCTGTTTTTGTATGTATTAAAAAAAAAAAAAACTTTATTTTAAGCAATGTAATTTTAGTAATAGAGTTCAGCACTCGCCATTAACTCAGTCGTGGAGGACAATCATACACGTCGTTACCTGAATTGGCTGCTAATGGTGTTGGATTTTGTAGAGCAAAGTCTACGGCACTTCTGGTTATGTGCTAAGGTAAGAGCTTAAAGTTGTGTAAAGTTCAGGGGAATACCTTCATTTTTTTTCACTTAATTTTTCGGTTATCCACAGTATTTTACGGTCAAGCAAAGATGAACAATATTTATTTTTATTCCATATTTATTATGATCTAGTTGCCGATTCCTATTTCTTTTCATTGTAAATTCTCTTCCACTGTAGAGGGCAAATGATGACCACTAAGATTTCACTACTAATTTAGGGGACTGCGATAGAGTCAGGTTTATCTCAGTTCTTGTTCTTAAGAACTAAAAAAAGTAGCCAAAACTTCTTTGTCTAGAAATAGAAAAAACCTGTTAGTACCACTTTTAATGCTTGGTGGGTTTCCTTTTTTAACTTAATTGTACTAGAGATGTCAGCAACAAGAGCAAACATTTCTTCAGACGGGGTCATTTCAAACTGGAGGCATTTCCCACAGGAGTGAAAAATCAAAAAAGAGATTTTTTTTTCTTTGTTTCTCCTTGACCACATTGAGATCAGAAAGAAATAAAATGGAGACGTGTTCTTTTGTCTTTTGCTTCTCGTATTTGTTTCCTGAGGAAAAAACAAAAACAAAAAACATAGTAGTCGCACAAGTGCCTCCTCTTGAGTTTCAGCAGAGAGTCAGACAATGGTAGTCAGATTTTCCAAGTAGTGTCTTTTGTTTGCAGTTTGAAAGTATTTGCATTGTGTGCTCAGTAATATCTGGTGAAATGTATCTACGTTTGTGTGTGGTAATAAAACAACTTACTAGGATAAGAAAAGTGTAATCCTTGCTTCTGAATAATATTATTAGTTGCACTAATCTGTATTGTTGTTGCCCAATTAAGTCACACACATACTAGAAGAAAAAGCAGACAGTGAAGTGTAGTGGTTAAGACTTTGGGCTACAAGCCATGAGGCTGTGGGTTCAGATCCCACTACTGATACCAGTGTGTGACCACAAGAAAGTCACGTAAGCACCTGCCTTTGAATCATTTATCAAAAAAAAAAGACATGTAACTAATCGTATATCAACGATTAGTGGCCTTGGATAAAGGCATCAGTCCAATAATAAATAAAAACGTGAAGTCGAGAAAGAGGTTGAAACAAGACTAGGAGGAGATCTCACAAAACACATACGGGTACTCTTCAGTAGTAATTCTCACTTTCGACTCCTTTTATCTCAGGTGTATCTCATGCCTCATTTCTGTCTTAAGCTATTTCTCCTAAGGAATTTAAAGAGAAACATTTGTGATAAAGTTGATCTATACTAATAAAAGGCAAAGCCCTCACTCACTCACTCACTCACTGACTCATCACTAATTCTCCAACTTCCCGTGTGGGTGAAAGGCTGAAATTTGGCAGGTTCATTCCTTACAGCTTCCTTACAAAAGTTGGGCAGGTTTTATATCGAAATTCTACGCGTAATGGTCATAACTGGAAGCAGTTTTTCCCCATTTACTGTAATGGAGATGAGCTTCAACGCCGGGGCGGAGTTTCGTGTGACATCATCACGCCTCCCACGTAATCACGCAGTACATAGAAAACCAGGAAGACCTCAAAAAGCGCTGAAGAAAATATGCATTATATAATTGAGAATGCAGCGAAACAATAAGAAGCGAGCGAGTGACATATACAACCATATTGATGAGTTCTGCTACTTCGGAAACAAAGCACGTGTAAACCTACACTTTAAATTAAGTTCAATAGACAGGCTGCCGCTGGCGTTTGTAATTTAGTGCCTGCCCATATAAGGCCGTCCGTCAGCGGCAATCCAATAGCAAACTGCCACTAAATATTCACGGGTTAAGGACTGTGCTTATGGAGAGGAAGATGAGATGGTCAGGGTGGTGTTTGACACAAACTCAGCGAAACTGCGAGAGAAAGTTTTAAGTGCCAGGACTAAGGTAACATTAAATAAAGCTATGGACATAGCACGAGATGGCACCAGCACAGCTGGGAACCTTCGATGCATGTACACCGAGCGGCTCACGGAACTGACGCAGTGCACAGATAAAAGCAACAGTTCCAAAGAACGCTGAACAAAAACTGAATTACACAATTGAAAAGGCAGCAAAAAATATGAAGCGTCTCATACATACAAGCATATTCATAAATCCAACTACTGCGAAACAAAGCACATGTTGGAAAAGTCAATGTCCCGCTAAAGGAAGACAGTGTAAAAAACGTGCATGCAGTGTGTCAGGTCTCAGATAAAGAAGAAGACGAGCTGTTTATTGATGCAGTAAGAAACGAATCGATGAATGAAACCTGTTATCTTTACAACGATTGACAAACACGGAATGTAACTTGAACACAACACATCCTACAAATACGAACCTGATTGAAAGAAATAATGATAATCAAATCCTTGATGACAGCAACACTCAGTAACACTCACAAAACAAATACTGTATATTGACAGTCATGTTACGTTATTTTTAAAATGTTCCCTTTTCTTTTCTACCTTTTTAACACACTACTTCTCCTGATACGCTGGTATATATATATATATATATATATATATATATATATATATATATATATATATATATATATATATATATATATATATATATATATATAACCCGATCTACATACTCGAATAATGGATACTTTATTCGCCATCAGTGATTGTTTTGGTAAAGCCATACTCAGTGTATTCATTAGATGAACGGTAAAAAAGTAAGGGCAAGGGGAGGATGACTTATTGAGGCATGCAGGCTGTAGTCTTGCGTCAACTCTATCTGAATTGCGCGATCACATTTGAAAAATATATCTTTTCAAGTTCTATTTAGTCCATATGTGTCAAACTCAAGGGCGCGGGCCACATCCGCCCGGCGTAATTATATCCGCCCGAGATCATTTTATATACTGTATTATTGTTATTAAAGCCCGGTATATGAAGCGCTGGTAACACAATAAACTACAGATCCCATAATGCAGCGCTTCAGCTGCCTTGCCTAACAGTTACCGCGTTAATCAAGTCTACCTTAAGATGCTGCAAGTTATTGCGGCTAGCTCACACGATGCTGAAGAGAAAAGTTGATTCTGAAAATAGAGCCTTTAAAACCGATGGGAGGCTGAGTATATGTTTACTGAACCCGTGTGTCTCATTTGTGGAGCTAATGTGGCTGTAATTACAGAATTTAATCTAAGACGGCACTATAAAACAAAACATCAGGGTAACCTGAAAGACCTGAATGCAATGCAGAAGATACAGAAAGCAGAAGAATTAAATAAGAATCTGACACTTCAGCGGACGTTTTACCGTGCACAATCACAAAGTGATTTCAATTGAGCTGCTTTTATGGGAGACACAACCACTTGCCCCACTTTCCCTGTTGCCAAGTAATGTTAAACCAAGTCGTCACTACGGTGTTCCCAAATACGCACTTTGCTGATAAACTGAGCGCACTGAGTTTGCACGGCGCTTTGGTGACTTTGAAGAACAAAAAAAGTCCGTCTACATGCGGCTCGAACCTTGTGCATGTTTGGTAGCACATATCTGTGTGAGAAGCTCTTCTCAGTGATAAAGACTAACAAAACAGCACACAGGAGTCGCCTCACTGATGAGCACCTGCAATCCATCCTGAGAATCTCCACAACACAGAACCTCACAGCAAACAGAAACGAACCTGTGGCCAAAAAGATGCCAGGCGTCCAGCTCTAAAATGACATATGAGCAAAGACAACTGAATGATTTGATTTGTTATTGCTGAAAGGAACACATTTTATTTATATTTCCAGGTTTTGTTATGCAGCATGTTCATATTTGAATTTGTATAATTTTGACAGGATATATTTTTATGGAGAGCAAAATCTTTTGGGATATTTAAAATCTAAGTTTATTTTTATAAAATATAAAATTACATAAGAGTAAAGAAATTTGAATGTTTGTTCTTTTAATGTTTACTTTATTTCTAACTTGTATAATTTAGACAGGATATATTTTTATGGAGAGCAAAATATTATAAGTTGTTTAAGGTTTGAGTTGATTTATTCAGGAATAATATTCCTGTCTGTTTTACCATTCCTACCAAAGATATTTCTGTCGACTAAATAAAAATTCCTTCTATTTAAAATTTAAATAGAACTTGAACAAATACGATAGTTCATAATATCCATGCAGACTTGCACGTAAGAGCGGGTGTCATCCGTTTTAACAAACAGCGTATTGCACTGATACGAAATAGCTGTGTGTGTATATATGTAGATATGTATGTATATGTATATATATGTTTATATATGTGTGTGTGTATGTATATATATATATGTATTTGTGTGTATATATGTGTGTGTATGTATGTATGTGTGTATGTATTTATGTGTGTGTATTTATGTGTGTGTGTATATGTATGTGTATATATGTATATATATATATATATGTATATATGTGTATATGTATAGATATGTATATATATATATGTTTGTGTAAATATATATATATATATGACAACAACACTCATCACTCACAACAGTGACAAAACAATTACATTGACAATCATGTTACGTTATTTTCAAAATGTTTCCTTTTCTTTTTCATTGCTTCTTTAACACACTACTTCTCCGCTGCGAAGCGCGGGTATTTTGCTAGTATATAGATATATATAGATATGACAACAACACTCATATCAATGACAAAACAATTACATTAACAATCATGTTACATTATTTTAAAAATTTTTCCTTTTCTTTTTCATAACTTCTTTTACACACTACTTCTCCGCTGCGAAGCGTGGGTATTCTGCTAGTTCTTAAATAAAACGTAAATCGTAAAAACGGAATCTCTTTTCAAGTCTCATGAGCCATCAAAGAAGAACCTTTGAGCAGTTAGCATTTCATATGGGATTCCTTCATTGGTCAAAAGCTATGTTAGACATATGATATTATCTCTTTAATATAAGTATGACAATTTCATTCTCTTTCTTTCTTTCTTTCTTTCTTTCTTTCTTTCTTTCTTTCTTTCTTTCTTTCTTTCTTTCTTCAACTTTCCCCAGATTATTCTTGACAAGCTGTCACAGTAATGGCAAATTGGATTGACTACAACATGGATATCGAAAGTGAACAGAATAATCCAGAGACTAAAATTCTAAAACGGCTTTATCCAACTTTTCCCGAGCCTCAAAAGCCTGTGATAAACTGGAAAAGCGTATTTGGGGTAAGTGTCTCATTTTGGTTTGATCAGCTCCCCTTTGCTCTGTTTATGTCATTCTATTATGAGTTGTGGAATACAGCAAGAGAAACAATTTCCTTAAAATAAAAATTATTAAGTTAAGTGTTTGTAATTATTTAAGTATATTTCTGGTTTATTTCTTAAAAAAAACAAAAAAAAAAAACGGAATATTTATCAATCATTATTTCTAAATAAATTAAATATGGAAGGCTGCAATGCACAAAATTCATTCGAGCTTCATATGCACACAGCATACAATTATTCAACTTAAAAATTATATATCAAGCGCATCTCCCTCTTTTAAAATTGTCCAAAATGTTTCCAGGGAAAGATCCAACCTGCAAATGTTGCAGTCGAGTTCCAGCCTCACTGGGCCACATGTTTTGGGCCTGCACCAAATTAACATCATTTTGGACCAGACAGCCTTGGTGTCACAATCCCTCCTAATCCACTAACGACTGTGTTTGGTGGACTCACAGATGGGCTTAAAGTGGAAAAGGACAAACAAACTGGAATTGCCTTTGCTACACTATTGGCACATAGACTTATCTTGCTCAACTGGAAGAATTCTAACTCACCTCTTTTAAGTCAGTGGTTAACTGATGTTATATCTATATATATATAATTGACAACCATGGGATACGCACGACAGAGCCCCGTCCGCCAACTCTAACCCTCCTCCTGCGTCCACCCTCGCTCTCGAGGCATGTGCCCGCCTGCAACACCTCACCAAACACAGCCTCAGTCGCTTTCATCTCTGCTACAGTCCACATGCTCCTCTGAGCCACGTTGACTTTTCATTCTATATATACTGTATAATTGACCAAGTCGCCTGACCATGGGGAACGCACGACAGAGCTCCGCCTACCCACTCTAACCCTCCTCCCGTGTCATGGGGAACGCACGACAGAGCCCCGCCTACCCACTCTAACCCTCCTCCCGCATCCACCCTCGCTCTCGAGGCATCGACTTCTCAACTGTCACTCCGGAATGTATTTTCAGTTCCATAAATATAGAGATATGTATATGTGTATGTGTACATGCATGTTTTTGTTGGTTTTATGATTTTATTATCTGTACGGTGTCCTTGAGTGTTTAGAAAGTACAATGCATTATTATTATTATTATTATTATTATTATTATAACTAATTTATATTTCTGCAGACACCTTTAATGTCTTCTATCATTTCCAGTTTCTCTTTGTTTCAATCTCTTAATGTTACAGACTGTTGGAATTATCACTGGGATGGCAAGCATTGGATGTGGTGGAATTCTAGCAAACAGTCCTCATTCAATTGCACTCCTCCTCAGAGTATCATTCTTGTCTGGAGTCCAGGTACTGTACTGTATTGGATGAGACTGTTTTCTGCCCTTCCTTCTCTTTATCTGTTTTGAAATGTTTGCTATGAACAGAATGAATTCAAAATGGCTCCTTCCAGATGTGACCTCAGAAAAATCATTTGTTTTTGCAAACAGATTGTGGATTAAAATGACACAAAGACAGGAATGGTAACAATTAAAATTGCATTTAAAATGGATAAAAAAATAAATCACCCCCACCCCTCCCAAGCTCTGTAAAAAGATGTACCCAGATGATCAATAACAGCAACAACATGCATTTCTATAGCACGTTTTCATACAAATGATGTCGCTCAAAGTGCTTTACATGATGAAGAAAGAGAAAAGATATAAAAATAAGATTAGGTAATACTAAGTAACAAAGAATTAAGTAAGGTCAGATGGCTAGGAGGACAGAAAAAATAAATAAATAAATAAATAAATAACTCCAGGGGCTGGAGAAACAAAAACAAAATCTGCAAGGGTCCCGAGGCTATGGGACCACCCTGCCCCCCAAAGGTCATTCTACCAAACATCAGTGATCTCAATCAGTCCTTATAGTTTTCAGGCTTCACGCAAAAGAAATTAGATGATGTTTGTCATGTGGACATCTGACCTTCAATCCATCAATGTATGGTGCCCTGATCAGGTGCTGGTGGTGGCTTCAATACTCATTAAAGTCTATGCAGGTGAGAGTCAGAGGGTCAATACAGGTGACCAACCCAAAAGTAACACTCAGCAAGGACAGATTAGAAATTAGGACAGGGATCGGCACATCATCCATTGGCCAACCAGCCCCAACCACTAAAAACATTACCAGTCTGTTTACATTTAAGGAAATACTCCAACGTGGTTACCACCTGCAGTAGACGTTCACACCACTCTCATTCAAGAAACACTTTGTACTTCCAGACCAAACCAACAGATGGCACTCTACAAATCCCTAAAGTGCGAACGAGTTATACGTGAATGCGTATTTGATTTCATTTTCTGTCGATTGCAAATGGATGTTTGCATCACATTCCACCTTTTTTGGTGTTGTATGCAAATACACCAAGGGAAGAATGCAGTCATGATTCACTGTTAGATTATGACAAACTTTTGAATAATTTCCTCTCAAATCTGTTCAGAGCAACTATTTCATTAAGAAAAACCAGTCAGCACATTTTCGATGTGAAATGCTGAAATCGAGAAGAACCCAACACGTTATGATTTGGAGCAAACTTCTTATAATTTTTTTGGAGCCAGTAGTGATGAGTGAAATGATTTACAGCAAAATTCAGTGTTCGGTGACAATCTTGGCAAAATTAAATCACAGATCTGCATAATTCTTATTTCCAAAAGAAACAATAGATATATATATATATTTTTTTTAAATAATGAGTTTAATAGTTCAGACCGGTCAATCAATTAGGCGACATAAGCGGTCGCTTAGTGCACAGTCACACAAGTGGTTCTCCAGACAATAACTGACGTTAATGTAACTCCCCAGCCTCCATACTATGGACACCGAGGGTATCCTTTTGGTATCTCATCAACTCAAAGAGCACGTGCCCAGGACACCAAGGGGGACCTCCCCCCAAGGACCTCAAAGTCTAATGATATAATTATATAACTTACATGTACACTTTGAATCGTCCTGGAACTTCTTTATTTTATGCTATGGATGCCAAAAGGTGCTGTTTTGGTAACTCAAACACTCATCCCAGACACTGAGGGGGGACCTACTGCTGCATATGTGCTTCAACCGTCATCATGTCTGATAAAGAAAATGTTGAACTTTGACACAAAGACAATAATGTGTTAATACAGATATAGATGCTCACCACCATTTTTCACTGGGTTAGAGGCTCCATCTAAGGATATCTTGAAACGTGTCTGTTTGCTCTTGGGCAGCCGTGAGCCATTAGTCCTCAGAAAGTTCTCCTGTTTTTTTTTATTCATGTATTTTTTTCTGCACAAGGTAATGACCAATATAAGATCAAAAGAGTTAGTTTTAAAAAAACTCTGAGGCAATGATTGCTTAGATAAAATTCTTCACTGCCTCATTTTCTTCTATACAACAAACAATAATCTGATGAATTTCCCATTATGGTATCTTCACACATTTGTTTCTGACTAAACTTCACTGCTGAATATGTGAACTTTACACTGATAATTAATATGAAATGTCAGTTCAGTTTAAGCATAGCATTAGGATAAAACTAGATTAACTGAATTAATTGTATTTTCTTTATACTATGCATATTTTGAAAGCTAATGTAAAGTTTTGCTTTCTTGCACAGTATATAATATCAGGGACACTGTGCCTCATTCTTGAAAAGTATCCAGATACTTATTTGGTAAGTAGACAATTTGTTATATTATGGTGAGATACTGAGCGCTAAACCCTATGAGTGACTGGCACCATGAGTAAAAACATTGGAGGAACAAAAAAATTATAGGTTACAACCTAAATAACGCTTATTACATTAGTTCACACATTTGGCTATTAAATATTAAATAATTCCACCGCTGATTATCATAGTCAAGCTTTTATTTAAACAAACCATTCAAAAGGCAAACTCACTGATATTTGAGCGGAGCTTTTGAATAGCACCGAAGGCTCCTTTTGCAGGAATGTATTTTCCCATTTTCAATTTATAGGCAATATTTATGCTATTATGGTATTTCCAATAATGACAAATTTGATGTGAATTCTTTGTTTGGAACTTGCATTCTCAGTGTATTATTTTTCATTTAAGACCAAAAGTTCGCACAATGATAAAAATGCTGATAAAAATAATAAGGGTGGCACGGTACAGTGGGTAGTGCTGCTGCTTCACAGTTAGGAGACCCGGGTTCGCTTCCCAGGCCCTCCCTGCGTGGAGTTTGCTTGTTCTCCCCGTGTCTGCGTGGGTTTCCTCCCACAGTCCAAAGACATGCAGGTTAGGTGGATTGGCGATTCTAACTTGTCCCGTGTGTGTGTGTGTGTGTGTGCGCCCTGCGGTGGGCTGGCGCCCTGCCCGGGGTTTATTTCCTGCCTTGCACCCTGAGCTGGCTGGGATTGGCTCCAGCAGACTCCCGTGACCCTGTCGTTAGGATATAGTGGGTTGGATAATGGATGGATAAAAGTAATAACAGCAGTCATTCTCTAACCGGAGCAGCACACAGACGCAACAAAATAAAGTGAAACAACAACATGAGGGTAAGGTTAGGTTTCAAAAGTGCTGCTAAGACTAATTTAATTCAGAGTCAAAATGTAAGCATCTCCACAACAGCTTACATTAAAACTTGTGTTTAAACATGGGGAATACCAACTTCTGTGGTTCTTATAGTCTATGATCTGATTGATAACACTTTTCAAGCTCTCTTTTAGCTTGTCAAAAAGTCCCCTATGGTCAGCTACTCGTCTGCCAAACTCTTTGATGTCGTGCATTAAGCGGATGTTGATATTGCGTTCTTTGCTTACTTTTGTGTGGACCAAGTAAACATGAATTGCAGGTCAACATTTTAAGGGTGATTATTAAATTTCAGTTGTATCAAATGTTGTAACTATAGGGCTTGTCATCTTATGTCTATGTTTCTTGTTTATGGGGGCGCTTTGATGAGATTTTAATTTTACTGTCACCATCAGTGTAGACTCCCAGTTAAGATGGCAGGTCAGGAACACATCCATTCATATGAGTAGTCTGTTTTAATGTACAGACTCAAACACAGCTGGTATAAACTTTACTTAAAACAACTTTACCATCGTGACTTAACACAAATAATGATGAGGAACTGGAAAGTAGAAGAAGAGTAGTCTATTAGTGTAAATGTCTTTTACATGACTGATATGTCAAGCCCCATCATCTCTTGTGTGATCCTGACTAGCACTAAAAATGAAAATCAAAACCTTTAAGGATAAATAAGGATTAGTGAGTCCTCTAGGATTAGAGAGAGCCAACCTTGGGATTTCAGTCTTACATTTTTAAGTCTACCATTTGAGTGAATACACCACACTGCCTATTGCGAAGTTTGATTTGTGATAAGTCAGCTGGGGTTAAAGTTAGAAAAAAAGAAAAGTTACAGTTAGGTCCATAAATATTTGGACAGAGACAACTTGTTTCTAATTTTGGTTCTGTACATCACCACAATGAATTTTAAATGAAACAACTCCGTTGCAGTTGAAGTGCAGACTTTCAGCTTTAATTCAGTGGGTTAAACAAAACGATTTCATAAAAATGTGAGGCAACTAAAGTATTTTTTAACACAATTCCTTCATTTCAGGGGCTAGAACGTAATTGCACAAATTAAATAAAATGTTCATTTCTAATACTTGGTTGAAAACCCTTTGCTGGCAATGCCAGCCTGAAGTCTTGAACTCGTGGACATCACCAGATGCTGGGTTTCCTCCTTTTTAATGCTCTGCCAGGCCTTTACTGCAGCGGCTTTACTTTCAGTTGCTGTTTGTTTGTGGGCCTTTCTGTCCGAAGTTTAGTCTTCAACAAGTGAAATGCCTGCTCAGTTGGGTTAAGATCAGGTGACTGACTTGGCCATTCAAGAATTTTCCACTTCTTTGCTTTAATAAACTCCTGGGTTGCTTTGGCTGTATGTTTTGGGTCATTGTCCATCTGTATCATAAAACGCTGCCCAATCAATTTGACTCATTTAGCTGGATTTGAGCAGACAGTATGTCTCTGAACACCTCAGAATTCATTCAGCTGCTTCTGTCCTGTGTCACATCATCAATAAACACGAGTGTCCCAGTGTCACTGGCAGCCATGCACGCCCAAGCTATCACACTGCCTCCACCGTGTTTTACAGATGATGTGCTATGCTTTGGATAATGAGCTGTTCCACGCCTTCTCCATACTTTTTTCTTGCCATCATTCTGGTAGAGGTTGATCTTGGTTTCATCTGTCCAAAGAATGTTTTTCCAGAACTGTGCTGGCTTTTTTAGATGTTCTTTAGCAAAGTCCAATCTAGCCTTTCTATTCTTGAGGCTTATGAGTGTCTTGCACCTTGCAGTGCACCCTCTGTATTTACTTTCATGCAGTCTTCTCTTTATGGTAGACTTGGATATCGATATGCTGACCCCCCGGAGAGTGTTGTTCACTTGGTGGGCTATTGTGTAGGTGTTTCTCTTCACCATGGAAATGATTCTGCGATCATCCACCACTGTTGTCTTCTGTGGACGTCCAGGTCTTTTTACATTGCTGAGTTCACCAGTGCTTGCTTTCTTTCTCAGGATGTACCAAACTGTAGATTTTGCCACTCGTAATATTGTAGCAATTTCTCGGATGGTTTTTTCTGTTTTCGCAGCTTAAGGATGGCTTCTTTCACCTGCATGGAGAGCTCCTTTGACCGCATGTTGTCTGTTCACAGCAAAATCTTCCACATGCAAGCACCACACCTCAAATCAACTCCAGGCCTTGTATCTGCTTAATTGATAATGACATAACGACGGACTTGAACACACCTGCCCATGAAATAGCCTTTGAGTCAATTGTCCAATTACTTTTGAGTCCATTAAAATGAAGCGATTGTGTTAAAATATGCTTTAGTTGCCTCACATTTTTATGCAATCGTTACTGAACTAACACTGAATTAAAGCTGAAAGTCTGCACTTCAACTGCATCTTAGTTGTTTCATTTAAAATTCATTGTGGTAATGTACAGAACCAAAATGAGAAAAAAGTTGTCTCTGTCCAAATATTTATGGACCTAACTGTAAGTAGATAGAACTTTATTTCACCACAGAGACAGAAGCTCTTTAAACTGAGAAATAGAAAGCAATTTTAGTATAGTTGGTAGGATTATATAGATATACTCCAACACTATAGTCTGAATACACACCAGAAAGACTAAAAAGGCAGAAAATTAAAAACAAACAAAAAAAAAAGAAAAATTCTGACTTGGTGGTCACAGTCCCAGTGAGGCCTTATATTGCCACCGGTATAACGGAGCCCCAGTCATGTTTCCTGACACACTTTTGCTGAATAATTTATGGCCTGAAAGTCCTCATTGTTAGTATGTCAGAGCGAGGATGTGCAGCATTGTTCATAGTGGCACACAGTTTTATTTTCTCACTACTGTTACGACTTCCAGGGGGTCCAGAGTGTGTCCCTTAACTCAGCCTGCTCTTTTGATTAGCTTGTTGATTCGGTGGGCCTCTCTTGAAGTGATGTTACCAGCCCAGCAAATTACACTGTAGAAGATCCCACTGGTCATCACAGAGTTGTAGAAGATATGAAGGATGTCACTTCCCTCATTAAAGGACGACAGTCTCCTAAAGAAGAAGAGCCTGCTCTGACCTTCCTTCTATAGATCCCCTGTGTTTTAAGATCAGTCCACCCTGTTATCAATGTGGACCCCCAAGGACATGTAGGAGTGCACCACCTCCACATCTACTCCCTGAATAGTGATCAGACATAGAGGGGCTTTGGTGCGAAAGTCTATAACCAGATAAGCAAAGCACGATTCAATAAGTATCAGTCGTCTGTCCCATTGGTTGGTGGCGGTGCCATCTTTGTATCCCCCAGCCTTCCCTACTGTTTGCGATCCTCATTTGTTATCTCTGCATAGTCAGTTCATGGCGTCACTCTCGTAGCTCCATCTCAGCGTTGCAACGATCCTGTTGGGGTGGGGTCTGGTGGGGTGGCCCTAATATAGTTAACTCGATACAATATCTTTGATATTGATGAAACAGTCCCGTTGGAAAAAAAACTGCTGTTGCTGCTTGATTTTAAGTGATTTAGGGATTCGGTATTTTGCTGCTATCTTTATTTTCAGTCAACTTGCAGCCTCCATGGAAGTTTACTGAGACTTCTAGTGGGATGAGAACCATAGCCATATTGTGAGTTCAGCAGAAGCTAATGAGATTTTCAAAAATTCATTCATTTTCCAAATTCGCAGCCCTCAACAGAGCACCAGTCATGAAAATAATACAGAAAATGATGACTTTGTTTAAGAAGAACATTCAACAAAATGGTGCTGTGACGGTATCAAAAAAACTAATGACATTGCAGGGTTTCTGAGAGTTTGGAAATGTAGCGAGGAAGCCATCTGTCACTCATTCACACAAGTGTCCTCGCTGTCTTTTACATGGAGAAAACCCAAAAGGAAATGTGAAAGACGGAAGAGTAGTGAGGCTGAGACCAGGAACTGCGAGGTAACAGCAATGACCACTTCACATCCTTGGAAATGACTTGTAATAGTCACAAACTGGCAGGACCTCACTGAATACACTCTTAAAAAATATTGTTTCTTTAATGGCACTTGATGGTTCTTTACTGGGTTGTATGTTTCCATGTATTGCTTGACAAACAACCATTTTTCTATGGGAAGGGTTCGTGGCAGTTGGCTCTTTGTGCTTTGAAGCACTTCCTAAAAGGTAGAAGAAGCTGGAAATCTTGAATGTATGGTAGGCTACCTAGCAGGACACTAAAAACTTTAAGGAAACCTGGACTTATCCTTTGTGATTGTATGCAGTGAGAGTCCTTTTAAAATCAGGACTTCTTTGTATTTCACAAATTTGTTACCATCTAATCTTGGTTACATACCGTACAGAGCCTATTACCAATCTAAATAAATACAAGGTTCTTTCTAGAACCTTCATGTGGATGGCTCTATTAGGAACCAAAAATGGTTTCCCCATGGCATTGCTCTAAAAAACCACTCTAGCACCTTTATTTTTAAGAGAGTATTGTTTTGTCTTGGCTGTTATTACTCTGCTTTCCCCTTTTGTATTATTAATGCGTAGCCTTTGTCAGAATGCCTCAAATCTCACAGACTTACCGCCGTTTATAAGGCACTATACCATATATCTTCTCCCCACTGTCCCTTCTACATTTATAACCTCAGGCAATTAGGTGTAGGAAAAGACAAGCAGGAGTTAAGTTACACTTTAAATAATGTATTGTTGATAATATTCATAAATAATAAGCAAAGTACAAGTGAATATTGGCAACCATACATCCTGATAAATGCTGATGTGTCGTTTCAGGTGGCACACAGACTTGTTTGTTACTTAAAATGTCACCACTTAAGTCATCATTTTATGACTTTCTTCAGAGCAGGCCGCATGCCTGTCTCAACATGGCTACCGAGTTGTGCTTCTCATGGCAATGGGGTGACTGACAGAGGCGTGGCTAGGGTTTTCAGCGCCCGGAGACAACTGAAGATTTCGTGCCCCTTCTGTTTCCCAAAATGCAATGGGGAAGGAAAAGAAATTTTTTAAAAATGTATTTAAAATAATAGTATTTTAAGAAAATAATTTCATATAAGTCTCTGAAAATGAAAACGCCGCCTCGTGTTCTTTAAAATCTACAGGTGCCGGTCATAAAATTAGAATATCATGACAAAGTTGATTTATTTCAGTAATTCCATTCAAAAAGTGAAACTTGTATATTAGATTCATTCATTACACACAGACTGATGTATTTCAAATGTTTATTTCTTTTAATTTTGATGATTATAACTGACAACTAATGAAAGTCCCAAATTCAGTATCTCGGAAAATTAGAATATCAATTAAGACCAATGCAAAAAAAAGGATTTTTAGAAATGTTGGCCAACTGAAAGGTATGAACATGAAAAGTATGAGCATGTACAGCACTCAATATTTAGTTGGGGCTCCTTTGGCCTGGATTACTGCAGCAATGCGGTGTGGCATGGAGTCGATCAGTCTGTGGCACTGCTCAGGTGTTATGAGAGCCCATGTTGCTCTGATAGTGGCCTTCAGCTCTTCTGAATTGTTGGGTCTGGCGTATTGCATCTTCCTCTTCACAATACCCCATAGATTTTCTATGGGGTTAAGGTCAGGCGAGTTTGCTGGCCAATCAAGAACAGGGATACCATGGTCCTTAAACCAGGTACTGGTAGCTTTGGCACTTTGTGCAGGTGCCAGGTCCTGTTGGAAAATGAAATCTGCATCTCCATAAAGTTTGTCAGCAGCAGGAAGCATGAAGTGCTCTAAAACTTCCTGGTAGACGGCTGCGTTGACCTTGGACCTCAGAAAACACAATGGACCAACACCAGCAGATGACATGGCACCCCAAACCATCACTGACTGTGGAAACTTTACACTGGACCTCAAGCAATGTGGATTCTGTGCCTCTCCTCTCTTCCTCCAGACTCTGGGACCTTGATTTCCAAAGGAAATGCAAAATTTACTTTCATCAGAGAACATAACTTTGGACCACTCAGCAGCAGTTTTGTCTTTAGCCCAGGCGAGACGCTTCTGACGCTGTCTCTTGTTCAAGAGTGGCTTGACACAAGGAATCGACAGCTGAAACCCATGTCTTGTATACGTCTGTGTGTGGTGGTTCTTGAAGCACTGACTCCAGCTGCAGTCCACTCTTTGTGAATCTCCCCCACAGTTTTGTTTCACAATCCTCTCAGGGTGCGGTTATCCCTATTGCTTGTACACTTTTTCTACCACATCTTGTCCTTCCCTTCGCCTCTCTATTAATGTGCTTGGACACAGAGCTCTGTGAACAGCCAGCCTCTTTAGCAATGACCTTTTGTGTCTTGCCCTCCTTGTGCAAGGTGTCAATGGTCGTCTTTTGGACAACTGTCAAGTCAGCAGTCTTCCCCATGATTGTGTAGCCTACAGAACTAGACTGAGAGACCATTTAAAGGCTTTTGCAGGTGTTTTGAGTTAATTAGCTGATTAGAGTGTGGCGCCAGGTGGCTTCAATATTGAACCTTTTCACAATATTCAAATTTTCCGAGATACTGAATTTGGGACTTTCATTAGTTGTCAGTTATAATCATCAACATTAAAAGAAATAAACATTTGAAATACATCAGTCTGTGTGTAATGAATGAATCTAATATACAAGTTTCACTTTTTGAATGGAATTACTGAAATAAATCAACTTTGTCATGATATTCTAAGTTTATGACCGGCACCTGTAAATCCGTCATTAGTTTTTGTAAGAAAAAGAAAAATTCT
Source organism: Polypterus senegalus (assembly GCF_016835505.1). Taxonomy (NCBI): domain Eukaryota; kingdom Metazoa; phylum Chordata; class Cladistia; order Polypteriformes; family Polypteridae; genus Polypterus; species Polypterus senegalus. The sequence continues at coordinate 13,991,478 of NC_053163.1, forward strand.
GCATTTAAAAATGATTTTAAAGAAAGTATATAGCACATTATAAAGCAAAATAATTATATATTTATAAAAACTGCATTACTTACAATTTGTTCGTATGAAAATATGATGGGGAAATGTCTAGACTTTTGCGGACATCTACTAGAATACT